>NW_016807278.1:2889306-3048569 GCF_001698545.2 Rhinopithecus bieti
ATAAATTATATTAAATAATATAGTATTAAATAAATAATATTAAAAGCAAAGGCAATAAATACTCTAATGTTATCAATTCCTAATTCTTTGACTATCTTTTATTATCAGTGTTCTTGAGGTCATTTACACCAGTTCCATGTGTATGGTGAAAATGCTACACATCGGTGTGCTACTGTGACTCTTTTCCTGGCTCTGCATTCAATGATGTCATATTTGGTATCTTGAAATTAGTCATGGCAGGAGTATTTACAATTGGCAGTAGGCAAGCTCTACAAACCAGGCATTCCCCCCAGTCTCAAAGCTGTTTGTTAAACATTTACCAGCACGCTGCTGGGACCAGGACTTCCACTTACAAGAGATTCACAAGGGAGACAAAAGGCAAGTAGAGAGTGGAGAATGACAGAGAGCAGGGGGTGGACATCTTGGGGTGCAGAAGAGGAGGAGGGTCAGGTCTGCTTCTGTTCCAAGAAGCTTTTGAACCAGAAGAGATGTATTTGGGGACTAAGGCTTTGATGTAGCCATTTCTATGGTGTGCGTTCTTTGGTTCCACCTCCAGATTAATGAGGTGTCAAAGAACCTAGTTGCATAAGAAACACCAAGGTTCTGGAGGGTCAGGGGTTGGGGGGTGGTGAATGATTAGCTTGGAGTCATCCAGTGCCTCACAGCCAGGTCTAGTATCCTGACTCCTTCTCCCAGGCTACCTCTTTCCAGAACAGTGACACTGTCTTACCAAGCACCTGCTGATGACAGGAAAAGGAAGCATGAGTCGGACCTGCATTGCTGCTGTCTTCCTATCAGTGAGAACCTGTCTCCCTCCCTTCTGTCAACAGGCATCTGGAGGCTTTGTTAATCTAGGAGAATCTGACCACCCACATCCTCAGCTGGTCCCGTCCCTCCACAGCCCTCTTCTCCCAGCTCTTCAATCATCTCCCTGGACTATGTTTTATTCCTAACACAAGCTTATTAAGAGCATGGGAGTATTCAGCACATCAAGTGTTTGGCACTGGGGTGAGGTGACTGACAACAGCTCTGGGAAGCTCCGCACAACCAACACCAGAATGAAGGATGTCTTCGTTCTCCAATGAGAGGACTTTGCATCCTGACTTTGTGTACTTTCTCAGGAGCAGACCACCAGAGACAGTGCACGCAAGGAGACAGGAGATGGCATTGTGAGAGTGGCCCACTCTGTGAGTGCACGAAATGATTTTAGAGCTCCACTCCCATTTGGTAGCATGTAAAACACTAGACTGTTGAAAAGTCATGTTTGGAAGGGACCCAAGAGGTCATCATATCCAGAACTTCATTTTACAAACGTTTAAACTGAGTCCAGAAAGAGAAAATGACAAGAACAAATTTACATTGCTAATAGGTGATGGTGTTGGATTCAAACACAGGTGTTTTATCCTGATGCAATAAGAAATACAGATTTGGTCTCTGTCCCTGGTCCTGGCATACGGCTCCTAAAACCCTTGTAATCGCTGACAAAAGAGTGTCTTTTGGATGCTAAGAGGAAACTGGTGGCCAAGATGGCTTCAGAATGGGGGCTGGTCACCAGAAAGACCACAGTATGATTAGAACCTCTGGAGAGGAGAGAGGGGCTGAAGGTTGCGTTGATCCCTTATGGCCGATGATGTAATCAGTCAGGCCTATGTCATAAATCTTCCATAAAAAACAAAGAAAACTTGGTTCAGGAGGCTCCAGACAGCTGAACCTGTGGAGATGCCTGGAGGGTGGATCTTCTGGAAGGCACATGGCAGCTCTGTGCCCCTTCCCACATGCCTTGCCCTATGCATCTCTTCCATCTGGCTGCTCATCTGTATCCTTTATCATATCCTTTAAAAGAAACTGGTAAATGTAAAGTAAGTATTCTGTGAGCTGCTCTAGCAAACTCATTGAAACCAAGGAGGGAGTCATGGAAACCCCAACTTATAGCTGGTTGGTCAAAAGCATAGTTCGCAACCTTAGTCTTGCAACCGACACCTGCACTGGGGGCAATCTTGTAGGACTGAGCCATCAGCTGTGGGATCCGACTCTTACTGCAAGTAGACGGTGTCAGAACGGAACTGAATTATAGGACACCCAGTTGGTGTCTGCTGGAGAATTTCTTGGTATATGGGGAAAAGCCTCCATGCATCTGGTCACAGAAGTATGCTATAGTGAAAAACAGTTTGTTTTCCCTTCGGACTGCGTCTCTTTATAGTTTATTCTTTTCTTTTCTTTGTTTGTGACGGAGTCTTGCTCTGTTGCCCAGGTTGGAGTGCAGTGGTTGGATCTCAGTTCACTGCAAGCTCCGCCTCCCAGGTTTATGCCATTCTCCTGCCTCAGCCTACCGAGTAACTGGGACTACAGGCGCCCGCCACCTCGCCCGGCTAATTTTTTGTATTTTTAGTAGAGATGGGGTTTCACCGTGTTAGCCAGGATGGTCTCGATCTCCTGACCTCATGATCCGCCCATTTCAGCCTCCCAAAGTGCTGGGATTACAGGCTTGAGCCACCGCGCCCGGCCTAGTTTGTTCTTTTCTAAGAAAAAAGCTAGAACTTAAATCTCTTAGCTTCAGACACAATGTGAAATTCATGGAACCATTACTTAAAAAAAGAAAAGAAAAGAAAAGAAACCTATATATAGCTTACTTCCTGGAATTATGCTGAACACTATGAAATGAATTCAACAGACATGATTCCTGTGATTTATAGCTTGGTTTACAGTTTAAAATTGAGATAGACATAGATGGAAAAGGGGGTTTAGGCTTAAACAATAGATATATGGATAGAATTTGCATTCTATGCCTGATGATGATAAATGTAAGCTTGGTGGGGTGAGGATTACATGAGTTTGAGAAGCAAAGACCTGAGTTCACATCCTGTCTCTGCTGTCTATTAGCTGTGTGACTTTGGGCAAGCTGCTCAGCCCCTCAAAACCTCAAATTCCCAGACTATAAAATACAGACAGTAATATTTACTTAACAAGGATGTTGTGAGGATAAAATGAGATATTTGTAAAGTGCTTAGTATAGTACCTGGAGCAGAACAGGTGCTCGATAATGGTAACTAGTATCATTATCTCAGTGACAGCTAGTTCAAGGTGCTGGGAGTAGGTAAGGACAGAAATGTGGGGAGTGGGGAAGGAAATGATTTACCTACCTGGTGTTGATCACAATAACAGCAAAAATTCCTCATAAGGTATTTGCATTGCTCCTTATGATTTATAAATAGTCCTGAGAGACAAAACAGATTTAGTCCTATTTCATAGGCTAACATACACTAGTATTTATTCAGTTAAGGTTTACTGTTCCAGACTTGTTCTAGACATGAGGCTACAGCAATGCACAAGCAAAGGCTAATGGAAAATTCAATGGCCCAGACTCTGATGGTGGATTTTCTAAGCTAGTATCTCTTTCAAGCCTCACTCGTTCTGTTTGGCAAAGACCTTAAACACCCAAATGACCAGAATTTTGAGGAGAAGAAAGGCAGGGATGAAAAGAGGTTGCCATGTGCTGACTCATCCCATGGCCCTCCAGAGCACTGATAAGGTGTGGGGGGTCGCCTACAGAGGCCTCTTTCCTTGATGGTGCTTCCAGAGTTGGCATGCACCCATTCTGGGCTCTTGGAGGCTTATGCCCACAGGACAATTGCTTCTAGGCTGCTGCACTGGGCTCTGTGCCAGGCAGACTGGCATTCAATTCAGTCGAAGCCAGAGTGCAAAAAACTAAAGACAGGACAGGTGTTGCATGGCAATGACAGGAAGAAGATGGAAAACACTCTCTGCTCTGCTAGTCTGTACAGACACTGGCTTGGCCTGTTGCAAGTGTGTGGGAGAGGCATACATAGCTGTACACACACAGGATGGGCAGGCATCCGAATGACCACAACTGGTCAAGAGCTTTCACACGTGGTGGAAATAGAAGAGGTATGTATGTTTGGCAAATGTGACGGCAGACTGTGTATATGTGAACATGTTTGTGGCTTGGGTGTTTGAGTACGTGCTGTGCGTTGTGAGAATGGTGGGTGGGTGTGAATGTGTGTGTGAGCGGTGTATATCCAAGATGTAAATAGAAAGCAAAGGGGCTGATGTCATAAGCCACAAAAACTCTGTAGCCAAATGCCTTCAGCATGGACCTGTGTGTGTTGTTTGTATGTGTAACTGGCACACGTCTGGTCTAGTGATCTGTGTATTTAAAATTACCTATGAGGACCAGGTTCAGTGGCTCATGCCCGTAATCCCAGCACTTTGGGAGGCTGAGATGGGAGGATCGCTTGAGACCAAGAATTTGGGTCCACCATGGGCAATATAGCAAGACCCTGTCTCTAAATAAATTTTTAAAAATTAGCTGTGTGGTGGCATATGCCTATAGCCCCCAGCTACTTGGGAGGCTGAGGTGGGAGGATTGCTTGAGCCCAAGGTTTGAGGCTGCAGTGAGCCGTGATCAAGCCACCACAGTCCAGCCTGAGTGAAAGAGTGAGACCTTGTCTCAAAAAACAAAAAAACAACAAAAAAAGTATGAATAGAAGCATTAGTGTTGTGTGTATTTGTACATGAGCTTGTATGTATAAGTGTTGGGTGTTGCTATGGTCTGAATGTTGGTTTCCCTCCAAAATCCATGTTGGAACCTACCACCCAATGTCACATATTAAGGGGTGGGGCTTTTGGGGAAGTAATTAAGTCATGAGGGCTGTGCCCTCCTGAATGAGATTGATGCCCTTATAAAAACGATTGAAAGGAGCAACCTTGCCCCTTCCAACCCATGAGCAAGAAGCTGTCATCTTGGAAGCAGAGGGTGGGTCCTCACCTGATATCAAACCTGCCTGTGCCTTCGTCTTAGACTTTCCAGCCTCTGGAACCATAAGAAAGACATTTATGTTGTTTATAAATTACCCAATCTAAGGTATTTTTGTTATAGCAGCCTGAATAAACTAAGGTAAGTATGCTACGTGTTTATCTATGTAAATCTTTGTGTGCTTCTGGCCAAGGCTGGGAAACAAGATATAGTGTGGGACAATGAAGGATTCCGGCTTTCCTGTAGGCCTAGGATTCTCTCTCCCTATACATTGGATACAGTATCCTGAGTGAAATCCTAAAGGTCTAGATAACTCTAATAAGGCTTTGGTCCCTGACACCATCCACTTGCCACTCGAACCCAAGCCACCCAGAAACATCTCCCCTGCTAGGCCCTACCACTAGGAGGAGTCTCTAACACAAAGGCTGACAACACAAAAGATGTCATCTTACACTCCCCTCATTCTGTCCCTTAAAGAAAAGGGACTGCTGTTGAAACTGAACCATTCATGCTGGCTCTGCTCTGCAGAGCTGTGACACAGACGTCCCAGTTTCCCACCTAGAGCCTACAGGGGCCAGTTGGAAAGCCCAGATAATTTCCTCACTACCTTGTCATCTCCTGAAAGCTGCTTACTCTAGCAGGCCCCCTCTGTTCTGAGGCTGACATTCCTTCTTTTCTCATTTCTCTCTGCTTTTGTCTAATGAGGTGCAGGAGGCTGCTGAAACTGACAATAGAATTACCCTGGACTCTAGATTCTGTCAATCTCCATTAGGAGCCCAGAGAGAGAACAGTCAAAGCACCAGGACACCTTGGTGCTGTTATTGTAATGGGGTTCACTGCGAGAGCAAACAAAACAACATCCCCCCGAGATGCTCACCCTGGGCTGATGAGTCACTCTGGCTTCCAGCCCAGGCTGCAGCATCCACCTCACCTCTCATTTCATAAATTATCGCAGCTGGTGAATTATTTGGTACATGGACCATCTCTCTGATCCCCTCACCTTCCATATGATTTTTTTAGGTTTCTACCATTTCAATTCCTTGTGGAACTCAATCTGTTTTCTTAACCGATGCAAAAAGACCACTTAAAGGTAAGTCTTTTCAACAATGATGCTGGAACAGTTGGACAAATATAGGCACAAAAATGACTCTCAATCTAAACCTCTCAAAGTTATTATAAAATTAATTCAAAATTAATTTTAAATGCATGAGTTTATACAGGTGTGGTGGCTCACACCTGTAATCCCAGCACTTTGAGAGGCCAAGGTGAGCAGATCATTTGAGCCCAGGAGTTTGAGATCAGCCTGGCCAACATGGCGAAACCTCGTCTGTACTAAAAATACAAGAAAACTAGCCAGTGGGGTGGTGGTGCGCACCTGTAATCCTAGCTACTCGGGAGACTGAGGCAGGAGAATCTTTTGAACCCAGGAGGTGGTTCCAGTGAGCCGAGATCATACCACTGCACTCCAGCATGTGCAACAGAGTGAGACTCTGTCTCTAAATAAATAAATAAATAAATACATCAGTTTACATATGGATCATATGTAATCTAAAAAACTTCTAGAAGAAAGCATAAGAGAAAATCTTTGAGACCTTAGTTAGTCGGAGTTTTTAGATAAAATACCAAAAGCATGATTCATAAAAGAAAAAAGATAAATTAGATATTATCAAAATTTAAAATTTGTTCTGCAAATGATGCTGTTAAGAGAATAAAAAAATATGCCACAGATGGGGAGAAAATATTTACAAATCACTAAATAATTACAAATATCTAAAGAAACCTCAGCCAGGTATGGTGGCTCATACCTGTAATCCCAGCATTTTGGGAGGCTGAGGCAGGAGAATCCCTTGACTCCAGGAGTTCGAAACCAGCCTGGACAACATAGTGAGACCCCCCCATCTCTACAAAAATAAAAATTAGCCAGGCATAGTGTCACACACCTGTAGCTTCAGCTACTTGGGAGGCTAAGGCTGAAGGATCCCTTGAGCCCAAGAATTCAAGGCTGCAACGAGACATGATCACCACTGCATGCCAGCCTAGGCAACAGAGTGAGACTCTTTCTGAAGAGAGAAAGAGAGACAGAAAGAGGGAGAGTGAGGGAAGGAAGGAAGGAAAGAAGAAAGGAAGGAAGGAAGGAAGGAAGGAAGGAAGGAAGGAAAGAAGGAAGGAAAGAAGGAAGGAAAGAAGGAAGGAAGGAAAGGGAAGGAATCTTCAAAACTCAATAATAGGAAAACAAACACCACTAGAAAAAAAAAATGGACAAAAGATTAGAATAAGCACTTCTCCAAAGAGATATAGAAATGAAAATTAAGCATGTGGAAATATGTTTAACATCATAGTCATTAGAGAAACGTTCAATTAAAACTACATTGAGATACCACTACAAACCTATTAGAATAGCAAATAAATAAAAACAGCTGACAATACCAAGTGCTGGTGAGGTTGTGGAGCATCTGGAACTCTCATTCATTACTTGTGGGAATGAAATGGTACAGCTCCCTTTGGAAAACAAGTTGGCAATTTCTTATAAACACCTACCATATGACTACAATCCCACTTGCTCAAGAAAAAGGGAAACTCATGTTCACATAAAACCCACTACATAAATGGTTATAGCAGTTTTATTCATAATTACCAAAAACTGGTATAAGCTGAATATTCTTTAACTGGCAAATAGATAAACAAACTGTGGTGCCTCCAACAGTGCTAGAGTGGAATACTACTCAGTCATGGAAACAAACAACTACTGCTTGACAAAACAACATGGAGGAATCTTAAATGCGTTTTGCTAAGTGATAGAAGTCAGACCCAAAAGGTTGAATATTGCATGATTTCTTCTATATGACATTCTGGAAAAGGCATAACTATAGGGACAAAAAATAGATCAGTGGTTGCCAGGGGTTAGTGGTGGGGAGAGAAGCTGACTATAGAGAGGCAGGACAAGGGAATTTTTGGAGTAATTGAATTGTTCTCTATCATGATTGTGGTAGTAAATTCATAACTCTATGCTTGTCAAGACCTATTGTACCATATACCATAAAAAGTGAATTTTACTGTTTGGAAATTTTTAAAAATTGACCCGAATGTTGGGGGAACCCAAAATGGAATACAAACTAAGAAATAAAACCATAATACAAATAAATCATATACTTAACATTGAAAGAGATGGAAAAGAAAATAACTAACAGAAGTAACTTTGGAAAACAGCTTTGAATGGATGCTATAAGACCAAAGGCAAAAACTGTATTGAACGTGGTTTTTGTTACACAACAAAAACAGAAAGAGCTATACACAAGTACTGTACTGTAGTAAGTAAATTTGTTCCTCACAGAGGTATGGGTTAGCAGTTCTGAAACTACTTTACGTGTGTGCATACTGGGGTTGAAAAAACAAGTTAATACGGTCAATTCTCACACATTGCAGTGGCTACATTCTGTAAATCACTGTAAGTACTGAATTAACAAATACTGAAGCATTATTCCAAGGGGAAATACAGAGTTAGGGTCCTGTGAGCCTCTGGTCATACCATTTTCATCAACCAATCAATATACACTGCCTTGTTTTGTGTGTGTTTCTGTTTAAAGACACTTTAATTATTTATTTATTTATTTATTTATTTATTTATTGAGAAGGAGTCTCGCTCTGTCACCCAGGCTGAAGTGCAGTGGCCAGATCTCAGCTCACTGCAAACTCCGCCTCCCGGGTTTACGCCATTCTCCTGCCTCAGCCTCCCGAGTAGCTGGGACTACAGGCGCCCGCCACCTCGCCCGGCTAGTTTTTTGTATTTTTTTTAGTAGAGACGGGGTTTCACCGTGTTAGCCAGGATGGTCTCGATCTCCTGACCTCGTGATCCACCCGCCTCGGCCTCCCAAAGTGCTGGGATTACAGGCTTGAGCCACCGCACCCGGCCAAAGACACTTTATTTACTATATATTGTTCATTCATTAACATCGAACTCATGGCCAACCAGACGTGCTATAACTCATGCCTGAATGAAGCTTGTCTAACACAGGTATTTTCTTTGTGAGGCTATACCAGCCTTTTCATGCTCAGGAACATTAGACAGCGCTTCAGCACTATGCTTGGGGGCCATTTTAAATAGCAAAATCACCAATAAAAGCATAAAATGGGAAAAACATGACACTAAATAGACTATGAAAAGGACACTTGTTTACAATGTGAGAGCTGGAGCAAGAAGGCAGAATGGAGCCTGGTTTTGACCTCAGCTAAGAACAAGCACATCGGGCTAAAGTTTTTGAAGCTCTGGGCATGTCAATGAATGACTGGCAAAAGACCACAAGTACTGGTTTTGGAGTTATAAATTACAGATAGTAGGAGAATTTGCAAATACAGAATCCGTGAATAGCGAGGATCAACTTTGTATGGTAGACAATGAGAACCAGATGAGGGGAATGAGGCAGCAACCCAACCATCTCTCAAGGCCAGTCACAATTGCTGAGTGCACCAGACTTTCTGGAGTTAAAACTCATTGCATGCAAGCAAGCTGGAAGGTCCGTTAGACACCAAGTGTTCACCACTCCTTTTACAAAGACCACTGAGGCCTAGGGAGGAATACGTGACTTGTCCAGGTCACACATGAAATAGTCCTCTGTCTTCCTTTCCTGTAATGGCCCTGTGGTGCCTCAGTTCACCTCTCAAGGATCTGAGGTCCTGAAGGCTGGGAATTTTGTAGGGAGGAGTTTGCATATTTAAAACCCAGGCCTCAGTTTACTCAGATGAATTTCTCTCCTATACCACAGATCTGCCCGAAAGAACTTCTAGATAGCGAGTGGAGTGCCAAGGCTCAGTCTTAGACCACCTCTGTTTCTACCAGTACTCACTCCGCAGGTAATCTTATCCATTCTCATTACTTGAAGTACCATCTTTTGTTTGTTTGTTTGTTTGTTTGTTTTTTGAGATGGAGTTTTGCTCCTGTTGCCCAGGCTAGAGTGCAGTGGTGCGATCTCGGCTCACTGCAACCTCCACCTTCTGGTTTCAAGTGATTCTCCTGCCTCAACCTCCCGACTTTAAGTACCATCTGTATGCAAATTTACATCTCCAGCCTAGACCTCTTCTTCCAGACCCCAGACTCCAGTTTCCAACTGCCTTCTTGGTGTCGCCGTGTGGATACCTAACATCTCCAAAGCAGAAGTTTGATGCCCTCCCTCAACCTGCTGCCCGTCCCCATTCTTTCCTATCTTAGTAAATGGTAGCTGGAATTGCTAAGGCTAAACCTGGAGCGTCATTCTTGAATCCTTTCTTTCTCTCATATCATGCATACAATTCAGCAGCCAACCTGTTGGCTTGGAGGACTTCTTACCACCTTCATTGCTACCACCTAGGCCCTCTGACTACTGTGTTTGCAAATCTCCTGAACTTTGTCCCCTGTTTCCAGCTTTGCCCCACACAGTCTGCCAAATAGCAACTAGAATTATCCTTATAAAATGTCAGGTCAAGTCACTTCTCTGTTCAAAACCCTCCCATGACCTCAGAGCAAAATCCAAGGCCCACAGGTGACTACCAAGGCCTACATGAGCTCTGATCTCTCCTCCCACTTCACCCCGATTCACCTCACTCCAGCCATACAGATCTTGGCTGTTCCTGAACACTTGGGCAGTTTCAGCTGGGCCTGTGCTCTTGGGGTCCCTCTGTCTGGGAAGCTCTTTTCCCAGAGAGCAGGTTTGTGGCTCTTCAACTTTCCCCCTGGTCCCAGACAAGCAGGAGGACATCTGGGTTAGAAACCTTAGCTTGCCAGGTGGAGTCAGGCTTAGACCTCCAGCCTTACATTTTACTGAGCTCTGCTCCAATGTCCCTTTATCAGAGAGCTCTGCCAAACTGCACCATCCCCATCACTTGACATCCCCTTCATCCTGGTTTGTCTTTTTCTTTTCTTTTCTTTTTTAAGACAGAGTCTCGCTGTGTTGCCCAGGCTGGAGTGCAGAGGCCGGATCTCGGCTCACTGCAAGCTCCGCCTCCCAGGTTCATGCCATTCTCCTGCCTCAGACTCCCGAGTAGCTGCGACTACAGGAGCCTGCCACCTCACCCGGCTAAGTTTTTTGTATTTTTAGTAGAGACGGGGTTTCCCCATGTTAGCCAGGATGGTCTCAATCTCCTGACCTGGTGATCCGCCCACCTCAGCCTCCCAAAGTGCTGACATTACAGGCATGAGCCACTGCGCTCAGCCCTAATTTTTGTATTTTTAGTAGAAACAGGGTTTCACCATGTTGGCCATGCTGGTCTCGAACTCCTTACCTCAGGTGATCTGCCCGCCTTGACCTCCCAAAGTGCTGGAATTACAGGCAAGAGCCACTGCACCCAGCCCTGGTTTGTCCTCGTAACATTCTTTACCATCTCCTCTGCTATATCTATTTATGTATCCACTAGATCGGAAGCTCAGGTCTAATTCCCTGTACCTAGAATATTGCCTGTATCGTAGTCGGCATTTAAGGTTTTGTTGAGTGAGAGAATGAATGAACGAACAGAGGGTTTGCTTTTCAAACCAGAGCCTCCCTACCTCCTGCTCTGCCTGCTAAGGATCAGGAGGAGACAGCAGCTAAGGAAGGCAGTCCTGAATTTTCCCAAGGGATAGGGAGTAAGTGAGGGGCTCCCTGAGAAACCCTGGAAGCACTCACTCTGCCGCCAAGGCTGCGAGGAAAACCGGATACTCTGGTATCCTAACAGCCTCCACTCAGAAGGGGCCTGGAAACTTTTAACGAGACAAAATAACAAATGCAGTGGTTTAGGGTTTGGTGGGGCTTCCCACTTCTCCCACCCATAGGCCCACATTGAATGCCCTCAGACCTTCCGGCTGCACCGGGGCCTGATTCTGCTGCTGTTCACAAAGCCAACTTCCTCCCGCACCACACAGACGTTCCCAGAGCTCACTGGGAACCTTCTGATTTGCATCTCCAAAGAAATAAAATAAATTCCACTAAATGTTGTTTGTTTTTCCTTCTGTTTGCCCTGAGGCGGGCCTGTTGTGGCTCCTGGGATCCCGAGTGGGTAATTCAGGCGATTTGTGGTTCAGGGAGCTGGGGACCTTAGAGGCCTTTACAATAAAAAGAGGGGAGCCTGCAACTCCCATTTGAAAGGAGTTGGGGGGAGAGGCGGGAAAAGGAAAGAGGAACTGACAACAAAACCTGCCTGACACAATTACAGCCACATTTGCATAACAGAGACCGAGAACTCACTTAGAAGGAGTGGTAATTAGATTCTCTGGTGATTAGGGACACTTTCCAAACGTGGGGAGAGGAGACGGAAATCCAGCCTTGAAGTGGAAGAAGAATGTACAGAATTGAGGCTCGCTGTCAGGAGGCGGGAAAGAGGGTTTACAGACTGAGAGGTAATTGGCTCAAGGCCGACACCTCCTGGCAAGCCAATGTTTCCATCCCAGATCTGCGTGTCTGGACTAGTGAGGGAAAGCGCTGAAGACCCACAGACCTATGTGGGGGGCATCCAGGCTCTTTCCCAGACCAGCTGTGTGACCTTGTACACCTGTAATCTCCCTGAAGCCAGGTAACTCGCATGCCAAATAGGGTTTAGAGGGCTGCTTGTTGCTTAAATGAGATACTGCTGGAAGAGGGTGTGGAGGATAAGCACAGTCAGTGGGCTCATTTGAAAGACACCTTCCCCAACTCCCTTCCCAGTGGGCATCTTACAACAACTGTGTTGCTTCTGGTAGTGCTCCATAGTGCGAGGTTGACCCCCTTCATAAGGAGGTAGCCTGTGAGTTAGGAAGGCAGTAACCCCAGGGTGGGAAAGAAGCTGCCAGCCTTGTGGCTGGGGCATGTGTAAATATGGAGGCCTAGGAGTGTTAGGAAACGTGGTCTTAGATTAGTGCTCTCTCTCTCTCTCTCTCTCTCTCTCGCCCCAATTCTCATTTTCTCCGCTCAAGAAAGCATGACATCATGGGGTCACCTTGAATGCAATATTCATGCATATGTGAAAAGCATTTGCAAATGTAGATCCCTTATTATTAGTAACAGATAATTTGTATCATACCTCCTGCTGCCTGGGCTATGAGCTTCTGGATGACAGGAACAAGATTTTTTATTTTTATTACCATTTTAAATTTCTAGCACTTGGCACATAGTGGGTGATCAGGAAATGTTTAATAAATGTCCAACCATTTTTGACATGTCCTTTTTTCTCCAGTGTTGTGGGATTGGCCAATGACTCTTTCAAACCAGACATCTTAACTTAGGTCTATATGGCCTTCCTGACAGCAAAGAATTAAGGGACTTGTGGGAACTCATAATCCTCCCTGCTTGACTTCTGGGCAAGGTCAGGATGTTGGAACCAATGCTCTGGGTTCCTAAGAAAACAGTGAATTGCAAGAGGCTTCTTCAAAACAGAACAGATTCATGTCATCCTCACCTCTCATCTGGACTCCAACGTTAGAACCTAATTGCTGTGATTAGAGAGGAATGAGTCAACATTTATCCTTCTTTTAAAGGGGTGTGTGTGTGTGTGTGTGTGTGTGTGTGTGTGTGTGTGTGTGTGTTTCATTTAAGTTGTGGCTATGGACGTATTCTTGCAAGTCAAGTATTAGTTGAAACTAAGAGTTTGTGTTCAGCCGGTTTCCATGGTAACCTGTTAGCTTCTGTTGCCTTCCTCTCTCTGCTCCTCTGTTACGGGGATACTCCTTTCCTAAAGGCCAAGATTAGTAAAAGAGAGAAACGGACATCATCCACACCAAGCTCAACTGCTCCCAGACAGCACAGCTGAGGTGTGGCTGCAAACCCAGTGTGTCTGTCAGTGTGTGGTGGGGCTCAGAGCTGGTGGATCCCATGCTCCCTGCTTCAAGGTCACTCCCACTCAGATTTCTGTTCAGTCCCCACCCCACCCTAATGGCCAGGCTGGTGCTATAGGCACAGTTGTGCCCAGGGACTTAATTATATGCATGGGATTCTGTTCTTTCCAAGACCAGGTATTAGTTTTTAAAATAGAAGGACAGCAAAGGCTTAGCAAGAAGACAGGAGGGGCAAAGAGAGGGAGAATGACAGAGACAGACAGAGTCAGAAAAGGAGCACAACAACCTTTTGACCTTTCGCTGTTTTGAGCAAACAACAGTCCCCAGAGATTACAGGTAGAAGCAGAAGTCAGAAGACCAGGACTCAGGCTCAGAATAAATATAGGCATAGCCTAAACATTTCCCAGTTTGCAGCTCACCCATTTGATGACACAAGGTATATAAGCCCATAAAACCACCTTTCTGTGGCAATATACATATAAAGGTCCCCATCCTTCACTCTTAATATTTCTGTTACAATCAGTTACCTTCTTAGAGCAAGAGGACACATGCAAAGAATCATAGACTTAGGCTCTGTTTAACCTAGGCAACTACATGCCAGACACTGCTTGAAGCCCATCACATGTATTCGTTAACCGATTTCATCCCTACAAAAACCTTTTGATGTGGGTGCTATGAAGAACCACCATTTTACAGAGATGGAAATGGAATCACAGAGAAGTTAAGTAAATTGTCCAAAGTCACACAGTAAGCTAGTGGCAGAGCCAGGTTGTAAAGACTCCAGGGTTTGTGTTTGTAACCTCTACATCAACGTGGTTGAAAGAGAATTCAGCAAGCATCTCATTCAACCATCTCACTTTCCTCAGAGGAGCCCAAATCCCAGAGTTCGTGACTTACCCAAGGTCATACAGCTTGTGAGCAGCAGATGCCCTGGGCAAGTGCCCAGATAATTAAGCCAGAGCTGCTTCCACCCCTTCTGGAAAAAGTCAACGAGGACAAAGTCCTTGCCTCCAACCCCAGCTGCCTCCCTGTCCCCGGGGTTCACAGCCCTGGCTTCCTGCTCTTTGAGGTGCCCCTTCCCAGATGGCCCGTCTGCCTGTCTAAGTCTGACTTCTCTGGGTGAAGGAGAGGGGGCTCTGCCCAGCAGTCCTGCTAAGAGTGACAGCGCCGCCCACAACCCTGTCATCTCTGCCTCGCTTGTCCCTGTCAGCCGCCTCCCAGCTCCCAGCTGTCTGTCAGCAGCTGTTCAGGGATATAAATAACCAGCCGTTGGCAGAGGCGCCCTGGCAGAGAGGGGCGGGGGCAGGGAGGAGGCAGAGGGGCTGCTGACAGGCAGTGAAGAAACTCGAGGGTCCTCCTTCCGGAGCAGACGTTCCAAGCTGATCCTCAGAGGAGCAGGTTGAGGCCTGGAGTGGGAGAGGGAGTGAGATTTAGCAGGAAGCAGCTGAGTAGAGGGATGGAGGCCGGTGGGCCAGCCCTAGCACTGTGTCCGAGGCCTTCCACCTACCGGGTGCCACAGACTTAGGTGCTGTTTAACCTAGACAACTACATGCCAGGCACTGCTCGAATCCCATCACATGTAATCCCATCACATTAACTCATTTTATCCCTACAAAGACCCTCTGATGTGGGTGCTATGAAGAGCCATCATTTTACAGAGATGGAAACGGAAATACAGAGAGGTTAAGCAAATTGTCCAAAGTCACACAGCAAGCTAGTGGCAGAGCCAGGACTCCAGTCCTTCCCTCTATCCCCAGATTCTTGAGGGAGTATATGGGGGACTATTCTCCCCATAATATTTGTGGGGTATAAGGATGCTAATTCTGTGGGGAGCAGGTGATCCTGGAGAGGAGAGGGTCCCCAAGGCCTGCTGTAAGCAGAGTAGGGGTGGATAGAAGGAAAAGGAGAGTTTGGGCAGAATTGGAAGGACAAGAGAATAATTTGAAATTCAGCTAACATTTATCAAGCCTGTGGCAGATGTGTTGAGTGCTTCCGCACACATCACCTCATTTCATCGTCTCTATAATCCCACGGTGGGCAGTATCGCTGTTTTACAGATAAGGACGCTGAGGAGTGATAAGGAGAATCAAGAAACAGCAGCGCTGGAAGAAACTTTCAAGATGGGTAGGTTCTGTCCCCACATTCTGCTGAGAAGTCACAAAGAAGTTAGTGACATGGCCAAAGACACACAGCCTGCAGTGCAGGGCTGGACACGGCTGGACAGTAGCTCCCTGGGCCTGCCTGCCTCTTGTTGAGTGGCTGACAGCTGCTGAATTGATCCGACCAGTCACCTTAGGAAAGTCACTGAGCACCCCCGGAGCTCAGGTGAAGTTAGGAGAGGGGCTAACAGGATCTATGTTATGGCTCAGCAAAGACTGCCCTTCTAGTAGTTCTTGGACTAGAGCGATGGATCTCACACTGTGGTTTGCATCAGTAACACCTGGAAGGCTATGAAAACAGAGTGCTGAGTCGCACCCCGGAGTTTCTGAATCAGTGGGTGTATTGTTTATCTTTTTAACTTTCTATATGTATTACGATATTTTGATGTTTAAACATCTTTCTGGCTGGAGAAAGACGGCCCCTCCGTAGGCTAGCCATATTCTTAGAGAGAGCGATGGGCTCGGTGGGAGCAGGCCTTTGATGTGCCAACTAACCCACCCAGAGCCAAACCTCTATCTGGCGCTTCTACCCCAGGAAGAAATCTTCTTCTGCCCTAATCATCCCAGGGCCAGGTACCTGGCAACTGGGAACCACCCCTGTAGTTTAAAGCCTGTTGACATTGTCCAAACTAGCCAATTTTAAAACGTTCACTCCGCCCTGCTTTGCCTTTCTCATGGAAAACCCAGTGAAGAGTAGCTCTCTCCTCACTCCTGCCCATCCTGCCTCCAGGTCACTCTGACACTTTCCCACACAAAAGTGCACAGGTCAGGAGGTCTGTGCTGGAGCCTGAGAGTTGGGATTTCTATTAAATAACAAGTTTCCGGATGATGCTAATACTGCTGGTCTGGGGACCTCACTGTGAGAACTATTGGAATAGAGAAGTCAAAGGTAGCCGGAAGTGGAGCCCCTTGAAAGGAAAAGGATCAGGACACTGATCTCTTATTTACTCTAATTCAGTAGGTCCTGATGGACTGAGATGGTAATGACCTTAGACATCACTGGTGAGAATGCCTGAAGGGAGAATTCATCCTGAGGGCAACTGCAGACAGGGCTAAGCAAAGTGTGGCCCGTGGACCAGCAGCATCATCGGCATCCTGTGGGAGTTGTTAGAAATGCAGATTATTAGGCCCCATCCGAGACCCTACTGAATCAGAATGTCTGAGTGTGTGGGCCCTGGATCCATGCTTGAAGAAGATTTCCGGGTGATTCTAACACACGGTGAAATTTGGGAAGCACTAGTGTAGCCCAATCATCTGCCTTCATACTGAAGCCTGCATTACTTTGCTGGCAAAGTGGCTGGTTCTGGCACAGAGTGTGGCACAGAGTGTGACTGTGTGGCAGTGGCTAGAAACTCTCTCAGACCCAGCTACTTAGCTGGTGACCTGTGGGGAGAGTAGCAAAGCAGGTGAGTAAAAGCTCATTTGCACTGTATCAGAAATCCCAGAAGTGGCACAGCCCTGAGCGGGTCCGTGCGGGTGTCTGATCAGCAAGGGCGTAAAGGCTGCCATGGAAAAGCCCCTCTGGACTGTGTGAGACCAACGCAGAGCCATCATTCAGGAGGCAGCAATAGAAGCAGGGATTGGGCCGGCTCTCTAGTAATCTTTTTACTGGCCCTTCGCACTACATAAGCCCTAGGGCTTTTCCATCCATTGCTAAGGGCAAGCGCTGGGGAGGAAGAGGAGGTACTAAGAGATACTAGATTTTCTGCTCAGTTGGAAAGGTGGTTGCTTAAAGGACTGATTTAAGTATTCAAAGATCTGTGACCTTCTTTGTACCCTCAGCTGATGAAATACATCACTTCGTTTATGTTTCTGTAAATTTCGTATTTTATTTGTGTCTCTAACAGAGAGAGCTGGTCAGTGGGACTTGCAGCAGAGAATTCTGACTCATGGTGGCCCGAAGATGAAGGCTAAGAAAGGAGGTCATTTGAAGCATATTGCATGGCCCAGGATCTTTAGTCTGCCCTGAAGGACTGTAGATTCCGAACAGCAGAAGGTGGTTCCACTAAAGACTGCTTCAAGGGAGGGTCTGGGAGAGGAGTGAATGGGAAGATGCCCCTTAACACCTGGAGGTGATTCAGCCTCACCCTCCCCCAACATCTGGCACCTACTTCCCCTTCCCAAGCATCTCACACCTCTGCTGAGGCGGTTCCCTCGGTCTGGAATGCCATTCTCCACTCTGTCCAGATGACAAACACCTGTGCCTCTTTCAGGACTTGGCTTGAGATCTTTTCTCGGAAGATTTTCCAGACCTGTCCTGAGACAGTGTTTCCATTTCTCCCCATGCGCCCACTGGACCCTCTATGTATTTCCATCATAGCACATATACCTTCTGCTCCAGGATTGCAAATTCCCCAAGGCAAAGATGGCCTTTCTTTTTAGACTCAGTACCTGGAATGGCAAATGAGATAGATACTACCCAGGTAGAGCTTATAATCAGGTGGAATTTTTATAAAGGTATCTGAATAAGGAATTAAGCCTTCAGTGAGAAGCTTTAAATGCATGATATTTTACCAATTACACTACCAGGACTTTAGCACCTAATCTGCTTTAGAGTCACTCCTGCCTAGGGGAGCTCCCAAGTGAATGGGGAAACCCTGTTCTTGCCCTTAAAGAGTTCCAGTCTGAGAGGGGTGACACAGCCCTTGCCCTCAGCGAATTCCCAGAGTGATGGGTAAACATAACGTATTAGTCACGACACTGTTTCCTGCCATGTATTGGTTTCTTTTCATGCAATAAGAAATGTGGCCCCTGAAAGTCCAACCCTAAATTGTCCTGCAGTTCACAGACCAGAGACAGAGCTTATATCCTAACACCGAATCTCAGAGAAGGCACTGTTTGGCCTTGCATGGGCCAGGTACCCATCCCTGTGGGCAGGTGGGATTGAGTGGAAGAAAGGAGACCAGGCTGGCCCTACCAATCTACACAGAATGGATTTGCCGTGGGACAGAGGTCTGGTACTGGGGAGGGGATTTGGAGGGGAGCACAGCAAGTTGTGCTTGACTGACAAAACTACTGCCCTGGACTGCCGAGGAGGCTGGACATATAAACACAGCGCAGAATGTAGACTGGGGCATGTACCACAGAAGCAAGCGCAGATCAATACTCCGGAGTGCACTTAGAAGCTGGGAGGAAGGAGTCCTAGTGTTTGAGGTCAAGTGGAGTTAAACAGGGAAAGCTCACGGTGGGAGATGAATCTTGACGAGGAATTGGAAGAAAGACTGAAACAAGTTTTGGGGTAGAAGAGGCTTGTCCTTTCAGATGCCTGGGGACAAGGATGGGGTTTGCTGAAGGAATACCCTGAGGAAGAAGAGTGCAATTTCTTGGATGATGCTGGAAACCCCAGGCCCCAACAGTCTCACACACCTAGCCCGAGGCCATTATCCCTCTGCTCCCAGTCACAGCATAGGATACTTGCCCACCTACAATGGTGGGGACCAGCTCCTGGGAACCTGCAGTCTTAGAAGATAAACCTGCATAGATTTACTCCTTCCAGAGAGAGAAACAGGGATGGGGGGTGGGAGTGGGGGGTTAAGTCCTATGGAAATTAGCAATAGTGCAGTGGGGACAGGAAGGAATTGGGAATTGAAGGGGGAGAGGGAGAGTGAGAGAGAGACACTAGAGCCATACCACCCTGAACACACCTGACCTCCTCTGATCTGGGAAGCTAAGCAGGCCTGGGCCTGGTTAGTGCTTGGATGGGGGAGAGAGACAGAGGTTTTAGCCTGTGAAAGGAGCAGAGTATGGGATGGAGGAGAAAACAGGGGCAGCCCTCACTGTTGTCATGGCAACACAGACACATCTAGCTGTGCCCATAAACTCCACTGTGTGCGAGTGTTTTCCTAAGCCAAAGCCCCAGGACAGAAAGGAACAAACAGAGCCCCAGGTGTGGAGCTCACCCTCAGAGAGCTTGCACCTCTCCTGGCTGGGCACTGCCAGGAGCAAGAGTGGGTGATTCCTTTCAGAGGTCACCTCTCCCTGGGAGCAGACAGGAATGCTTCCCATGCCAAGTGTCTTTTGCTGCAGAAAGGAATATAATGGTAGGCACGTGGTTTGTGCATGAGGCAGGGTTTGGGCCCTGGGATCAGGGGAGAGGTCTCCCATCAGGTGGGCACAGAGGGTGGCACGGCCATGCTCACACATCCCCATGAAGCCCAGGAGCTCACCACCAGGACCATACCACCAGGCGAGGTACAGCCCTGCTTCCTTCTCCCCAGGTTGGAGCGTGCTGGGCTCCAGATGGATTTTAGGAAGGCAGATTCCTCAGTTGGCTGGAGGAGGAGTCTCTGCCAAGCACCCGCAAAGCTGAGCTTCCCCCACCCTACTCTTCTTATCTCTCTCCCTTTTCATTTTCTTGCCCCCACTTCCTCTGCTTATCTTCTTTCAGCTCTCGTTTTCTTTTCTACTCGCCTTGCCTCTCTCCCTGCCCACCCTGTCCTCCTTCCTCTTCCTCTTCCCCTCTCCACTGTCATCTGTCTCTAGTTCCCTTGGTCTCTCTCCTCTATCCCCACCTGGCTTCTCTCTATTTAAATCGATACTGAAGCCAGAGGAGTAGGTGGAAAAATACTGCACTGGGGACAGCAGGGAGGAACGTTTTGTCGTTAGGCCTTTCCCTTCCTGCCACAGTAGAACCAGAGCAGAGATCCTGAGAACCATTACCATTCACCCACGCACCTCCCCACACTCACAGCCCACACCCAGCCAATACCGCCTCTGTCAGGTGGCAGGAGGCAAGAAGTCAGGGAAGGAGACAGTGGTCGCACCCAGTCCCCTCTTGTGTACCCCACAGCCAATTTTGTTTCCAAACCCAAGAGGAAAGTGGAACTTAAGTTTGCTTCATCTTGGGGCCAAGCCTCATAGAAACCCTAGGTATTCTGCCATTTGTAATTTGTCCAAAGCCAAAGTTGAGTCATCGCGCCCCTGCCCCACAAATGAATTGTGTACTCATCACCATGGTGGGAGGAGGGCTGGGTCCCTGCTCCTGGGGAGTCCCAGAGTGGCTGGAACACCTGCCCCAGGCCTGTGTGCTTGATGGCCTATGTGCTTGGGGCTGGGAGGACAGAGGTGGGCCTGAACATCTGGAGCTGAACAGGTTGGTTTAGAAGAATTTTCAGAACTGAAACCAAAGTTCAGAAATGCGGACAATCTTTTAACTCTCATTCTGCTAATATGGTACTCCTTCTTATGTTGTAAACCCACCCAGTGAGATGGAGGCTGTTCCTAAAGGTCCATAAACACATTTCCTGGAGCTCAGGACCCTCCCTTGGAGGAGCAGTTACCCACCAAGTAGCCCCTCTACTGCAGACAGCTATACTAGGAATAGACTAGCCAAAGGGTGCCCCAGGATGTCAGCCTGGTGCCCCAAAGGAAACTCTTGACCCAAGAAACTCCTTCAAATGCATGCAAATTGACATTCAGTCACCTGAACATCTCCTGGGTCCAGGTGCAGTCTGAGTGTGGTAATAAATGGGGCTGTTGCCCCAAGAGCCTTCACTTATGCTCCAGGACCCCACACTGTAGAAAAATATGGGTCTCTGGGTGCCGCAGGCAGCAGGGGGCGGGTTGTGGTCAGCCATCAATCATCCGCTGCTGGGGCTGCGTGTGTGTAGTGCATGTACGTACTTGCCCTCACTGGCTTAAATGTGACTGGGGGAGTCTTTGTTTATCTGTGTGTGCATGTTCGTGGGTGTTTTTTATCAGTGTGAAAAGGTGTAGTTATGTACATATTTTACATATCTGTGTTTGGGGGAATCTATGTAGGTACAGCTGGATCTGGACAACTCTGTGTGTGTGTGTGTGTGTGTGTGCGCGCGCACGTGTAAAATGAAACACACACACACTACACAGAGAAAAAGCACTAGAGAAGAATGGGCAGGCCAGCACAAGTGGTGAAAGAAAGCATAGCCTATCTAAGGCCTTATGGAGTTCTTAGCTTCCTGCTAGTGTTCACCATGGTCCATCTCTGCTAATCTTAACGGTTGGTATAGAATCTTAGTCATTCTAGAGCATTTTGACTTTTCAGAGCTGTTTCTTATCTATTACTTCATTTGATCCTCATAACAATTTCACAGGGATTCGTTTCCTAAATTCCAAGATAAAAGTTCTGAACTCAGAGAGGTTAAGTGACTTGCCTAAAGTCACACAGCTCCTTAGATTTAACAAAGTACTACCTAGACGGTTCCAGTAGGTGAGAAATGTCATCTATATCAAAGAGAAATGGTACATTGCTTTGCAGCTCATTCATCTAATATGCAACAGGTCTAACATTGGTCTAATGCAGCCTGGAACTTGCCCCTCTAAGACCTCCTAAGTCTGGACTAGGGTCAGATGTGAGTGCAGCTGCCCTGCAGGATAAGGGAATAAGTAAAAAACTAAAATGCCTGGAAAAAAAACAGCCCCCACTAGACTTGTGCCCCAGCCCTCAATGTCAATTTATTTGCATGCATGCACATACACACACAGCCTGGGTGCCCTCTCCCTGTGCGCCCTGGGTGTCCTCTCCCTGTCTATTGGCATCCTTGTGACCAGGCCTGCTCCCAGAGCACATCCCAGATCTATAAGAGGGAGCAGTTTCAGTTCCTGCTCTCCAAGCTGTCCTCATGTGGGCAGGATGCACATGCAAAATGACTTAACACCGTCAAAGAAAACACACAAACAAATGCAGAGTAATAACCCAGCTGTAGAAGCTTTATACAGCCATGCCAGGGGGCGGACGGATGAGTGGAGAAACAGAATCGGGGGTGCTGAGTCAAAGCAGCTGTGTTCTGTGTTCAGGAACTGAACTGTAAGGGCAAGCTCTAGCTGATACCTATGCCTCAAGGTCTCCTGCATAGCCTGGTATGGAGCACTATTGAATGGATGCCTTAGACCCCATGGGCTCTGACCCAGGGTCCGAGGCACCTCTGAAGTCTGGAGCAGAAAGGTGAAGTGGCAGGAGACCAGACAGACTGTCTCTGCCAAGGGGTAGAACAAGTGCCTCCATACAGGCCTCAGGCCAGCCTCCTCCTGTGGCCACCGGTGCAATCGATGGCTGTCAGAAGATCTGGCCTGCCCTGGCAGCGCCTCAAAGCTGCACCAAGACTCCATCCTCAGTTCTGCAGGGCTCCTTCTCCATTAGATTAACTGTCCTCCTGAACAAGCTGGGAGAGAAGAGGTCACTGTACACAGAGGGAAACTAAGCCCGGGGCAGAAAGGAACTGGGCATTGGGTCGTGCTGGACTCTGGAGAGCCAGACCTGCCAGCCTTCTTCTTCTGGCACTTCCTCCTCCCCACTGGCCTCATTTGACGTCTTCTGGAGGTTGATTTAAACCAAGCTTTTACAAAAAATCCCTACCTTGTATCCCTTGGTTTATTTTCCCTAGGCTCCAGTTCCCTGCTTGTAATTTGGATCGCCCTGAAAGGATATAAACATCTCTCTGTTTGAAGAGTCTCTGAGGAGCCTACAGCAGCTCTCTGGTCCTTCTGTGATCCGAGAAAGCACTTGGGAGTGGGGAGACATGGGCCCTCCCACCCCTGCCCCTGTCTGTGTCTGAGTCTCAGGACCGACGCCTGGGGGTGCTGGAGAGGATGAGGCCCTGACGGGTCTGAAGAGCGTGCAGGGAGCTGGAGGGTGGGGAGCACTTCTGCTCCCTGCACCATGGCTGGTGCTGCAGTTTACAGCCAGGCACCTAATTTATAAGCTGTTTTTACTGCTGTTGTCAAACAGCCACAAACCAAAGAAATAAAGTAGCCAGAGGAACAATGTCTCCCCTCTACCTTGGCCCTCCCAGCCTGTCTGCTGTGTCAGGTCCTCTGTCTCCAAGGCTGGAGAGCCGAGGTCCTCTGGTGACATATCTTCTAAAGTGATTCTCTTGGGGCCCTGAGAGGGTAGGAGACACATTTAAGGAAGCTAGTGGGGAAACAAAAGCCAACTGCATGGGACCGCCAGGTGGGAAGCTCCCAGGATCCCTCCAGAGAAAGGGGCACAGGTTCAAACCTTGCTGCCTCCTAGCCAGGCATACCTGGAAACTGCTCTTGAGCCCATGTGGCTACCTCACCAACTTCTCCCTGGTGCCAAGGGGAGAAGGGCCAGTGATGATGTCTGGCAGAAGGAAGGTAGTGATGGTCACTCTGGGGCTCCATCCCATTCATGGGAAAGCCCAACCATCACCCTGCTCACCCACAGCCCCCATGGTCCACACCACAGTCAGCACCTGATGGCCAGATCAGTGCTTGATGGCATGATGCTGTTCCTTTGTGGGGAATGGTGTATGAGTCCTGTCTTCTACACCGTGATACCTCAGGGCACTTTGGTGTTCCCTTTCTCATCACTTATGGGCCAGTCCACAGTAAGCCGGTGATCAATAAATACACAGGGAGCGAACTGAGCGATTCTGGAAAGAAAAGGGGGACAACAGCATTGCCCCTGAAGAAGGTAGCAGGCAGGCATGAGAGTGCTGAGTGTGGAGTGTGAGGGAACCACCCAGGGAAGAGCTAGGAATGATCCCAAGGACTAGGAATGACACGGCCATGGACTCTTGGGGAGAAGCTGGCCATTTCCAACAGTCACTCTTCTATATTTCACTTCCATGGTGGGCCTTGAACACAAGATGTGTTGGGTCAGGTGCTGAGAGCTCCAAAAGGTCTCTGCAGTGAGAAATGTCAAGCACAGCCTCCCATTAATCATGCTGGAGGAACACAGAGGAGAGTGGCCGTCTCTCCCAGGGCCTCCAGGAATGCGTCATGGAGGAGGCAACACTTCGAATAGAGTATAGAAGACTGAGTTTCCTGCCTACAGAATAGGAGACAGCGATTTCAAATCATGAAAAGCAGGGTGGGCCATGGCCACTCAGTTGCTGAATCCTATTTGCCCACCACGGATAACCAGCTCCCGCCACAGCTCAAGGTCAAGACTATTCTCTTTCCATAGCCACCCAAACCACAAGCTCACCTACAGCCATTCAGAAATCCCTCTCCTTAGCACTGCCAGCCTAAGCAACTCTCCGCTCTGCCTTCTTTATCTCAGACACAGATGGATGATAGAACCCCCTCTTCTCTTTCCTCTTGTCCCAGCCTGGGCATCCCTCTGCCAATGGCAACTGCACTTGGTGTCACCTGTCTCCCTTCATTACAACCCTTCACACTTAACCAGAGAAATGGACCAGAGTGCAGCTCACTTATCTAATATACACTCACTTATCTAACATTGGTCTAATACAGCCAGGAACTTGCCCCTGTAAGACCTCCTAAGCTTGGACCAGGGTGAGGTGTGAGTGCAACTGCCCTGCAGGATAAGGGAATAAGTAAAAATCTAAAGTGCCTGGGAAAAACCAGCCCTTGCTAGACTTGTGTCCTACACCTCAATGTCAATTTATTTGCATGCAATAAGTCCCCCACCCCTCTCCTATCCATCTACCACAGCCTCTGTTAGTCTAATATCCATTCAACAACCACATATGGGTCCACTCCGTGTAAGGAGAATGATAGATGCTAGGGAGGTAACCTTGACTGATATTTAGTCTCTGCCCTTGAGGAGTTCACAGTTGAGTAGAAAATCATGACGCAATGGTCAAGAGTGGTATCAAAAACCACCTGTCTGAACCATCTCATTACAAGAACATAGGGAAAGATTAAATGACCTGCAACATCAGAGAACAACACTGCAGAGAAGGAGCTGGACCACTGTACTCTTCCCAGAATCATATCGTAACATGTATGGATTTGTTATCAGATGGACCTGGCGTTGACTCTTGGCACTGCCATTTCCTAGCTGTGTGACTTTTAAAGTGTTACCCAACATGTCTGAGTCTTAGTTTCTTCCTATGTAAAACAAGGTGAGCAATGCCTTGCTTACAGGATTAGAATAAGGATCAGGGTGTCCAGGCACGGTGGCTCACGCCTATAATCCCAGCACTTTGGGAGACCGAGGCAGATATTTTACCTGAGTTCAGGAGTTCAAGACCAGCCTGGCCAACATGGTGAAACCTACTCTCTACTAAAAATACAAAAATTAGCCAGGTGTGGTGCTATGCACCTGTAGTCCCAGCCACTCGGGAGGCTGAGGCAGGAGAATTGTTTGAACCCAAAAGGCGGAGGTTGCAGTGAGCCCAGATTGTGCCACTGCACTCCAGCCTGGGTGACAGAGTGAAACTCTGTCTTGGTAAAAAAAAAAAAAAAGAAGAAGAAGAAGAAGGATCAGGGTAAGATGCTGGAAAGTGCCTGGCAACATAATGAATTCAGGAGGTAGCGTACAGGAGTAGTTGTGGCAGAAGGAAGGGTAATGATAATAGCCAACATGACTGCGGGGCAGGGGCTCCACACATACCTTCTCACATCAGCCCTCTGAACCAGGCACTTTTTATTTTTAGGACAGTTGAAGAAAATGAATCAGAGAATGCAAGGAACTTGCCCAAGGTTACCTAGCTAAGAGGTGGGGAGAGGCACCATCGTGGGTCCCACCCTGAGGTCCTGCCTGTGGCTCTGCTGGCCTACTCTGACTCTCAACCTATAAACATGTATGGAGTCCCTTGGGCTTACAAGCACTCTGGGGATATGGAGCAGAACACTGTAAAGTCCTGGCCCTCAAGGTTCACAGGGAGTTGAAGTAGTCAGGGAAGGCTTCAGAGAGGAGGCAGGGACTCCACATGGGCCTTGAAGAATGTAAATATTATAGAAAAATGGGGAGACACAGATAGACATTCCCGCAGATAGAAACGCATGAGCCAAGGCCCAGAGGCAGGATTAGTGCCAGTATAAAGAGGTCTGTTTTCTCTTTTTTGTTGCTGTTGTTGTGTAGAAATGGAGTCTCACTATGTTGCCCAGGCTGGTCTCAGCTCCTGGCCTCAACTGATCCTCCTGCCTCAGCCTTCCAAAGTGCTGGGATTGCAGGCATGAGCAACCATGCCCAGCCAGGAGAGGGTGTTTTGGTTTTCGTTTTTGAGACAGTTTCACTCTGTTGCCCAGGCTGGAGTGCAGTGGTGTGATGTTGGCTCAATACAACCTTCACCTCCTGGGCTCAAGCGATCCTCAACCTCAGCCTCCCAAGTAGCTGGGACCACAAGTGTGCACCATCATGCCTGGCTGATTTTTGTATTTTGGTAGAGATGGGGTTTCACCACATTGCCCAGGCTAGTCTCCGCCTGCCTTAACCTCCCAAAGTGCTGGGATTACAGGTGTGAGCCACCATGCCCAGCCAGGAGAGGGATTCTTGAGTCCCACATTTACATATCATCTTTTCGTTCACTCATTCATCTCTTTACCCATTCAGCACATATCTCTTGAGCACGTACTATTTGTCAGGCATTGTTCGAAACCTTGGCAATAGATAAACAAGGATGCAGCTCTCATCTCAGTCTAGTTAGCAAAACAGCGCAATGTGAAAATGTTAGGGTAGACAATATAGGGTGGTAGGGGACCCAAAAGAAGGGCTCTTGATCTATCCCTGTGGAGTCTGGCAGGGTTTCCTAGAAGTGGTGTCTAAGCGGAAACATGAGGGACGCAAATACAGAATGATTTCAAAACATTCGTACTCACTATCATCATGATCAGCATTGTCAAAATCACTTACATTTATCGAGGCCTCGCTAAGTGCCAGGGACCAGATTAGGTACTTTATATATATTCTCTTCTAATACTCATGACAACCCTATCAGGTAGATGCATGCTATTCATTACGCCTATTTAAACATAAAGAAATGGAAGTAAAGAGTGTTTACAAGATTTTCCCAAAGTCACATGGCCAGGAAGTGGCAGGGTCAGGGCTCAAACAAGGTCAGATGGACCTTACCCTTTGTGTCCTCAGCCACTCGCCAGGCTAGATGGCAGAGAGAAGCATGCCCAGGCCCATCAGGTGAGTGTGAGTGTGTGTGAGTGTGAGAGAGTGTGTGTGTGTGCTGGGAGTGTGTTTAACCCATCAAGGGATGTTTCTAGTGTGCCCACAATACTCCTCAGTGTCACACCAACTGTCCACACTCTCAGCAGCTCAGTCTTCCTGCCCCTGGCAGGAGTAATCCTTCAGAGTATAAACCCAGTGCTTCAAAATGCCAGAGTATCGAAAGACAAATCAGCTCCCAAAAGGCCAAGGACATCTCCTTTTTCTTGAGCTTCTCCTACCCCTCAACCCCTCCTGAAGAATTGGCCCCATGGGAAGTAGAGAGTGAGGCACTCTAAGTTTTTGCCAGGGAAGCTCAGGTAGAGTCCCACGTCCTGTTGTCACCAAACTCTCCCAGTTAACAAACCAGAACTGTCCACTGGAAATAAACTTCTGGAACTTGTACTCCAAGAGAGACAGCATGAAGTTGCATGCTTGGTTGCAGACCATTTCCGCCCTAAATCACTGTGGGGTCTCACTGTCCTCCCCACAGAATGAGGTGCTCTGTCCAGGTAAGTCTAGTCTGTCTGAAAGGCTGATTGTCTACCTTCCTGGAGCCCCACAAGATGAGGATTCAAAAGATGCGGGTGGGCATAGATAGTGATGCACGGGCCCAAAGTGTGATGGAACAGGAAAAAGCCTATGTCTTTCTCTTCCAGACATTTGGGCAGAAAAGTGAGAGTTCTGAGCTCCTAGGTTGTTCCTGGGTTGTAGGGAGGGGATGAGGGTGATTAAATGAATCAAGCCTTGGAATGGCTCTTTCAGTGCTCAGGGCAGGGAGCATTATATACTCCCTGCCAACTGCAGGGCCAAGTCTGGCATCACCAGAAGCACATCATGGGATCAAGGAATGCAGACTTGGCCCAAAAACAAAGCAGCAGCAGAAGGCAAGTCCTATAGTAATTGAATTCAGGATCCTCCTTAAACTTGAAGGTGAAGGTGATTAGGCTTAGGATAAACAAATAAGCAAAATAAGTTTATAGTTCTACTTCACAGGGTAAATAATCCACTTAGAATACAACACCCCAAGAGGAGGCAGGAGTCAGAAACATACAGGGCTCCCAAATGAGATTATGATGACTTGGGGAAAATAGATTCATTGTAGGTTAGGAGAAGTGAAGCATTTTAGCTATATTCTTAATATTTGAGAATGCCAGAAGGATCTGGCTCTTCTGAAACCATCCCGGACGTCATGCCAAGATCGAAGGCAGACTGGGGGCTGACAAACAGTGGGAATATAAAAACTGAAGTTTCTTTTTAAAAAAACGTGTTATTTTGAAACGATTATAGATTCATAGGAAATTGCAAAATAGTAGAGAGCAGTCCCATGTACCCTTCACACAATTTTCCCCACCAGTAATATCTTACATAACTATAGTACAATATATTGAATTATACTGAGAAATATAATTTACTAATTTTATTGGTTAAAATATCAAAAGCAGCAAAGGGACATCTGAACTGAATCTGTCCTCACAGGGTTAACAAGAATTCCGGACAGAAATAGAGTTATAATCAAACATTAATCAGGCTGCACTTTGATCCACTTCATTGTAACCAAAAGTCGTGCAACACGGGCTACTGACCACTTGCATCCCCGTCGTTCCTATAGATGAAATTTCTGATGTTAGATTCACTCCGCTTTTGTTTAAGAATGGCTCAAGATGCTTTTTCAGATCCCAGATTCCAGTGAAACAGCTGGTGTTAGTCAGTTTGAAGACCCCAACCGAGGAACAGACTCACCCCGAGAACACAATTTCTTTATCTCCCTGTCCCTTGACTTCACTCTGTATTCTTTGACCAATCTCCCCACTTTGGCTCACTCCAAAACCCTTAAAAACCCTAGCCCTGGACTCCTTGGGGAGGTTTTCTCCTATCTCCTTATTTGGTGGCCCCAAGATTAAACCTCTTTCTCAGCTGCGGCCTAGTGTCTCAGCATATTGACTTGCCATGCACATCGGGCCATGGACCTGTTACAGTTACAATACAATCCACAGATCTCATTCAGATTTTGCTGGTTTTAAAGAACTCAATTGTGTGTGTGTGTGTCTGTGCGTGCGCACGCGCACGTGTGTGTGTTTAGTTCCATGTAATTTTACCACGTGTGAAGATTCGTGTAATCACGCTGTAATCAAGACACAGAACTGTTCCATTCACAAAGATCCCTCATGCTCTCCTTTTATAGTCACACCATATCCTTCATCCCCAAGCCCCGGAAACCACTCCTCTGTTCTCCATCTGTGTAATTTTGTCATTTTGAGAATGTCATATGAATGGAGTCATGCAGTACCTTTGAAATTACCTTTTTTTCACTCAATACAATGCCCTTGAGATCTATCCAAGTTGTTGCACGTATCAATAGTTCATTCCTTTTTGTTGTTGAATAGTATCCAGTGGCAATATGTACCACAATTTGTCTAATCATTCAACCATTGAATGACATTTGGGTTGTTTCCAATTTGGGGCTATTACAAAAACACTGCTATGAACCATCATGTACAGGTTTTTGTGTGTACATGTTTTCATTTCTTTGGGCAAATGTTTAGGAAGGTGATTCCTGGATCATATGGTTAAGTATATGTTTAGTTTTTAAGAAACTGCAGCTGGGAGTAAATGGACAGTTAGGAACATCTGGAAACCATGGTAGGGGGTCTCCATTGCAGGTCAGAGGCGTCCATTAAGTCTCGGCTGGGGCCTAGCTGGGAAGAGAACAGATAATGATCGCCCTAGAGAGACTGAGACTGCAGCTGACACAGCTGGGACATGACCAAAGGCAATTGGAAGGAAGAGCTATCTGAACTCCAAAGCTATTCAAAGCAACCTACGGAGAACTCAGAAACAAATTTTAATCAGCAGAGTGATACTGGCCTCAAACAAACCTCTAACCATGCTAGAAAGATACGCTGCCCAGAATGATTCTCAAGCCATAATAGTGTACTGGTAAATCAGAGCCCTGTGAACAAAAAGCATAATCAAAGAGGCTTAATTGTTCACTAAGGAGTTTTGTGGTCCAGCCCCAGCCTCCCTCAGTCTCTACCTCACGTGATTGGAGGAGCTGCCAAGTGGAGGACACCAGCTCATTCCCTCATTCCCTCAGTGAACATTTGCTGAGGCCCTACTATGTGCACAGGCCTCAGACCAAAACAAAAGAAGCCAGTATCTGGACAAGTGGTCACATTTAGAGGTGAAGCATAAGTTGTGCCAGTCAAGAGGATGTTGAGGGCTTTGGTTCTGAAGTCCTAGGATACCTTAGGAAAATTAGCATCCCACCAGCTAGAGCTTCTTAACACAGGGCAGGTTATAGGGCATGCGGATGAGGCAGTGTGTCAGGGCCTTAGGAACAATGGCTAATACTGAGCACCTTGTCAGGTGCCAGGTGCCTGCCCTGTGCCAGGCACAGCACAATAATTTAAAAGGGTAACATTTATGCAACATTTGTTTATTGAATTTCCTACTACGTGCCAGAATAACCAAAGAAGACGCTGATTTCACAGAATAGGGAGAGCTACTTGGACAAGAGACAAAAGGGTGCTTTAATAGTCCCAGCCCAACATGGCCAATGCTTTCTTGATTTCCTGTGCTAGAGATTAAGGCAGCCATTCAGCAATTCTCCAGTAGGGAGGGGTGAGGGAGCTGAATCTCCAATTTGGGATTTAAGTAGAGTTTGAAAAAGCATATCCAACATGATACTATAATTCTATATTTGAAATTAATATTAAAATAAAAGTATTTTAATTTCATTTTATAATAAAACTAGAGTAAGTCAGGCTTGATAAAATGGTCTTAGCTAGCACAGAGATATAGAAAAGAACTAACTCTCAACTGAGGACAAATTCTGGAGCAAAATGCAGTAGAATCCCCAAAAGTATGTATAGTATTTTTGTTTATTACAAATAAAGTTTGAGTGAAAAGAAAAAAAATTTAATATTGTATTATGGAGGTTATCATAATCACCCTAGCCCTACGCACTTTCTCAAATGACAGACCCTCTCCCATCTAAAGTCAGAAAGTGCAACCTTCGGAACACCAGTCGGGGGCGTAGGATGCCTCTCTTCTCATCTCTCTTTGAAATGCTGTCTCCTTCCTCCAAGAAGTCTTTTGTGAGTGTCAGGTTGTTCTGCTATTCTCTGAAAGTCATACTAGGAAGAAAGCTCCCCTTGCTTTGGAAACTGCCTGGATCCAGACGTGACTGAAAACTCCCCTGGGTTGGGGATTTGTCAGGGGGTTCGCCTGGGCAGTAGGGGTCCCGCAGCATGAAGCATTCCCTTCGCCAAATACGGTAGTAGGAGAGCAGGAAGCAGGCAGCAGGAGACCATAGGGTCTCCATCCTGAAGCACCCACTAAACAGCATCTGGCAGCCCCTAAAATGTTCTAAACCTCATCAGTGGAAAAGGAGCAAGATCAGCTTCTTCTCTTTGTCCTTAAGAAAAAAAGATACATTCCAGATAATTTCACGTGATGAAAGAGGAAGAAGTGCTGAAGTAGCAAAGGAAATAAATTAACGCCATCTCAGCTAAAATCACACACAATTAAAACCTGGATCTGAATGTACTTTCCTGTTCAGAGAGAGCAGCTTGAAAATGACATACATTAGTCATTCACTCCAGCCACCCGACTCAATGTATGGGGGATGCCACACGGTCTCTGATGGCAGGGCTGCCAGAAGGAAAGGGGAAGGGTTCCTGACCCCGGTCTTCAGCTTTCTGTTCTCTCGTCTGGAGTCTGAAAATCCCACTCCTCCGTGGCAGAGGCATCCAAATGAGCCAGGTAAGCCAGGTGGGAAGAGACATCTCTCTCCAGTGGCCACTTTACCATCTTTCCTTCACGGTGGGACCTGCCAAGGCAGAGGTTCGGATCTGGGACCTGGGAAGGGATTTGGTCCAAGAGCCACTTATGTGGACAGGCTCAGCAATGGCAGAGCTCCTGTCCACTCTGCCCAGGGTCCTGGCCTGCACAGAGGCTGCCCAGCATTTTGGGAGTCACCTCCTCATCTCCTGCTTTCAGACAGTCTCCCTCAGCTCAGGGAGATGGGAGTTTCTTTTTCTCTTCTTTCTCCCACTGTTTTTCTTCCTCTTCTCTTTTAATTTTCTTCTTGTAGAAAAAAAAAAAGAACAATCTTCAGCAAAGGAGATGGGTTAATGTGCCTGAAAAAAAGAAGACAGGAAAGACTTCACGAACCAAAAGGTCCCCAGGTGCCAACATACGACATACCAAGGCCAGTGACCAGTGACGGGCTGTTCTTCATGTCCCCTGAGGGTAAAACAGGAAGGAATGTGGTTTGTGGCAGGAGTAAGAATAAAATACAAGGATGAGCTTTTTGACAGTCAAGATTTTAATCCCTTTAACAAGCAGCTCTCGGGGATATGGGATCTCTTTTCCATGAAAGGCAGGAGAGCTGTGGAAGGAAAATGAAGGGAAAAAACAAAAACAAAACCAGTGGACTCAGCGTCAGAGGACATGGGCCTGAGGCTTGTTCTGGCCTCTTCCTGGCTGGGGGAATAGGCAATGTGAGCCTCATCAGGACCAACGAGGCAACACCAACCGCTCCCAGCACAGACTCAGGGACTCGGGTCAGTTTTACCCAAGCTGCTTATCATACAGGCCAGCTCCTACGGACAGGAGAATGGGCCAAGCTGACCACTGCCTGAAGAACCACTTCATCTAGGAACAAGACTGTCTCCAGGCCACACCTCCCTCAACCTTCTCTCTCTGTGTTCATTGTCTGGATCCAGGCCTCAGGATGCTTGCCTTAGGCTGCCCAGTGGGGCTGGGACTAGGGTGAGGCAGGAGTTGTGCCTAGGCCAAAAGTTAAGGAGGCACTCAACCCTCAGGTTCTGCAAGCACAGGGTCAGTACCTCAAAGCAAGTGCCTCCTTAAATTTTGTGCCCCGGGCATCTAGCTTGCCTTACCGAGTTTTAGCCCTGCAGCTCAGTCCTCTGCCTTTGCTACTATTAGATGTGTTTCTGGACACAAGAAAGACTATAATAGCCCTTGATGAAGCTACAGTCCCCAGGGGGTCATCTGGACTCAATAGTTTTTACCGATTCACTTCTTCCTAAGGAGGTGAGAGGAGGGGACAAAGTCAGAGCCAAAGCACCCAATCAACAATGCTATTTGATCCAGCGAATAACACTGACTTCCCCTGCTCTGAGCACTCCTGGATAGGGATCCCCACTCAGCAGGTAGGGGCTGGTAGGGGCAGGGGGTAGAGGGAGGCTTCCGTCCCAGGCAGAGAGAGTTTATGGGAAGTCTGCCATGAGCAAGGCCCTCCAGTGGGCACTCTAGGGAAATAGCAATGAATGATACAGTTCTTTGGGGGAATTTACCATTTAATAGGGAGGCAGGATACCCAGAGAAAGTAACTTTTCAGGCAAAATGCAAATGATTGCAAATAAACATAAAGTGGCATAGACCAAGACTATTCCTGCAGAAGGGAAGTGGAGTGGTGTGACCAGAATCAGGAGTGAATGGCAGAAAGCTTTCTGGAAGGAGCTGAATTTTCTCCATGGTTTATAGTGTTCCTCCAGGTGGGGTCTTTGGACCACCTGCATCAGAATCCCTTGGGGAGATGGTCAAAAATGCAGTTCGTGAGTCCCACTTGAGACCTACTGGGTGAAACCCAGGAATCTGCATTTTAATCAATTCCCCAAGTGGTTCTTCTGCACACACAGTTTCAGAAACACTAGTTTAGATGAAATAAAATTGATCCATGCAGTAGCTGCTGGGAAAGACCTTAGGAAAGATCTTTGGACATCCCCATGAGCTCTAAGATCTATGCTGGAATTAATTCAGATATTGGAAATAAGACCACAAAGACTTCTTTCTCTGACAGAAAATAAGAAGGAAAATATAGAGGTCAGAGACAGTACAAAGAGAAAAGAACAGGATTAGGATACATGAAGTCGCAGTGTCTCTGTCCTGTGAACCATTTCTGAAGTGAAATGTTCAGAAATGAGTAGAATCTGATTACAAAAGAAGACAATCAACAGAAATAAAAAGGCTGGATTTGGGCAAATATTTTATTCTTAACATGTGGGATACCCCGTGTGTATTTTATTTGCAAGCTTTCGAAATAAAGAACCAAGGCTTGATAGTGACTTCTGGAAAGATATATATTGAACACCATGACTCAGCACACACACATATGTTTACATGAAAAAAAACCAACAAAAGTATTCATGAAATATGTCCTCTTTCATTTTCATTTCAACAAAAATTTGTTTTCTTTTTTTTTCTTTTTCCGAGATGAAGTCTCGCTCTGTTGCTCAGGCTGGAGTGCAGTGGTGAGATCTCAACTTACTGCAACCTCCACCTTCTGGGTTCAAGTGATTCTCCTGCCTCAGCCTCCTGAGTAGCTGGGATTACAGGCGGGTGCCACAACACTGGCTGATTTTTGTATTTTTAGTAGAGATGGGGTTTCACCATGTTGGCCAGGCTGGTCTCCATCTCCTGACTTCGTGATCCACCCACCTCGGCCTCCCAAAGCGCTGGGATTGCAGGCGTGAGTCACCACACCCAGCCTTTTTTCATTTTTTAAAAAAGTGCTTGTTGCAACCCACTGATGGGTCTCTACCTGCAGTCTGAAAACCAATAAAGTAGAAGGGAGGTGTGGGTGATGAGCACTTGGGGACGAAGTCTTCTTGACAGCCTATGATGGGTCTCAGTGAGGTGGGTCAAAAGTCAACTCAAGAGACACTTGAGGGTCCCTGGGACTGACGTCTCAGAAAGCCTATTTTGTCCTGCCGTCGTCAAGCATCTTCTCAAGATTTTCCTCCTCCAGAAAGCCTTTCTAGATGAGCACTCCAAATGGCATTCCAACATCAGCTCTTAGAGCCCTCTAAAGTGTCCCCTGGTTTTGATGTATGCATGGCAGCCCTTGACTTAAAAGTCATGCACTTCGGAGTAGGCCAGATGTACTCGCAAATGGTGCTGGCTGGCTGATCTGTTTTCAGATGTGCCATGGCGTACAAAACCCTTGTCCCCCAACTTCAGACCTCTGAGGCCTTCCTTTTTGCCCACACAGGTTCTGAATGGGGGAAAAGGGGTTACTCCAGTCCTTCCCACGGTCCTTTCTACGTAAGTTAGCTTTTCTTTCAGGAATCTTCTGAATATGTTAAACAGAAGAGGATTTGGTTACCACATTGCCCAGTTTAACTGTTTTAGATACTCAAATTCGATTTAAGAAATACAAAGTAAGGCCGGGCACGGTGGCTCAAGCCTGTAATCCCAGCACTTTGGGAGGCCGGAGGCGGGATCACAAGGTCAGAGATCAAGACCATCTGGCTAACATGGTGAAACCCCATCTCTACTAAAAATACAAAAAATTAGCCGGGCGTGGTGGCGGGCGCCTGTAGTCCCAGCTACTCGGAGGCTGGAGCGGGAGAATGGCATGAACCCGGGAGGCAGAGTGCTTGCCAGTGAGCCGAGATCGTGCCACTGCACTCACAGCCTGGGCGACACAGCCAGACTCCGTCTCAAAAAAAAAAAAAAAAAAAAAAAAAAAAGAATACAAAGTACACTCTGGGAGGCTGAGGTGGGCAGATCATGAGGTCAAGACCAGGCTGGTCAACATGGTGAAACCCCATCTCTACTAAAAATACAAAAATTAGTCGGACATGGTGGCAGGCGCCTATAATCCCAGCTACTCGGGAGGCTGAGGCAGGAGAACTGCTTGAACCTGGGAGGTGGAGGTTGCAGTGAGTCAAGATTGCACCACCACATTCCAGCCTGGGTGACAGAGCAAGACTCTGTCTCAGGGAAAAAAAAGAAAAGAAAAAGAAGTACAGGGCCGGGCATGGTGGCTCATACCTGTAATCCTAGCACTGTGGGAGGCTAAGGCGGATGGATCAGGAGTTTGAGGCCAGCCTGCCCAACACAGTGAAACCCCATCGCTACTAAAAATGCAAAAATTAGCTGGGCGTGGTGGCGTGTGCATGTAGTCCCAGCTATTTGAGAGGCTGAGGCAGGAGAATCGCTTGAAACTGGGAGGCGAAGGTTGCAGTGAGCCAAGATCTCACCATTGCACTCCAGCCTGGGTGGCAGAGTGAGACTCCATCTCAAAACAAACAAACAAACAAACAAACGGAGTACAGGTGTATCATTTATGGTTGATTAAATATGGTGTCTGTGGTGTTTGTGCTTATGCCTATAAAAAGTTGGGCACTGGGACGTTGGTGAGGAATGTAATTTTTATCATCACATTGTTTCTGGGCAAAAACAGGTTCAACCTACATAGTTTTTACCTGCAGTGCCTTTTCCAGGAATATAACCCAAGATAAATTTAAGGACTCCCTGCAGTTCCACACAGCTTTGCCATCCGCAATGTGTGTCTCTCTGCCTTTGTGGTTCCTCTGTGTTGCAAGGGTGTCTGTGGATCCTGGGAACTACCTGAGGGCAGGGGTCGGGGAAGATTCCAGTTTTGTGGGGCCGTCTTAAGAAAAAACCCGCAAAATTCCAAATACAAAAGTAGGTACAATGGTGATATTTACTTACAGCCAGGAAAAAAAGACAACAATTTGCATGAGCCTTGGACATTCAGGGTACCTTTCTCCTGACATTTCTTCATTCCATTTACCAGAAATGCTTACATAAAAATGCTTCCTGTTCGTAAACTGGCTTCCCCTCTTCACCTAGAACACTCTGCAGTTCCCAGCTCTCATAGCCCACCCTCTCCCCACCATCCTGCAAGTCGAGAAGCCCTAAAGCTTGAGCTTCATTCCCTTCATCTCTGCCTCTGCCTTCACTTGTTCTCTAATAGCCCAGAGAACAAGGCTCTGCACATGGTGTGCTCGGGCAGGGTAGGGCCAGAGAGCAATGGGCACCCCCAGGCCAGTCTGTCTCACAGTGAGGTCCATCCAATCACCTGAATCAGAATCCCCTGGATGGTTTATCTGACATGTAGACTCTGAGAATTACAGAATCTGACGCTGGGGTAGGACCTCAGCACCTGCATTGGTCCACACTCTCCAGGTGATTCCAAGGATCACTGTTCTAGTGCCTTACTCTCTGCCTAGTTGGGTCACTGGTGAGACAACAGTCCTCATTGACTCCCCAGGCCCCACCCCACATCTCCCAAGGAGGCTGAGCAGAGGCTGCATACAACACACAGCAGTGGAGGGTCCACTGAGGGACCCTCAGTGACCCATGCTACATCCCAGGCTTCCCTTCTCTGATTCGGCTCATCTGCCAGGCGCCAGTAGAAGCCATCCCCTCCTCACAGCCCCCACCACACAAACAGCATGCCCACCAGTTCCGTGTCCTGACCCCTGTATGAGAGAGCCACCTGGAATTGAGTTAAGGATCATTTTTAGCAGCATGTAATCCCTGCATCCTTCTCCCAAGACACTCTGATGTCACAGAGTCCCAGGCTTCCTGGCGGGAAATTATGCATGGCCAAGCCCAGAAATTAAATTTGGAGGGTGAAAGGTCAATAACAGGGCCATTAAATCCTCTGGGTAATGACCTAAGAGCTTCCAAAGGACTGTGAATTTGGGCAGATTTTCCCAGGAAAGTATGAGACTCAGAATGGCAGCAATAGGAGCAGGGTTGGGAGAAAAATGTCGACCATGTACCATGCGCCAGCTACCGTGCTCATGCCAACCATATAGTCCCCGTTACATCTCACAGCAACCTATAAGTATGAATCTATTCCATTATTGCTATCCTCATCCTAAAGAAGTGCTAGGGAGACTTGGCTTGGTGTTTGAACTCTGCCATTTGAGGACCCTGGGTTCTCATCTTAGCTCTATTACATACTGGTTAGGTAAACACTGGACCTTGTTTTTCTCCTATCACTAGAGTCCTGGTATTGGTCAAATTTTTGGTGAGATGATGCATAAATGTGCTAGCACCTTGTCTTGCATGTAGTAGGTGCTCAATAAATGTTAACTGCTATTACTTGAATTAATATCGTTACCCAGGAAAGAATCAGAGCTAGAGAAGGTCAATACTCTTCCTGAAGCAAGACAGAGTAAATGGACAAGTAGAGTGTTCCAAATCCAAATCTTTCCAGCTCTAAAAGCTACACTCTTTCTCCAATCTCATTGGGTTCTAAGATGTTTGGAGTCAGCTCAAGAGAAGGCTTCCCTGTTTTCTTCCCACAGCTGATGAAATTCCCTTATGCCTCACCTAGTATATCTCACAGGCTTTGCCACTCAGGGTCAACCACTTAGCGAATGTTACTTGCATTTATTCCATTTATTATTTCAATAATCAGTTATTGGACATCTACTATAAAAGACTGGTCTTATCTTATTAAGGTGTAAGACAGTCGTAGGCTTCAGAAGCTTACCCTCTAGTTAGGAGATAAGACATATGAGTATGCATAGTTATTAGGAAGCTGGGGTGCTGGCATGAGTGCTCTCTGTGGTCATGCAGTTGGTAAAGGACTGCTAAAATGTCCTCCTTTTCACCATCAGCCTGTCTACATTGACATTGGCCCTTAGACTGGAAAGGTGGCTCCAGTGACTTGACAAGGGACTCAAGTGCTCAGGTTAAAAGCTTGGAGTCAAGTTTTGACCCCTTTCAATCAGTCAGTCTCACAGTTCTGCCAGGTCCTCTTTACCAAGGCCATGCATTTACTCTATTCTCACTGCTCCCCTCCTCCTAGATTCCTGCAACAGCTACCTCAATAGTCTCCCATCTCCCTGCCTCTTTCATCCCAAATTACTTGAGCACAGGGCCACAGCTAAACTGCTGAGCCTGGCAATTCAGACCCTTCATCAGCTGCTCCCACCCTGTATACTCAATGTGGCATTGTCACACTGTGAAAATGAGGTCTCACATTCTGCCTACAGATTTTGGGCTACTGCCTTAAATTCTCTGGGCCTCCATTCCCCGGTCTGTTGAATGGGGATATTAGTCAGCTCAGAGTCTAAGATGAGAGAGATGAGAAAAGGCTGGTATCTAATAGTAGCTCTATAATTTTCCTCCCTTGCCCCCTACTCTCCAGATAACCCATTCTACTCTGCTTGTCTCCACTTTCCTGCTTTTGCTTGTCCCATATTCTCTTCCAGTTCAAATCCTATCCCTCCAACTAGGCTCAGCTGGAGACTCAGCTCCTCTGTTAAACCTTTTGTGAATAACGCCAGTACATTAAGGTGGTTTCTTTTTGTATTTCTATGGCACTTCCATTGCCTTGAAATGTTAAAATTGGTTTCATATAGTTCCAACCTGTCACTCTGAGCTCCTTGAGGCCATTATGCTCCGTAGCAGGGATGGAGAGTGGGAACATGGGGACGGTTTAGTGGGAACTTAATATGTGCTCATTTAATATATGAAGGTGAGAATCCCCTCTGTGCATACAGAACTCACAGACCTTCAAGCCAACTTCAAGCCACCAGGTGTGGCAGTCACCACTGGCTGTACTCTTGGAAAAGACAGGGCCAGAAGTTCAAGCACTGGATGATGGCAGGCAGCCCAGGGAAGCCACTCCTCACAGGACTCCATACCTTGGGCTCCACCTCATCCACTCTTCTGTTGTTGGTTCTGCAGGCTCTGGTTCAGACCCATCAATAGGGTGTGGCCTGCCACGGAGCTGAGTTTGTGATGTCTGTTCTGAGTCGTCCAGGCTGAAGGCTCCACCAAGGCATGGGCGTTGGGCATTGGGCCTTTGTCCCAGCAGGAGCTCCACTGTCCTAAGCCCCCACTAGTGGCAGTCACCCAGCTTTCCTAAGCCACCAGGCAGCAGCCAGCAGCCTAGCACTCACCTCGGGTACCTTCTTGCTTTCTTTCCCCAGTCTTCATGATGTCTAGCTGGCCGAGTGAGGCACCCTGAAGCCAAACCCCTGACTGGGCCTGCTGGTTCCTGACTGAAATTGACCTCCTTCATTGAGAGCTAGGATGGAATCTTCCAGAATGCTAGAGCTGCCCGGCTCAGGATGCAATGCTGGAAAAGCATGACAACTAAAGGGGTCTTCCACTTCATTCTTTAGGGTGAGAGGTGCCTGGGCCCAGTGACACAATTCTCACCCACCCCACTACACTCCTTAGTCCTCTGTTAACTTCGGGAGGGTAGCACTATGCAAAGCAAAAACGTGATCTTAGGTGAATGCTGTGACTGAGCTGCACCTGTCCTCACAAAGCTGCTGAATTCCCCATTTGTCCTCCTGGCCTTTGCAAGAGGGTCCGAGGCAGTATGAGAGAAGCCAACCCTTCTCTTCCCGGACCCAAGGGCTGTGCCCTTTCTCTCAGCCAAGCCTTGTGTCTCTAGGCACAAGGACAGCTCAAGCTTTAGCGTCTGGCCCCACCCAACTCCTTCCTCCCGGGCGTGTGTGCGTTAGGTAGAGGGGGCCTCTGGCCACTCAGGAGTTAAAATGGCAGCGGGACTGGAGGGGGTTGGCGTGGCATGCAGACTGGGAGGAGGGGACCGGAGTGGGCTGGGGAGGTTGGGAGAGCGGCGGAGAAGCGAGTGAGGAGGGCGAGCGCGAAGCCGGGAGGAGGGGCGCGCGTGGAGGGGGTGCCGGGCGCCGCGAGGGCCTGTTCCGGGCACCTGCAAACGCGCGGCGCTCTTAAGGAGAGCCCGGCTCTCGCCCGCCAGCCTCTGTCCACGACGCGCCCAGGGCGCGGAGAGGGGGTGGGGACGGATTGGAATTCTGCTATCGCCCTCACCGGCTGGGCCCCGGAGCCGCTCCCAGGATAACTCCACTTTGGGGAGGGCGCCCGCCGAGCCTCCCGGGCCTGTGCAGACGGCGCGCGCGGCGGGAGGTCGCGGACCAGCGTCCCCAGCCCGACCCCGGGCGGAAGGCGAGCGGAGCGCGGCGGCGCGGGCGGCGGACTGCGGACGGCGCCCACCGGGTGAGTGTGGGGCTTCGGGGCTGACCTGGGCAGCGCCGCCGCGGCCAGGGAGTCGTGGACACCGAGGTCGCTGGCATGGCCAAGGGGGACGCGGCGGGAGCAGCCGGAGCAGCCGCCTCAGGGCTCCCTGCTCCTGCCCCGGCACCGCAGCTCCGCCTGACCTGGGTGGGGGCCCGGGGAGGGCCGGCCGCTGCCTTCCGCCGAGACGCCTGCAGGGGAGCCGGCGACTTGGGAGAGGGAGGCGGCCGAGGGGGAGAGGGACGGAGGGCTGGAGAATGCCCGGAAGCGGCCAGGAAGGGGGCACCTTGGCCTTCGCCCTGAGAGACCAGAACCTCCCCCAAACTGTTGCTGGGTAGAGCGGGGCCCTTGGAGATGTCGAGGAGCCGAGAGGTGGCAGCGAGGTTAGGGAGGGCGTGACACGGGCGGACTGGCAGGCTGGAAGCGCTCCAGAGCCTGAGGACTTTCTCCACCTTGGAGCTCAGGAGTCTGTGCGGAGGGACAAGGTGGCCTTGGGTCTGCCTGAAGTATCTGGAACCAGGAGCTAGACTCCTCCCGGGCCGGCCGGCTGGGGTCCGACCGCAGCCTGGGATGGGACATTTGGGGTGGGGGATGGGCCGGCCTGGGGCTCAGCCTGGGGACTCGGGCAGGGGGAAGCGGAAACGGAAGGGTGGTTCTGAGCCCACCACAGCACCAAGGAGACAGGATGGGCTGGCCAGCCACAGGTGGGCCGTCTGTCCTGCTGGCAAAGGGTGGCGCAGGCTCTGGCTGCCCAACCGGCGAGGAGCCGCGGGGTGAGGGGGAACTGAGCTCCATCTGGGGCCGAGCGGAGAAGCTAAAGAGGTGCAGGAGACCCGGACCCTGGGGAGGGGCCCTGGGGGTAGTACTGTGCTCCCTACCCTTCCTCCCCCACCCAAACGAACAGGAAGGAAAATGTCAGCTGGGCTTTGTGCTCTGTTCCTCAGGCTGCCGCAGCTCCCATCTGTTGGAGCCAACGCAGCTTCTAATTGGGCGACTGGCAGGGTTGGAGGGGGTGGGCTGGGCACAGCGCTCAGTTGCCAGAGATGTACTGACAGGCCCTCTGCTTGAGAACCCCAGGACCTAGGGTGGTGGGGAGAACAGCCTCCCTAGGTCAGGGCAGTAGAGGTGGCTTCCTGCCAGCTTGGTCACTATCAAAGGAGAAGATCTAGGTCTCCCTATGCACCCAGGCCGATAGCAGGCTCCATGCCCCCCTTTCCTGCCAGTCTAGGATGGGCTCTGGCCCAGCATTTTGTCCCTGAATAAGAAGGCCAGGAGCTCCTCCCATTGCCCACTGCTTCTTAAAGCTTCCTCCAAAAAAGAGCACTGGGCATGGAGAGTGGGGATGGGCTCTGTTCTAGGCACTGGAGTTCCCTTGCCTTTGGGCCCTGTTGCTACCAGAAAAAGTCACATGTGGGTGGCCTGACCCACTTTCCTGGCCGGGTGCTGTTGTGGCGAAACGATGGAAACAGAAGGGCAGAGCTAGGGGTCTGAGCCTCCTAGGCCTTCTTCCTTCCCCTGGGCTGACTCAGACTTCTCCTTCTTGCGGAGGGCTCTCTAGACCTGGGATGGAACCTCATTATTTGCAAAGGATGGAACGAAAGGCCTCAGTGCCTGGGAGATTGAGATCTGCCCAGGGTCTGGCACCTAGGAACACCCCCAAATCCACACCCTCTCCCTAATGCAGTCTCCTCCCAGGGAGACACCGAGTGGCAGTAAGAACTCAGAGATCTGCTGATTCCACCCAGGCTAGTACAGCAGGTTCCCTCTCTAATTCAACACAGTTCTTCCCCACTCCAAATCCTCTTTCCTGTGCCTCCCCTCTTCCTCCTCCCCCTCATCCTCTCCTTCCCTCTTCACTTTCCTCTTCTAACACTCTTGACTTCCCTTTTCCCCCTCACACTGCTCTTCCTCTTCTCTTACCCTCCTCATTCTTCCCCAGATATCTCCGTTTCTTCCCAGTTTCTGTCTCCACCTTTGCCCCGCTTCTCCTGTAAACTGCAGCTTAAACCGTAAGCCAGGCGTGCACACACTCCCGCTCATCCTGCTGGTGGGAGCACACGCACTGTTGGCTTTGCTGCATCCCTTTTGCAGAGGAGCCTGGGCTGGTGGGCCTGGCAGCTGCATTTGCCTGGCCCTGGTGTCCCTTGCACCCTGTCATTTACTCACCTGCCCCTCCTACTCCCCACACCTTATGTTGTTTATTTGAAAGGAAAAGGAAACTCCATTGCTTTTTTGAAAATTTTACACATTCAACAACTATTTCTTGAGTGCCTACTGTGTGCCTCGCATGATTTTAGAAGCTGAAGATACAGGGGTAAACAAACCTCTATATCTCAGGCAGACTACACTTGTATCTGGACTTGCCGGCTGATTAGCTCTGTTCCTGCCAGGCTCGTTCAAAGATCCACAGCTTGAGGGGGCAGAGGTGAGGAACATGAACAATGCTAGTGAATTATCACACTGAGTGACCTCTAAAATGCCAGGTACCGCTTAAGTCATCGTGTCCTTAAGATACTTTTCTGACCCGAAAGGATGGACCAGGTCACATCTCACCATTTATCTGGCAGCTCAGGGCTGAGTAGAAGGCTGGTGCTTCAGACAGAGAAGGGGGAAGGAATCAAATTTATTATTAAATACCTACTATGCACCAGTCTATGTGAGGAACATTACAAAAGTTATTCTGCTCAGTCCTGCTGACAACCTTCTGATGTCTGCATTACCATCCCCTGTTTTCTAGCCAAGGAAATTGAGGCCTGGAGAAGAGAAACCACTTGCTCCAGGTCATATAGATCTCCATTTTGAAATCACTTATATCTGCAGTTCATTTGGCCCTATGATATCTGTGACATCTGATAACTTGTACACTTATACTAACGCTTACATTGTAACCTGCCTTTTCATGGGGCCTTATCTCCCAGTTAGACTATTAATATGCATAAGGATTTGCTGAACGGTTGTGTGAATAAGCTTTCTTAAGTGATCAAGGAAGGCTTCCTAGAGGAACTGGGACCCTGAATGAGGAGACAGGGAGGGCAATGACGTTTGCCCTGTGTAGGATACTGTGTGATCCTACACAGGTATGTGACAAGTTGTAGGCAGGCAGTCCCTCAGCCCACACCCCACCTGCATTCAGGTAGAATTGATTCAGGGTCAGGATATAGAAGCTTGGTCTACGGCCCGTCTAATGAATAAGTGTCACTTGTGTTCTTAATCTGTATGGCTTGGACTCTTTATAAAAGCTCCAAGACAAAGGATGGGGACTGGAAGCTTTCAAGCCCACAAGGACTCCAGGGAAGGGCAAGGACAATGGTTGGAGGCTGGAATGGGGCAGGAATGGGGAGAGTGACCAAGGAGCAGGAGAGAAGGAAGACAAAGGCAGAAGATAAACTGAGAAACAAAAAACACTTTTGACAAAAATGAAGTAGCTAAAAAAGACAACAAAACAAAACAGAAGACAAGAGATATGCAAAAAAGACAGACAGCAGCATGTGATTAGATTGCTGAGAGAGGACGAGTCAGAAAGATGCCTTTATCTATTACTTTCCGGTGCGGGGCCTGGGTCTCCCTGGCCTACAGCTCAGAGGCTGAAATTTCACCAAGTTAGCCTCAATCAGGCATTTGCTTATTCAGTCAACCCATCTTTTCTAAGTACCTACTGTGTGCTTGGCTCTGTGCTAGGTGCAGGGGACAAAGAGACAGATTAGATGTCCCTGCCTTCAAGGAGTTCACCGTAAGAGTAGAGATTCTAGAGACACACTGCTGGAGTTCAAATCCAGGCTTCACCACTTCTAGCTGGGTGACATTGAGCAAGTCATGTAACCTCTCTTTGTCTCAGTTTCCTCATCTATAATAAAAGTACCTACTTCATAAAGCTGTCATGAGGACTACATGAGGTGTTACATGTAATGAGCTTAGAACAGTATGTGGTATATATAGTAAGTGCCATGTAAGTAATATTATTATTGTTATTATTATTAGATGGAGGAGTCAGTCCCATAGACAATAATTAAACAAGTGTTAGACTATAGGGATAAGTAGATAAAAAGGTGACTCTCAGCCAGGCGTGGCGGTTCACTCCTGTAATCCTAGGGAGGCTGAGGCAGGTGGATCACTTGAGGTCAAGAGTTCAAGACCAGCCTGGGCAAAATGGTGAAACCCCATCTCTGCTAAAAATACAAAGATTAGCCGGGCGTGGTGGTGCACGCCTGTAATCCCAGCTACTTGGGAGGCTGAGGTAGGAGAATCACTTGAACCCAGGTGGCAGAGGTTGCAGTGAGCCGAGATCACACCACTGCACTCCATCCTGGGCAACAGAGCAAGACTCTGTCTTAAAAAAAAAAAAAAAAGTGACTCTCTGTTTGCTGTTTGCAGATTAGGAAAGGGTTGCCAAAGGATGTGATATTTGGGCCAAGGCTTGAAAAAGGAATCAACCAGGCAGAGATGGTGGGTCTGGGGACACTGGTGATGAGGGTATTTGGGGCACAGGCATTGTGTATGAAAAGATACCAGGGTATATATGTGTTGATTGCTCTTTGTGGATGTCACCATCACCACTGACACGTCCCCCTCAGCCTCTTTGTCTCCAGTGCTGGGAGCTGGGCTTCCAGTGGGGCTGGCTGGTCGCCCAGAACATCCCCACATGTTTTGGTGCAGGGGACCTGGTGCATCCCTGCTGGGGTTTAGTCTCATGACCTTGGTCTCCTGCACATTCTAAACCCTCATCAAGCAGACTCTGCTCCAAACCCAGGGCTGCTAGGCCTTGCACTCTGCCTTCTGGCACTTCCTCGGGACCTGGGAGACGCCTTGGTCTGAGGGGGCTGCCTTTTAGGAGGTGAGTTTAACCAGGTTTGGTTTGGAATTCAGTTTTTTTCTGTGTGTTTCTTCCACCCACACCTTCCCTGCTGCTCAGCATTTGATGGACCCGAAGTGAGATCCAAGATAAAGCGCAGGCAGAAGGTTCCTGGGGCAATAACTGTTTCTCAGCTTCTACCTCTCACAGGGTAAGAACACTAATTATGATACCTAGCATTTATTGAGCATTTACTATGTGCCAGGCACTGCGCCAACTGCTTTACCTGCCTTATCCCATTAAGTTTTCAAAAATACCCCTATTAGATAGATAGTTAACTCTCGTTATCCCTAACCTTAAAAGCCAAGAAACAGACTCAGACTTGTTCAAGGACGTATAGCTAGGAAAGATCCAAGAGAGGGAGTTAGCCCTTCTCTCTGACTTTAGGACTCCTCCTGCTTCTTCACCACCCCCGAATCTGGTGTTCCTTGGGCCTGGAGGGTCCTCTGGGTCATCCAGCCCATTCTCCTCCTTCCCTCCCTCCAGGAAGAAGTTCCCTAAGCCAGCCCTGTCCAAGCCAGTGGCTGCCTTTCTCCTCTTTGGGATCTTCAGAGAGGGTCTCTATGACCTTTTTTTTCCTGCTGCTCCTGCAGGGTGTGATATTTAAGATCCAACATTGTTTTCTTCTGTCTCAGCTAAGTGCCTCTGGGCTACATGGAGCCACTAGCCTCAGAGAAGCTGGACCTTAAGAGTCAGTGCGCATGGACACATGGTGGGAACCAATGCAAGGGTGGCTCGCTGGGAGACGTGAGAATGGGGCCCAGACCCCAGATAAGGTGGAGAGAGATGGGGAAGGCTTGTGATTTGTGCTGTCGGTGGGATATCTCTAACAAGGCAGACTCGTGTTTCAGGAAAAACAGGTACAATTGTCTCTATTTACAAACATCTCACAAGGCAGGTTCTTCAGGGAAAAACATACGGAAGAAGGGGGCAGGGCACTGATTATTAGGCAACAAGCCTGGGTTCCCCAGGAAGAATGGGTCTGTCCTATCTCATCTTTTCAGAGGGAACGAAAAAGGAGGAAGTGAAAAGAAAAGCAGCAAAGGTTACTTCCCTCTCTACAATGTTCTCAAAATAAGCATTCAAATGTGGTTGGTGAAAGTGTCTGTCTTTGGCCTGGGAGGGCAAAGGTGGTGATGCCCAGAAGGGGGAATGACCACAGAGGGGCAGCTGATGGGAAGCAAGACATTTAAAAGCTGTGTAGGAGGAAAGAGCAAAGAGAGAATCTGACACTTCACCCTGCCTGGCTGTCACCACTCCTCTTCCCCTGCCTTCTGCTGGGGCTCAGACAGCTTCAGGCCTCAAGCTTGAGAAAGTGCCTGCCCAGAATTGGGCCCAGGGGTTGAATGGTGGAATCTACATTGCGAGGGGACCTGCAGAATCATCCTGTCCGCTGCCCATCTCTGAGTGCCACCATGCCTCAGCCATCTCAGACATGGGGTGGGGCTGGAGTCTCTTCGTTCAGCAAGTATTTGTGAAGCATGTAGCCAGGCACTTAGGGCAGATAGCAGTGAACAACCAGACAGACCTCTGCCCTTCAGGAGCTTTTAGTTTATTGTCTGGGGATGCAGTAAAATAAACTTATAAAGGAAATGGCATATTGGAGGCTGGTAAATGCTAAAGAGAAAAAACAGGGAAGGGAAATGGGAGGGTCAGTTGGGAGAGGGGGAGTTTGTTATCTTGTGCAGGGTGGCTGCAGAGACCTCACTGAGAAGGTGACATCTGAGGAGAGATGAGAGGGGGCACCGCAGTTGGGGCAAGCTGGGCAGAGGGGACAGCAGGTGCAAGGGCAGGGAGGCAGGGCCATGCCTGGAGAGTGGGAGGCGGCGTGGAGGATGGCACGGCTGGAATGTGGTGAGCACAGAGTTGCAGGAGATAAAGTCAGAGGGTCAGAAGGAGGCTAGCTCTGGGAAAGTTCTGGAGCTGGTGAGGAGGGGAATTTTTCCTCGGAGTAAGATGGGCTCTTGCAGGGTTGGGGCCTGGAGCGGCATGATTTGACTTTTTAACAACCCTGATCGTCAGCCATCCATTCCAGCGTTTCCCTCAGCAGCTAGTCAGTAAGTGCTGCCTGGTTGCCCTCTGCAGCCATTGGAGCTGTTTCAGCCAATCAGTACATCCCCACCAAGGATTCTCTGAGCACTGTCCTAGGCAGTGTGGGGTGTGAGGTTGGGAAGGAAATAAAAAAGCACAGGACACAGTCTTTACTGGTAAGGAAACCTCCTGATCAGCTGGGGAGGCAGAACTTATACTCACACGAAATAATGAGGGAATAATACCAGACAGTATTTAAAACCGAGTGCTAAATTGTGTGATTTAGACTATAAATGTTATCAGAACTGTGAGCTCTGTGTGGGAGTTATATAGGGAACGCTTCCTCAGGGTGGCGCGGCTGATTTAGGCTTGGAAAATGGAGTAGGTTCGACTCTGCAGTGGGAAGGATTCTTGCACAGAGAACTTGGAGCTGGCAGGGTGAGAGGAGAGAAGGGTGGCGCCGCTGGAGGGGAGGGCACTGAGTGGGAGTAAGGCAGCCCACGTGGCAGCTTGCAAGGGCAGGGTCTTCTGTCTCTGAGCAGTCCCTGCTTCCCACCTGGGTTTCCGATGCCCCCTGTACTCTCTCCAGAGACATGGAAAGCCACCCTTTCCAGAAGGAAATCCATTATCTAGTGTCCTTGCCCTCTCCTGCCCAAGACCAGATGATCTCTGATCTTGGAAGTCCTCTGGCTTCAGGGAGTCCCATTTCCAGCTCCGGCCATTGTCCCAGGTCTGCACGCTGGAAATCTCGGCCTCTTAGCTCACTGGTGTCTGGAGCCATGTTCTCTGGAATTCCCTTAGGCTCCATGTATCTACCCAGGCTCCAGCAGCTTCTCTTCTCCCTTCCTCTCACTGCCTGGATGGGCCCCTGTTGGGTAGGTTACTCCTGTGACATTCCTGGTCGTTCCAGATATCGTGAACTGGAAATAAAATTGCACCAAAATGAGCAACCTTCCTCCCCCATGAGGGGTGAGTATGTCCTCTCCCTGGATCTTGGGGGTGTGAGCTCACCTCTGAAGTATAGAGAGAGATCGCCAGAGTGGAGCAGACTAGGATCCATTGGTAGTGCCCTCACCCACCCAAGACACGGTGGGGGGAGATGCTCTCCTCCCTGCCTCCAGCCCCCAGGCAAAATGCAGGAGCCAAGAGACCCATAGGCAAAGCGGTCCACTACTAGACAGACTTCTCCCCTCCTCTAGGTCCTCGGAGCCTGAGAAAGGGGGGCACAACCGCGGTACCCCAGCACAACTCCCTGGAAGACGCAGAGGCTGAGCCTGAGGCTTTTGTCCTTATGGCTACAATCCAGAGGAAGTGGAATCAGTTGGCGTTGGGTCAGAATTCACGGTCCCTAGCCACCTTCCCTTGGGCATCTTACTTAACCGCTCTGAGCCTCAGTTTCCTCATCTATAAATCTGAGTTAATAACATCCACTTCCTAGGGTTATCAATAATAATAAGAGCTAACATTATTGAGTGCTTATGAAGTGCCTGAAACTTCACTGCATTTGTCTCATCCACGTAACGCTGTGAAGTAGGTATTATTTTCCCCCATTTTGCAGTGGAGGACACTAAAGCCTGGAGGCCATGCACAGCCAGCAAGTGGCAGAGCCAGAATTCAGCCCCCAAATCTTTCTGACTCCGGAGCCCTGATTCTCAACTACCACATTAAATGAGCTAATCTGTGTAAAGTACCTGCTACAAAGTAGAAGCTCAATAAACGTTAGTTCCTTTTCTCAATTTCCCCAGGGCCACTCCTCTAGAGAACAGCGTCCCCTACCTCATCACATTTCTTTTCCGGGATCCCCTGGGACATATGGTAGACGTGGGAATGGGAATGAGCTGCCAGTTTATACTGAGGGAAGAAAATAAGGCTGAGAGAGGTGAGTAATTTGCATACAATCATAAAACTGCGGGGCTGTGATTACTGCCCAGGGCGCCTTGCCCATAAGAGTTATTGATTCCTACTGGGTCCCAAGCAGTTGGCAGAGGGTGTCTTGTGGAGATGAGAACAGAGGTTATGCTGTATGGAAGAATGAGAGGCCACCATCTCCCCCAGGGGCAAGAAAGAGCCTGTCTCACCTGCAGAGGTGAGAGCTGAGCATTATGGACCTGGAAAGTTGCTAGCAGAAACAGTACCTAAGCTCAGAAAGGTCTAAGACCCTATGCTTTCTGAGCTTAGCTGCTGTTTCTAGAATTTGTTCTAAACAATCTGGGACCATTCATGAATCTTGGAAGAGGACAGCGTTGAAGGTCAAAGTGTAGAAAGACAAGATGCTATCTCACCTTTATGACTGTTAGATTGGCATGCCTTTTGCAACAGGTAAAGTGTGCATGGGTGGGTACACACACACACACACACACAGAGACACACACACACACACTGCTGCATGTAACCTCGCATGGAAATAAAAATGAGCAGACAACTGCAGGGTCATCTGAATTTTGGGGTATATAGGGAATGGAGGTGAGGAAGCTGAGACAGGGCCAATCCCCTAAAACAGTCCTCATTCTTTACTCCCCAGAGACCTCTTTGCTGGTGGGCATAGAGACCCATCTCTGCACAGCCCACAAAATAGCCTAAGCCTGCCAACATTCACCTCTGATGGGCAGACCCAGAGCTCCTCTGCGTATCCCCCATGGAGAAAAGGAGAAGAGCCTAGGTCATAGTGCTTCAGAACTGATGGCAACAGGAAGCCCTCTGGTTCTGTGGCTTTCAAACATTTATAGAAGTTAATCCATTTTTCAATGTATGGTAGGCAGAATAATGGGCCCCCTAAGATGTCCATGTACTAATCCCTAGAACCTGTGAATATGTAATGTTCCATGACAAGGGAGAAAGAAGATTGCTGATATCTGACTTAAGAATAAATTATCCTGGATTATCTGGGTGGGTCCAGTGTAATCACATGGGTCCTTTAAAGGTGGAAGAGGGAGGCAGAAGTCAGCATCCGGGTAATGCCATGTGTGAAAGGCTGGACCTGCCAGTGCTAGTGTTGAAGATGGAAGGGGCCATGGGCCAGGGCCTGTGGGCAGCCTGTAGATCCCTGTCTAAGAAGCTGGGATAGTCCAGGAAACAGAGTCTCCCCTCCAGCCTCCAGAAAGAAACACAACCCTACCGACACCTAGCTTGAAGCCAGGGAGACCCATTTTGGACTTCTGGCCTCCAGAACTGTAAGAGAATATGTCTGTGTTGTTTTTAGCCACTAAGTTTGCGGTCCTTTGCTCACAGCAGCATCAGGAAACTAAATACAAAGCAAAAGCCAAGTGGTGGATCAGAACCCAGTTGGCCTCCTTCTGACCTCCCAGCCACCCTGGAGGGATTGCTTCATAACTTGGTGGCTCCAAGGAACATGGTTTGAAATACACTGTGTCTGAAATGCAACCTGCTTATTCTCCAGACAATGAAATCGAGGCCCAGGAAGGAGTGGTTTTGTATGTGGTCACGCTGAGTTAGTGGATGAGCTGGGACTGCAACCCACGGTCCACTCCTGTTTTGTCAGAAATCCCAGATGCTTACATGAATTCTCTCATGAACTCATCTGTTACAACAATTGTATGTGTATATTTTTACATGTTCAACAAACGTGTGCATATAAAGGCCCAAGCACTGTGCTAAGAACTGGGCAGAGGCGACGTGAGCACCGGCGCAGGAAGATGAGCAGCTCTGAGTTCCAGTCCTGACCTCAGCCCCTCCCTGCGCCTCAGCTTTCTCCAAACATCCGCAGCCAGCCCAGATTGCTCAGATCTGTCTGTGTTCTTTGTCCTGGAACTGGTCCCCAGGTGGGCTTTCTCACAGCCACCTGCTCTGGGTAGAGACACAGCTCTGGGAAGGGAGAGGACCCAGCCCACTGGCCCCGGCTGCACCTGCCCTCGTGAAGCCTATGCAGCATTTATCACCCATAACAAGCTGCAGGTGGGCAGGACCCAGGGCCGTGGGAAGGAAGGGAGAGGAAAAGCAGGCAGAGGCAGAGCCTTGCCTAAAATCAGCACCCCAGTAGTGCATATACCCTCTGCCAGGCATTTTGACCTTCCCAGCTCTCCCTGAAGCACACCTGAGCCACCGGCCGGCCCCCAGGGCTGCCAGCTCCCTGGTGTTGGTCTCCATGGCAACCCCACATTTGCCGTTCTGGTTTCTAATGACTTATTGGCATGTGTGGTGATTTGCAGAGCTTGGCAGGAAGAGCTAGGAGAGTAGTGAGGAGGGGAGGGGAGGGGAGGGGAGGGGAGGCAGTGAAGGGGACTTGGCAGTTGGCGGGCCGGGGGTCGGGTTTTGGATGGGGATAGAGGCACACTTATCCTGCCCCACCCTTCCTAGTCCCTGCTGAGTAACATCCAAAGTAAGGGAGCTGCTTCAGGTCTAGGGCCTCCCCTCCCTGAGGAGTATTGGCTCTCTGCAGGCCCCTGAGAGGGAGACAGATGGACAGACAGATGTGGTACACAGCTGCTCACCTGTCAGGCAGATTCTGGCAGGCATGGGGGGTGACAGGCATGTTCAAACGTGGCAGGTCAGACCACTCATGTTTTCCACCACTCTCCTGGGCCCTGAGAACAAAGGGGTACCTGGGCCTAGGAGTCGCTTGGTCCTGTGGGGAGAGAGGTGGGAGTGGAGTATCCAAGGACAGATCCTTGCTGCTTCTAGGCCTCTCACACACTCAGACAACCAAGCAGGGCAGCCCTAAATGAAATGCCAGATCATGTGGGTAGTAGGGGAAAGCAGGGAGGGGGAGAACCAGCCTAGCAATCACAGGGGCCTAGAGGAGCAGGGGCCAGTCCCCTCTCCACTTTTCTTTGGCAAAGCTTAGCCAACCTCAAAACGATTTCCCCTGGGCAAGGCAGTGGGAAGCCTCAGATTTGCTGTGTGGCTGCAGTCTTCCTACATACTACTTTGCTGCCTCTGTCTCTTTAGGTCACTCTTGATGCTGCGATCTGTTGTGCATTTGTGGGAGGCAGCCTGATGTGCTGAAAAGAGCACCCTCTTGAAAGTTGGATCCATCTAGGTTAGAATCCTGTGACTTCTGCTTCCCAGCTCTATGACCTTGGACATGTCTGAGTCTCTCTTTGAGTCTCATTTCACTTATCTATAAAATGGGTTTAACACACCCGGTTCACAGTGTTGTGAAAATGAAACCAGCTCATGCTTATAAAATGCTTGGCACACAGCAGGTACCAATAAATATTAAAGAATTTTAAAAGTCATCTTTTAATTATCTACCCAAATAAACAGGAATAATGTGATGGATAATTTAAATAATTCTGATAGACTTGGTAGGGTATTTTTTAAATATTTGAGAATAGTCTTCATTTAGTTCAGTAAATGTTTATTGAACATCTGTGTGCAAAGTACAGGGCCAAGTGGGTGTTTCCCGGTGTTTTATGATTAGGGTGAATTTAAGTTGCTGGTGCATTCTCTAAGCATGTATGATCTGACAGAGGGAGAGGGAGGGCCCTTAGGAAGGCTAGTAGCAGAGAGGGGGTGGCCCTCGGTCAACCATGTAGGTGGATCTTACATGGACTTCTGAGAAGTGGCTGGCCCTAAGAGAAAGATCTGCATTGTGAAGGCTCTGTCTGGGTGTGTGCAGTGAGATACACTGCCCAGTTTCTCAGAAATGGTGAGTCTGTTTTTAGAGCTGGATGAAGTGGATGATTGATGGAACCAGTGGGTGGTCACTCCTTCACTTTCACAAGCTGCTGCTGAGGCTTGAGGGGGCCAGTGACCACCCAACTATCAGCTGGAAGAGGAGCAAGGTGCACCTGCTCTCACCTGGGCATCTGAGCAGATCACAGCTCCCTCAACTAGTGCTGGGAGGGAGGGAAGGAGAGCAAGAGGGAGCTAAGAAACTTGGCTTCTATCTCTGCCAGCAGATGGACTTCTGCCTGCAGCAGGAGTCTGTCTGTTCTTCTATCAGCCTCCCTGCAGCCTCCTCCAAGACGGCGCGACAGAGACGTGCAAACAGAACGTCAGAGATAGCTGGGGCCTTGGAGAGCGTCTTTCCCACTGCTTTCTCGCCGTCCTCATTCACGTTATAGCATACAAACACAGTGATAATGGCTCAGGGACCCCAACTGACCCAAGGGCTAAGGGGTCATGATCTCAGCACACCTGTACCCATTTGTTGCTCCCTAACACCACTTGGAAAGCTCTACCTTAGCCGGTTCTCCCAATGTATTTTTATCTATGAGAAACTTAAGCATTGGGAAGGGGGAAGGATTTGAGATCACAGAGCATATTAGTGCCCTTGGGGCTAGAGAGAAAGCTCCTAACTTCTGGCTTTGTGCTATATCTACTACCTCAAGACTCCTTCTTCCACTGTTTTTCCTGATCTTTCACCCTGGAGGGCCTACTTCATGTGCAAGAGAATGTAATGTCTCTGAGACACCATTATACTCCAAACCTCCCAAAATAAGGCAACATCCTCCCCACTTACCTTTATTCTCACTAGCCACCCTCTTCATTCAGGAAAGCCTCTGGCATGTGCCCATAGACCTTCTCCCTTTCCAAGTCTGTGTCTGTCCATAATCCTGGGTGAGATTAGTGATGACGCGGACAGCTTCTTCTAACCCAGACCCTCAGGGGCTCACCTATCTCAGCCACTCACTTGCAAGTTCATACTCTGTATCTTGCCATCCCCTGAAAATTACCTAGTAGAGTACCCAGCTTTCTGGCCACCATCTTCTACACCTTTTGGTCTCCCAGCTTGCTTGTCCAAGGACTCTCACACCACCACTTTTTTTTTTTAGTCAGTCAAATTTAGCAGTGGGAGGGTTGTATGACACCCCCTCTTTAACCTCCTTGGGACCTTTGCTCCATTGGCACCTCTGCTTTTTTTCTTTTTACCATCCATTACCTTCCTCTGCCTTCCCTTCTCTGAGTCCAGGTGGAGTCCATGGTCCATTATTTTTAAGAATCCTCCTGCCAATATCGTGAACTCTCTTGAGCCTCTGTCTTTTTATTGTCCCAGTTTGACCAAGTCCCAGTTCTGGATTAATTGCTCTCTCTGCTTCTTGCTACCTGCATTCAGGAATGTGGACCTGCTGGGACACACACATACACACACACACACACACACACACACACACACGAAACAGATTGCTACTTCTACAAACTCACCATCACCAACCCAACTTGCTCTTCAAAAGTGCCTGGTGTTCCCTACCACGTTCCTGTGGTTCTCTCTCCCCTCACTCTCCACAATGATTATTTCACACCTTCCTTCCTGAACCTCCGCCTCCACTCTCATGCTTAGCTGAGGACCTCACCTCCCACTTCACAGAGAGAGAGAAGTCACCAGGCAAAACTCCCCAACTTGTCCCCACCAAACCCACAAACTACCTGCCTCTGGGCCAGTCCTCTCCTCCTTCCCTCCTGTGTCTGCAGAGGCCGCAGCATGGCCATCACAGGCCAGTTCTTCCACCACCCATGTTCTAGATCCTCTCCTCTGCCTTCTCAGAAACAGCCTTCTCACCATGCTCAAGTTTCTCATGCCTTCAACAAGCAAAACAACAACAAAAACCTTCCTGAAGCCCGACTCCAGTTGCTGCCACCACACTGTCTCTCTTCTCTGTACAAGCCAAATGTCTGAAAGGGTTGGCTGCAGCAGCATTCTCCATCTCTGCGCCACCCACTCCTTCCCCAGCCCTGCTTCAGTCTGGCTTCCTCCCCCGTCACTCTGCTGAAGCAGCTCTCCAGATTGCTAAAGCCAGGGAACATTTTTTACTTCTCAGAAGCATTTTCCACTCTATTTTTTTTTTTTTTTGACACTTTCTTTTCCCTTGGCTTCTCTGACCCCACATTCTTGGCTTCTCTGGTACTCCTGAGTCGTCTTTGCTGACTCATCCTTCCCGTCTTGATCTTTAAATGTTGGTGTTCCTTATGGTCTGGCTCAAGGTGTTCTCTTCTGATTGGATACTCTGTCCCTGGGCCATCTCAGCCACACGAACGGCTTCCGTTGTCATCCACATGCAGATGACACCCAGCTTCCTAGTCGGTGTCTTTTCTTCTGAGCCCCATATCCTTATATTCACCTGCCTAGTTGACTCAGTTGGATGTCTCAAGAAACCTCAGACTTAACATACTGAAAGCCAGAGTCGTGATTCTCCTGCTACATCTCCCACTGCCTTCTCACCCGCTGCCTGATCCTCCTCCAGTGCTGCCTGTTTTGTGAATGGCATAACCTCAAACCTCAGTTCTGCACGCCATCAACTGGGAGTCACTGTTATCTCTTCCATTTTCTCCACCGCTTACATCCAGCCCATCACCAGGCTCTGTCTACCTCCTAAAAAGCACCTGGGTCCATCCACTCCACTCCTCCCCATCTCCACAGCCTCCACACTAGTTCAGACTGACTTTGCCTCTTCTCCAGGCTGTGGAATCATCTTCTCATTGGTATGGTTGTATCCACTCTTGAATCTCCAATTGTCAGAGAAGCCAAGGGAAAAGAAAGTGTCAAAAAAAAATAGAGTGGAAATGCTTCTGAGAACTAAAAAATGTTCCCTGGCTTTAGTAATTGGGTCTCTGAATTGCTGCTGGAATGACCTTTTAAGGACACAAATCTGACCTAGTCACATTCTGTTGTACTCTCAAAACTCTTGAGTGATTCCCGCGCTCTTTAGGATGACCAGTGGGATGGTCCCTTGTGGTATCTGACCCGTGCCTGCACTGCGGCATCCCCACTCCCCTCCCTCATGCTTTGCACTCTGCACCCTGGCCTTTTTCAGCTCTTTGACTGCTGAGCTCCTTTTGGCCTCATGGCCTTCGCATGTGCTGTTTCCTGGCCCTTAATCACTCTTCCCATCCCTTACTTCTGCTCCCTAAATACTAGTTATCCTGCAGATCTCAGCTCAAGTAGCCCTTCCTTAGAAAAGCATCCCTGTGCCTTCAGAATTTTACCAGGCCCCAGTTAAACACAATGTCCTGTAGGCTTTCTTCATAACACACATAATTATATCTAATTATACAGTTAGGTGCTTATTAGAGAAATGTCCATCTCTGCCACTAGGCTGTGACCTTATGAGGGTAGAGACCCTATCCATTGTATTATTGTTATCATTGGTGCCTGGCACAGATTTGGCTTTTCCAGAAAATCTTGGGAGAGTGAATTCATCCATGAGAAGTCTTTAAATACAAAAAGGATCCATGAAAAAGTCCAAAAGGAAAGCTATTCCTTGTGTGTGGCATTGGTAGACCAGAAGACCATGCTCCTGCTCCCTTCCCTTCCCTGTCTTTCCCCAACCAAAGATTCAAAAGTCATTCACTTTGAGTTTCCAATGTAGGCTCCTCCTCACCAATAGATTTTTCAGGAACAATAGCATTAATCTTTCACATGTGAAAAGCTATTTACAGTCAGGTGCAGTGGCTCATGCCTGTAATCCCAGAACTCTGAGGAGGCTGAGGTGGGAGGATCACTTGAGGCCAGGAGTTCAAGACCAGCGTGGGCAACATAGTGAGACCCCCATCTCTACAAAAGATTTAAAAAGTAGCCAGGTGTGGTGGCCAGCGCCTGTAGTTCCAGCTACTTGGGAGACTGAGGCAGGAGGTGCGCTTGAGCCCTGGAGGTCAAGGCTGCAGTGAGCTAGGGTAGCACCACTGCACTCCAGCCTGTGCAACAGAGTGAGAACCTGTCTCAAAAACAAGAAGAAAAACTATTTACAACCTACAAAACTCTTTCACATATATTATGGTGTTTGATTTTTTCTTTTTCCCTAGAGCTACACCCATGAGGAAGCTGGGGTGTGTATTATGATCACCTGTTTCACAGTGAAGCAAACTGCAGCCCAGAGAGGAGTGGTGGTTGCCCACAGTCACACAGCTGATCAGTGAAGAGCTGGACTTGAGCCTGGTACTCAGGCCCCACTTCCTTGCTCTTTTTTGAGACAGAGTCTCGCTCTGTCACCCAGGCTGGAGTGCAATGGCGTGATCTTGGCTCACTGCAACCTCCGCCTCCCGGGTTCAAGCGATTCTCCTAGCTCAGCCTCCCAATTAGCTGGGTTCACAGGCACGCACCACCACACCCGGCTAATATTTGTATTTTTAGTAGAGATCGGGTTTCACCATGTTGGCCAGGCTGGTCTCAAACTCCTGACCTCAAATGATCTGCCTGCCTCAGTCTCCCAAAGTGCTGGGATTACAGGCATGAGTCACCGCACCCAGCCCTTCCATGCTGTCTCTACTGCTGCATATCCGTGCTTTATAGAAAAGAGATTGCTGCAAGTTCAAATTATCCACAGTAGTGGAAGAAGGAGTGGCACCATAAACAACCACCACCACCCACAGGGGCTGGGAAAAAGGTGGATCTGGAATGTTATGTGCAGTATGGTTTGGAGCAGACCAAGTTGGCTTGGTGGGGCCAGCACTGGCCTCTTGCTTTTCTCAGATCTTCACAGGTCTATGGGGATTCATTCTATGCCAGGAATGGAGTACTCTGGAACAAGAGTGCCCAGAGAGTCCACAGAGTGAGGAACGAGGATGGTCAAAGCTGAGAGAAGACAGTGGCTCCTCACCACAGACTCCAGGAGGATAACATGCAAGCTCTTGAGACATGCATACCCTCCCTGGCATGGCTTCTGCCTACTTTGCCAGCCTCTTCCTCCACCCCTCACTGCCTCCCAGATGCCCAAGTTAAACCAGTGGTCCCCAGTTGCTCAGCAATCTCACACAGCTTCACACCTCTGAGCTTTTCTCGGACTGTTCCTTCTGCCTGGGTGCCCTTCATAGTCTCCTCTCCTGGCTGGCTCTTACCAGACTTCACTACTCAGCTCTAGTGGCATCTTTTCCAGGAAACCCTCCCTAAAGCCCTGAGAACTCCTCCCATGAACGGAGCACATTCAGCACATTCTATTAAAAGTCTCTCTTTGCTGGGTCTTTCTCTTCTGCTGGATTAGCAACTCCTCAAAAACAGAGACTGTGAGCTATTTATATGGGCAACTCCCAGTGTCCCGCATGTAGTAGTAATAAAATCACAACATATATTGAAGGTTTACTATGTACTAGATGCTATTTAAGTGCTTTATATTAACTCATTGAATCCTCAGAATAACCATATGATGTATGTTTTGCACCCTATTTTTAAATTGTTTTTTAATTTTTTTTAAAAAAAGAATAGATTAACTGGAGATGCAAAGAAATGTGCAGGGAAGTCCACAGTACCCTTCATCCAGCATCCCCCAGCATCAACATCGTGCCTAATTACAGTGTAGGGTCAAAACAAGGAAATTGACATTGATATAACCCATAGAGTTTGTCTGAATTTCACCAGTTATACATGCACTCCTTTGTGTGTGCCTGGTTTTGTGTAAATCCACCACAATCAAGCTACGTAACTGCACCATCACAGAACTCCCTTGTGCTGCCCCTGTATAGCCATGCTACCGCATCTCGCACTCTGTCAGCCACTCAGCTATTCTTCATCTCTATAATTATGTTGTTTTGCAGTTGTTATATAAATGGGAACATTGAGTCTGTAATTTTTTGTTGTTGTCTTTTTTTTTTTTTTTTTTGGAGACAGAGTTTCACTCTGGCATCCAGGCTGGAGTGCAGTGGCACGATCTCGGCTCACTGCAACCTCTGCCTCCCAGGTTCAAGCAATTCTTGTGCCTCAGCCTCCCGAGTAGCTGGGATTACAGGTGCGGGCCACCACGCCTGGCTAATTTTTTGTATTTTTAGTGGAGACTGGGTTTTACCATGTTGACCAGGCTGGTCTCAAACTCCTGACCTAAAGTGATCTATCTGCCTCAGCCTCCCAAAGTGCTGGGATTACAGGCTTGAGCCACCGCACCCAGCGGCTTTTTTTATATTCAGCATAATTTCCTTGAGGTTCATCGAGTAGTTGCCTATATCAGTAGTTTGTTCTTTTTTGTAGTATTCCATGATAGGGATATGCCACAATTATTTAACCATCCATCCACTGAAGGACATTGGCATTACCTCGTTTTGCAAGTGAGAAAGCTGACTGGTCCAGGATCACATGACTAGCAAGTGGCACTTAATAAATGTTTAGCAATCAGCACCTAACAGATGTTTATTGTACGAGCTCAACTGAATGAGGGTACTTTATGCTCTTTGCTTAACACCTAGCATGGTGTTTTACACATAGTAGGTGCTCAATAAATGTTTGCCAGCAAGGATGTGGATGAGATGGCATTTATATTTACATAACTAGCATCATGACCAACTTATTCCTATACCTAGACATTCACAGGAGAGGAATATGTCCCTCTCAATAGCGTACACTTTCCGTTTTACTTAGAATATCAGGAAAGGAAAATTGGGGCAGTAAATATGATCACATACAGGGCTGGCGTTTTATTGCCTAAAATGCCCAGAGCTTTTGGTTTCAAATTAATATATGCCATCTTTTCATAGTACTTTGCATCTAATTTGCAGTTTGCTCATTTTATCAAAATGCAAAGCAACCCTTCCAACTCCTGCTTCTTCCTGTACCACCACCCTCCCAGCAGGTGCTGGGTCAGACTGTGCCAATGCAGTCTGCAGAAACAACTGGTTGGGTTCCGAAAGTGTCCATGCTAAGCTAAAAAGTCTACTGGGGTGTTTTTGCTTGTGGAAGCAGTGAGTTATTTTCACTCAGCGGGGGTCTCAGGAAGTTTAATTGCAGAGGATTTGTGGAGCTGTTGGAAGTCCTCAACCTCAGGTGTGAAGAGCCAAATGTGATTAAGTGATTGGAAAGGAACCACAAGTTGGACTAGTCTCTGTCCTGGGCACAGCGCCCAGGAGATGGGCTTGCTTGAGCAACTCCCACTGTCCTTTTGAAGAGTGAGGTGACAAGAGAGCCAACCCCAGCCTCCAGGGACACATTGGAGATAAGTGGAGTCTCCAGGGTGGCGTTTCACAGAGAGTGCCCTGTGGCCTTAGGGGGAACCCATGGTTTTGGCCAATTAAGGCCACAAGTAGGAGGGACAGATAAAAAGGGTAAAACTGTGGGCCTTGCCCTCAAGGAACTACTAATGATGTCGACTCACCCCCAAAGCAATTAGAGGCTGGCTATGGGGGTGCTTACACCTGTAATCCCAGTACTTTGGAAGGTGGAGGCGGGAGGATCACTTAGAGCCCAGGAGTTCAGGCCCAGCCTGGGTGACAGAAGGAGAACCTCTCTCTGAAAAAAAAAAAAATGAAAAATGAGACTTTAAAGTAGTTTTGGCCTTTCGGCGGGCCATGTGGGATTGTGCCTTCAGACCCCCAAGGAATGCATGATCACTCTGTTGTTAGGGGCAGTTCTTTTAAAATTTTGTCTTTTTTTTCTCTTTTTTTTTTTTTTTGATGACGGAGTCGCTCTATCCCCAGGCTGGAGTGCAGTGGCCGGATCTTCAGCTCACTGCAAGCTCGCCTCCGGGGTGTACATTCCCTCTCAGCTCCCGATAGCTGGATACAGGCGCCCGCCACCTCGCCCGGCTATTTTTTGGTATTTTTTTAGTTAGAGACGGGGTTTCACGGTGTTAGCCAGGATGGTCTCGATCTCCTGACCTTCGTGATCCGCCCTCTTCGGCCTCCAAAGTGCTGGGATTACAGGCTTGAGCCACCGCGCCCGGCCTCTTTTTTTTCTTTCATGTCCATCTGTGATCCAAGTTAGGGGCAATTCAGAGGGAGAGTTGAAGCATTATCTTCCTAAAGAGAATGGAACCTCACCTGGGAAGACAAAATGGACTGTTGGGGAGGATGGACTGATGAGGAAGTGGGGCCAGTATTGGGGTAGAGAGGGTGACGTGTGATTTAGGACACTGCTCTAGGGACTCATGGGGAACTTTGGTACTTCAGGGAACTGAATGGGATTTGATTAAAGAGCTGACCATCAGGCTACTCCAGAGTGTAATGAGAGACCAGATGAGGCTGTAAAGAGGGACCGTAATGGGGAGTGGAGGATGGGCCTGCCGAATGGCAAAGAACTGACCCCAGAAGGAGAATGGGCACAAGGCAGGCACAGAAGATGGGGAGGGAGTTCCAAGAAGGAAGTTGGTGGCATGGCAGATGATCCCATCAAGAGCTCCCTGAGGCTGAAAGCTGCAAAAGTGCTGTTGGATTGAGAAGAGCTGTGGGATTGAAAATTAACTCACAGGGGCTTATTCAAGAAGGGTCTGTGCTTAGAAGGAATCACAGGTGAAAGGGGCATTTTTATTGTTATTTTAAAGGTGGGGAGAGGGTAAGCAAAGGAGTGAGTTTCCTGAGGAGGTGGGAAGGGATGAGGTTGGTTTTAAAATTCCTCTTCCCTTAAGTCAGAGTGAAGGGAGAGAGAATGAACGAGCTGCGCAGAGGTGTGGGAGGCACAGTGATGGAGGGCAAAGGGGGTTACATCACGATCTCCATCTCCATCGGCCTCAGGAGGTCAGGCAAGGCAATCTGTTCTGAGGACGGGGTGCAGATGGGAGCACGGTGAGGGGCAGATCCAGAAAAGGACTGTGCAGAGGTGCCGGGGCAGCTGCAGGGGAGGAATAAAGGGATTGCAGCAGAGAGGATTGGGTGAAGCTGGAATCATGAATGCATAATAGGGCTGGCGGCTTCTGTGTTTTCTTCCGCAATGCTTTGCGGGGAGAGGAACAGAGCTGGTTGGGGAGGATTTCTAATTTTTTAATTGAGGCAGGGGCAGCAATGACCTCAGTAACCCTCACCTCATTCTGTGGGACCTAGGCTGCCCAGTCTTTGCAGAGAAACATTCTCCTTCCCCCACCAGCCTGGCCGCTTCCTGTGGGCAGCCCAGTGGGGAAGCCCACTCCACTGGCTTTGCTGTCTGGGGGAGCTCTCCATTTTTCAGAGCTTGTGGTCATTTCTCCTTGGCCTGACGTATCAATGGATCCAGTTCTAAAAGAGTCCCATTTGCCCTCCATTGCTCCCTGTGCACTGTTTTCATTTTTCTCCCCTTGTCGATCTTGCAACAGCAGCGTAATAGCCTCCGAGAGGGTCAGACTGGGAAGATGAATGCTGGCCTTTGGGGGACTGCAACCTGCCTCTCCATTAGTGAGGTGATGGAAGGCAGGGAGCAGAAATGGATAATCCGAGGAAACACAAACAGACACAACAAGCGGCTCACAGGATAACCTACACAGCATTTCCTCTTGTGCTTGGAGTGTGCTGTGATGACTTGAGTGCCACCGATTTGCTGGTCTAATTAGGTCTGACTTGGACAATGTGGTTGCATTTCCCACGGTAGAGAGGGTAGTGAGGAGAAACCAGGATGGGCTAAAAATGTTTGCTGGGGAGAAGCCACTAAGTGAAAGAGCCCCGTGTGCAGGCACAAGCAGACAGGAGAGTCTGTGATGGCTGCCACTATTTGAAGACTTGGTGCATTAAATGGACCCAAATACCCACAGTTCACCCCAGAACATAGCTCCCTACTCAGTGTACTCCTCACATGTGTGTTAACTCCTTCCTGGCCAAGTCAACCAAGTAGAATGGCTGGGAAAGTTTCTCCTGAGTAGTGCCAGGGTGATGATCTGGTACGGTGTATCCCTGTTCCTACCTGTACCCTTGCTGATATGCTCCAGGTCCATGAGCTGATGCCTCCAGGTACTTTCTGCCAGAGGAGCCATGAAGACTCCCAGGGGCCACTGCCCTGACCTTCTGCCCAGTATCAGTTGATGCTTCCTTGGTGCCATTGGCATCAGTTCATGGTCCAAATGGGGGATGGAGGGGAGAGCCCCTGAGGCAGACAGAGGGCAGATGATAGAATAGCCTAAAAGCCCTCTGGAAATGAACTATTTGAGGAAACATGAATTCTGGTCTCCATGTCCCGTGTAATCTCGAGCTGCTCACCAAAGCTTTCTGGGCCTCCATTTCCCTTCTGAGGCCTTTTTTTTTTTTTCAGCTCAGTCCCCTGAGCCATCCTGAGAACAGAAAGGGGTTTAGTTAAATCAGTTTCTAGTGATCATGAAACCAGGCTGTAAGTAGGGAGGGACATCTTCAAATTCTCCTGGGTTTATGACAGGGCTGGAGTATGTTTTCAAGTGTCCAGATAAGATATTGTGGCAAAGTTACTCATCAAATATGTATTTAGGTCCCAGTTCCCAAATACTTACCAGCTATATTTGACCTTAGACAAGTTGTGCTTTACCTGAAGACCAATTGTTCATCCATAGAACAGAACTTATACCTGCCTCACACATGTCTGTGAAAATCAAATAAGATAATGTGTGAGAAAGCATTTTGCAAGTTCATAAATGTCCCATCACTGTAGGAGGCTGAGAGGGAGAGGTAGCAGGGAACATGAAAAGATCGTGGGACTCGAGTCATGTGGAGCCAAGTTCAGATTCCACTGTGAATTGTGGCCTTGGACAAGTTGGTGAACATCTCTTAGTCTTAGTTTTGTCATCTGTAAAGCTGACATAAGTAAATTATGCCAGAGAATTACTGGAGGATTAGATGGGATGGTGTTTGTAAAGGGTCTGGCATATGGTAGATGCCCCCACCCCTTTTCCCACTCCCTGTATGTAGCTCCCCCTCACTACCTCTTAGCCCTCCCAGACCTTCAAGTCAAGGACAGCTCAAGTCATCATTTGTCCACATTTTCAGATGCTCAGACTATCCTGGCATTTGTCTATGGAAGTGCCACATTGTCTACACCCTCCCCAAGGTCTCACCTTTAGCTGTGGCTCTTCAGTCTTGGGTTCCTTCTTCCTTTTGGACAGAAGCTGCCTGCTGAAGATACAGAACTGATCACATCCAGTCTCCAGACCCTACAGAGGGATCAGGCTATTCCGTGAAACTCCACCTCTACTGGGGACCAACTGTCCGCAGCGGCTACCCTTCCTGAGCCAAAGCCACTCCATGAGGTTTGCCCAGCCATCCTGCGTCAGGGTACCCAGGGTGCAGGGGTACAGGAGAGCATTCTTTGCTCAGAGAGATTCTCATCCCTGATGAGAGGATCCACTCCCTGTCCTAATCCTTCTTAGCCCAGAGAGCAGCCCCTCATTTCCCGCTACCGCTTCTGCTGTCCTGACCGTACTTTCTCTGTGCTGCAGTGTGGCCAACCTCTAACCCTCCCTGCCAAGGGCATCCGGGAGCTCTCAGCCACCCAGCTGCCCCTCATGGCTCCCAGCAGCATGGCGTTTAGACCATCTAACTGGGCAGATGTTCAAGCCCCTGTGTGGTCTTTTTTGGTCTGTGGAACACCTGTCTCAAGATCACCCTTGGGGGTGTGGGGCACTCAGACGCAGATTCCCAGACAGCACTTCAGACCAACTAAATAGATTCCAGGCTGGCCAGAAATCTGCATTGTAGATAAGCTCCTACAGGATTCTTATGTACAGGAAAGTTTGAAAACCATTGGTGTGACTTTTTCCCCTGTTTTTATTGAGGTAGAACTCATATAGTGAAGCAAACAAATCATGCGGGCAACTTGAGTTTGAATATGGAGTATACAATATCCCCACATTACCACTCCCAAATCAAGATATAAAACAACATGTAGAACATTTCTAGCCCCCTAAAAGACTATCTTACACTCAGCGTTCTAGCATGTAGACTAGTTTAGTCTGTTTTTGAATTTCATGGGAATGGAGTATTTGTCTTTTTTGCTCCACATCGTATCACTGCTTCCCACCCTTAAACGTGCAAACAACTCCTCTTCCATCCCATGTACCTTACCCTCTTCTGATAGAGAAAAAAAAATCAATCAATCAATCAACTGAATTTTTTAGGACCTCGCCCTAAATCCCTCTTATGGCAGGTTCCTCCATCCTCCCCTCCTCAGGCCTTGGGGAGATCACATTCGGCCCCCATCCTCCAAGCATTAGTGTCTCCAGAGGCCCAGGAGCTGTCACCAATGCTGCTGTGGAGGACCTGGGCCCACTCCCCGCCAGTCCCTCTGTAGACCGCTACTAGGACACTCATTTGTAGTATATGGCTTGTCAGAGAGTCCAGGCACATTCCAGATGAAATTGGCCAATTTAAGCTACAAATGAAAAGACAAATGAGATGGAAATTGCACAGAACAAGACTGCTTCTCATCAGGAGGTATCAGTCCTGACATGCTGAGCTGTGCAACCTGTTTAGGCCTCTCCCTGCCACTGAAGTCAGCAGGGCTTTCCCAAGAATGGGAAACACCACCTCCTTCACACGCACAGCCAGGCAGAAGAGCAGCCCAAGAGGCTCTAAGACGAAGAGAGAGAGAGAGTAAGTGGGGGAGGAGGCGGAAAGTAAAGGACACAAGGCGGATACCTCAGAAGCAAGGCAATAAAGAATGAGGATTTATCATTCCAAAAAGGAAAAAAATATGTTGGACATCTGCTATTTACTAGGCCCCATTCTAGGTGTTCAGATTGTCAAGATGAACAAGACCTGCCCTTAAGGAACTCCCAGCCCGGAGGAGGAAAAGAAAGAAAGTGAGATGATGGAGATGATGACAGAAAAGGCAAGGGGAGATGGAGACACATCTACAACAGGAGGAAGGCCAGCTGGATGGAGAAATGCGGGTGAACGGGAGACCTGGAGAGGAGCAGGAGCCCTGTGAACAAGCCAAGGGCATGGAGCTTGGCCTGCTGTCACCCCCTGGACCAGGGAGAAGCAGCCTTGAGGGTCCTCTGGAAAGAGACAGCTCACAGATGTCTTTACAGGCATCAACTCTTTGGTTCTTGGTAAAGTGTCAAGGAGTGGGCCTGGCAGGGAGTTCACCAATCCAGTGAATGGGGCAAACCAATGAACAAAATATTTGGATGATGGTTTATTCTCTATTATGTAAAGAGGGGTCAATGACCCAGGAGTTCTTAGTCCCTGGGTCTCTGTCTCATCTATTTTTTGTTGAGTTTAGTGAATTGCAAAGAGTCCAGGAATACAATGTTTTCATGTGGATCCAAGCTAAATACAGTTTTAGTAATAATAATAATAGCAAACACTTATAAGGCACTTACCATGAGCCAGGCTTTTCTAAACACTTCACACATAGTAACTCATTTGCATAGTAAATACACTGGAGAAAAAAATCCTACAATGCATTTCAAAGCCAAACAAGTGACTTTTGAACTATCCGTCACACACACACACGCACCCCGGAAAGTGGGTTATGAACTGTTGACCACCTTAAACCTCTCTCTCTTAGGTGGCCATAAGACAGATGTCCTGGGAGGCTGGGTTTAGAAAGCCATTCCAGGAGCACTTGAATGATTCCAGATTGCAGTGGGCCAAACAGGCTTACCTTCCCCCTCTTCCTCCTCTGAGCTGGAGCACTTCAGGCCAGGCTCCATGCAAGGTGCTCAGGCTGGATGGAGACCCTGGAGACTGTCATTAGGGTAAGTGTGGCCCTCTCTCCAGGGACTGCTCCCTGTCCATTACCAGAGCCAGAATCCATGTGCATTGCACTATTGTGATGTTGCTAAGCGTAATTGCTACCAGGGAACTAGTTTCCATAGTGACAGAGGTACAGTAGGCCCTTGACATTCTCAAGGGATACATCATAGCCCTTCATGAATCCATGGATTAGAGACTACCACATAATTTCCCCCATAAAATGCAGTAAAGTATGACTGAGAAATACAATGAGAATGGCTATTGAGGGCAAAGTCACCCAACTCTCAGCTTGCCAGGAGGTTCGCCTGCTGGTCTCACAGCACTGGCAAGTCAGCATTACATACTATGTCATGTCAGACTGAGGTTGGTCATAATGGCAGAAGCCACCTTATGATAAACAGAGAATATCAGTGACTGCCTCTTTTGAATGACAATAGCAAGGAGGGACTTCTGTTTAAACATGATGGACTAACATCTCTGGTGCTCTGCGCTGCCTCCCCAAACCACACTACGAGTAAAGAAGTAAAAAAGATGCAGGCCCACAAGGGCAGGGGAGGAGATCAAAGCGAATAAGAAATGTCAGTACAATTTTGGAACTGGAGAAGGTAACTGTCTAGGCTTGATAAAGCAAGAAAAACCTAGAGTTTTCTTGACTCCCCTCTTTGGGAGTCAATGAGAAATGGGCAGATTCCTGCTATAAAACCACAGAAAGGCTGAGAAATGGTTGGCATCTGAAGACAGGGTATGGAGTAGGGCCAGAAACAGGAGACTGATACCTCAGATCCCTTCCTCACCCCATTTCACCCCATGACTGTCCCTGCTTTAACCTCGAGCATCCTGAAGAAAACTTTGCTTTCCAAAGGGACTGAACCCAAAAAGTGCTGACTTGGGGATATGGGTACAAGTATGGGTAGAGATGAGGCACTATGTTGGAAAAGTGAGCATTTGCTCAAAGTTTCCAAGCTAAAGGGGGAAGCCTTTTGGTCATTTCTTCCAGTTGGGTCTAAAAATATTGGTAGTTGGACAAGTGATGACATTTGGGAGACCCCCTCCCTCTCACTTAAGCCCTGCCCATTCCAATCAGCTTTAAATGCCTCATCTGTAAATACAAACCATTGACCGGGCACAGTGGCTCGTGCCTGTAATCCCAACAGTTTGGGAGACCAAGGTGGGCAAATCACCTAAGGTCAGGAGTTTGAGATCAGCCTGGCCAATACAGTGAAACCCTGTCTCCACTAAAAATATAAAAATTAGCCCTGCATGGTGGCATGTGCCTGTAATTCCAGCTACTCAGGAGGCTGAGGCAGGAGAATGGCTTGAACCTGGGAGGCAGAGGTTACAGTGAGCTGAGATTGCGCCATTGTACTCCCGCCTGGGTGACAGAGTGAGACTCAGTCTCAAAAAAAAAAAAAAAAATGAACCATTGGCTAAGGCTTACTAGAATTTTAAGGGAGGTATCTAATATTAAAAAAGCATAAGCCAAAATAAACAATAAATAAAAACTTGAAGAAAGGAAATACTATGCAGGGAGCAAAAGAACAAATAAAAACCACCATCGCCACCTCAACTGATATCCTCAGAGAGTTGAGAGACGAAATTATACCCACAAAACAAGATCATGGGGCCTTTTTTAAAAATTGAGATATAATTCACATACCATAAAATTCACCATTTTAAAGTTTACAATTTGGTAGTTTTTAATATATTCACAAGGTTGTACATCCATTGCCATTATCTAACTCTAAAACATTCTCATTATCGCCCCCAAAAAACCCCATATCCATCAGCAGCCACTCCTCATTCTCCCCTTCCCCCAGACCCTGGCAACCACTAGTCTGCTTTATGTCTGTATAGATTTGCTTACTCTGGATGTGTCATATAAATGGAATCATACAATTTGTAGCCTTTGTGTCTGGCATCTTCCACTTAGCATGTTTTCAAGGTTCATCTGGGTTGTAGCATGTGCCATTACTACGTTCCTTTTTGTAGTTGAATATTTCTGCATTATATGGATATACTACACACACACACACACACACACACAGATATATATTTTGAGATGGAGTCTTGCTGTGTCACCCAGGCTGGAGTGCAATGGCTTGATCTCAGCTCACTGGAACCTCCACCTCCCAGGGTCAAGTGATTCTCCTGCCTCAGCCTCCCAAGTAGCTAGGATTACAGGCCTGCACCACCACACCTGGCTAATTTTTTTACTTTTAGTAGAGACGAGGGTTTCACCATGTTGGCCAGGCTAGTCTCAAACTCCTGACCTCAGATGATCCACCCGCCTCGGCCTCCCAAAGTGCTGGAATTACAGACGTGAGCCATCACGTCCATCAGATATACCATTTTTTTAATCCATCTATCAGTTGGTAGACATTTGGGTGATTTTTATTTTTTAAGGAAGATGCACAGAACAAGTTCTTGGAAACTTAAAATATGTTGTTTCATTCAATGAAGATGATTACTTTCCAGATGGCAAGGGTCCTTTAGGTGCCTAGCACAATTAATGAAGAAGAGACCCTCACAAAGACACAACATTTTGCGATTTCAGAATGTCAGGTATAAAGTGAAGATTCCACAAGCCAGGAAGAAAAAGATAGGCTTTAGGATAGAGCAGACTTCTCAACAGCAGCCCTAGAAGCAAATAGGTCATGGAACGGTGTCTTCCAACATGTGAGGGAATGTTATGTACAATCTGAAATTATATTTCCAGTCAAACTGTCAGATATGGAGGCTCAATAAAGACATGCAAACATTTGCAAAATGTTCATGCAAAAATTTTCAAACACTAAGACTTTCAAGAAACTTACCTCTTTTTCAAAAGCAACTCAAAAAAGATGTACTCTATCAAAACAAGGTGGAAAACAAGAAAGATGACATGAACCCCAGGGAAAGACAAATCGTAAGAATATTTGCTGTCATAAGAAAAAGCCTGAAAAGATATGCATCAAAATGTTAACAGTGGTTAGCACCAGGAGGTAGAAAAGGGGATTATTTAAATTTTCTCCATGTTTTTCTATGCCTTCTAATTTTTCGATAAGAATGTCATACTCTACTTACCAGTTACTGTATCTTTGTCATACATGGATGCAGAGAGCCAGGGGCAGGCCAGAGATAGAGAAGAGACAAAGAAAGAATAGAGGGAGGCCCTGCGCGGTGGCTCACACCTGTAATCCCAGCACTTTGGGAGGCTGAGGCGGGTGGATCACAAGGTCAGGAGATCGAGACCATCCTGGCTAACACGGTGAAACCCCATCTCTACCAAAAATACAAAAAAATTAGCCAGGCATGGTGGCGGGCGCCTGTAGTCCCAGCTACTCAGGAGGCTGAGGCAGAAGAATGGCGTGAACCTGGGAGGCGGAGCTTGCAGTGAGCCAAATCACGCCACTGCACTCCAGCCTGGGCGACAGAGCGAGACTCCGACTCAAAAAAAAGAAAAAGAAAGAAAGAATAGAGGAAAGGAAAGACATGGAGCTCTGAGGGCCACTGTGCTGCTCTGAACACAGTTATCCTGCCTTTTGGTGCCCTTGTCCTGTCAGCAGCCCCCAGGGCCACAGTCATATTTGTGAGTCTGTCTGCCCTGCTAGGTACAGAGCTTCCTCGGGACAGAGGCTGGATCTTGTTCATCTTGTATCTATTCCCAGTGCCTGGCAGAGAAAATACATGGAATTGGTGTTTGAATGAATGTAGAGAGGAAGAGAAAGGAAGGAGGAGAAAAAAAAAACACCTCACCCGGCTGGGTGCGGTGGCTCATGCCTGTAATCCCAGCACTTTGGGAGGCCTAGTATGGCAGATCACTTGAGCCCAGGAGTTCAAGATCAACCTGGGAAATAAGTAAGATCCCTTCTTTAAGAAACAAAACATTTTTTTAAAAATTAGCTGGGCATGGTGGCATATGCCTGTAGTCCCAGCTACTTGGGAGGCTGAGGTGGGAGGATCACTTGAGCCTGGGAGATGGGGGCTGCAATGACCCCAGATCACGCCACTGCACTCCAGCCTTGGTGACAGAGCAAGACCCTGTCTCAAGAAAACAAAAACGAAAACCCACCAAACATAGAGCATAAACTTGATGAGACCTAAAGTAGGGATGCCATCAAGGTTGTAGCACCACTTGCTAGGGTGGTCAGTTCCACCATCGGAGAACTTGCCTCAGCTGGGTCCAGCCACCTGTGTCCCACTCCCACTCGGCAGTTTCTTCAGCCAAGGCCTGGGGGAGCTGGGAATGTCCACAGGGGCTAGGGAATGGAGAATGTCTTTTGCACACATTAAAGTTTCAGAATAACTACACTCACACCACAGTTCCCCAGCTACTGGTAGTCCCAGAGCTCTCATAAACCTCCTGGGGCCCACTTGAGAGGAACACTTTGGGTTCATGGCAGGGGTGTTGTGCTGGGGGAGTGGCAAGGAAGGAAGCCCTGATTTGTAATATTTGCCAGTTTTCATAGTTTTCAGTATTTCCATCACAGCCAATTTCAACCTACAATGTAATGTTGTTGAGGGTGGAGCTGGGACGAGGTGAGCCCCGTCAGCTCTCATGGACTGGTGCAAGCTGGTTCCAGCACGCACTGGTTAGTGCCAGTGATGGATGTGACTACCAAGTGCCACTTCTGCATGAGCACAAAGTTGGATGACTTGGATGGTTGGATGGAATCAAAGAGCTTCTGGTCCAGGGAAGGATGCAAGTAGCCACATGTGCTGTGAGTACTACCAGGGAGAGTTTGGCAGAGAGTTTTCGATCGGGGGATGCAAAAAGGATGAAGACAGCTGGATGGGACCTGCTATACAAAGAAAGAACTTTGTACAACTTCCTTATTGACTAAGAAAGCAGGCTTTCTTTCTAATTGTTCTGGTTTGCAGATGAAAAAAAAAACCAAGGCATAACAAGCTAATGGTCGCACAGCTAATAGGCCACCATTGGGACAAACCCAAGCCTTCTGATTTTTCATTTAGATTAAACTTGTCTATAGCATTCAAACCCATAATTTTTTTTTTTTTTTTTTTTTTTTGAGACGTAGTCTTGCTCTGTCGCCCAGGCTGGAGTGCAGTGGCGTGCAGTGGCATGATCTTGGCTCACTGCAAGCTCTGCCTCCTGGGTTCACGCCATTCTCCTGCCTCAGCCTCCCAAATAGCTGGGACTACAGGTGCCCGCCACCACGCCTGGCTATTTTTTTATTTTTGTTTTTTGTATTTTTAGTAGAGATGGGTTTACACCGTGTTAGCCAGGATGGTCTCGATCTCCTGACTTTGTGATCCACCCGCCTCGGCCTCCCAAAATGCTGGGATTACAGGTATGAGCCACCGCGCCCGGCCTCAAACCCGTAAATCTTAAGTGAACAGCTTGAACATTCCAGTATCCAGAAGGCTCCTCATACCCCTTCTCAGGCAATTGGGTCTTCTAATTCTTAATCCAGTCCTCTTTACACCAGTCCTTACTGACTTTGGGTTGGCAGTATATCATGTACTTACAAGTATGGCTTCAAGGACAATGTTCCTCAGTGGTTAAGCACGCAGACTTTGGGGCCAGACTGCTGAGATTCAAATCCCAGCTTCAGCTATGTGACCTCAGGCAGGTTACTTAATCTTAGATTTTTGTTTTTTTTTTTTTGTCAGGGTCTCACACTGTCACCAAAGAGGGAGTGTACTGGAACAATTATGGCTCACTGCAGCCTCAAACTCCCAGACTGAAGTGATCCTTCCACCTCAGCCTCCTGAGTAGCTGAGACTACAGGTACATGCCACCATGCCCAGCTAAATAGTTTTTCTTTTCTTTTCTTTTCTTTTTTTTTTTTGAGATGGGGTCTCACTCTGTTGCCCAGGCTAGGCCTTACAGAGCCTACAGGGCTCAAGTGAGCCCTGTTTGTAGAGACCCTGTTTGTAGAGACAGGGTCTCACTATGTTGCCCAGGCTGGTCTTGAACTCTTGGTCTCAAGTGATCCTCCTGCCTCTGCCTCCCAGAGCACTAGGATTACAGCCATGAGCCACTGCACCCGGGCCAATCTCTGTATTTTAGATTCCCATTTATAAATGAGGGTAAAGGCATCACAGGATTGTTGTAGGCTTGTGTGGGTTAATACAAGTAAAGTGGTTAGAAGAGTTCCTAGTTCATACCAAGTGTTCAGTAAGGGTCAGCCTGTCATTATTTGGCAAGGGAGAAGCAGCCGTCCTGGCCCAGAAATCAGAGAGGTGTGAAGAAGTTGATTAGAGATCAAGAAGGCAATCAGCCTCAGGCTTCCTTCACGGTTTCCCAACCTGGGTTCAACGGAACCAACTCCTAGAGGAACTTAGAACTTCTGATTTGAGAGGGGCTAGCCATCTTGTAGCTGTGTACTTGTATCTTGCAGATGAGAATCAGAAGCCCAGAGTTCAGTGTGTGCCCTTATATTAATATTTGGCTGGTGCAAAAGTAATTGCAGTTTTTTGCTGTTACTTTCAATGGCAAAAACTGCAATTACTTTTGCACCATCTAATACTAGTCACTTCCCTGCTCTCGGACTCTGCTTCTTCCATTGAAAAACAAGGAAGCAAAATGAGGTGGATACCGAGATCCCTTCCGCAGAAGCTCTGACCTGAGGACCAGCTCACCTTGCTTAGATGTGGAAGCTGCCCCCAGGACAGACACTCACGTGAAGGTAGCAGGTTGGTGGGAGAGGCAAGACCTCACTTCCCTGCCAGTGCCCTCCATCTGTAGGGGAATGGCTTCTGAAATGCACCCAGGTGCAGGACGGCCCTGGGCTAGCTCCTTTCCCAGGAAGCAGGCCCAGTTGCCTGCATTGGAATCACCTGCTTGGAAGCTTTTCAATCTGCAGGTGTCTGGGGCTCCACCCTGAGGAGTGGGATGGACATTTGCATGTTAACAAGCTCTCTGAGTGATCCTTGAGCACGCTCTGAGTTTGGGAAATATTGGATTGGAGGGCTAGGATCCAGGATGGGAGGTGCAAGCTGTCATAGCAGAAATAGCTGCCACTTATCCAGTACCTAACTCCGTGTGGGGCACTTTTTGACATCTCTAATCTTTACAACCACCACCCTGCAAAGTAGGCATTATTACTCTAATTGTAGGGAAGAGAAAACTGAGACCCAGAGCAATTAACTTGCCAGGCATCACCCAGATAATGAGACAAGGAGCCAAAACTTTAGCTCAGGTCCGTCTTTGCTCTTCTGCCTCCTTGCTGAGCTCCTAAACAGCCGCCTCTTACCTGACTCGAAACAGCGCTGGGAGGTGACCAGCTGAACTGGGAGAGGGGTGGGTTAATGTAAAGGCGGCTGTAGCTGTGGTTCAGGGAGGCAAGGAAGAAGGTGAGGGGGCAGGGGTGGAGAGGAGGGGGAGAAGGGGAGAGAGGAGGGGGAAGAGTCCCATGGCCCATCTCTGTTTATCCCTCTCCCTTTGCCTTGCAGGCATTCTTCAGGCTCACAGCCACTGTTTTGACAGGGTGTGAAGCCATCTGCAACCTTTGTCTTCTCTGCTTCCCAGCCTCCTATTGTCTCACTAATTAAAGACGTCTTGAAAAATTCCCCCTGCTGTGTGCTGCTTGGCAGAATGCCAGCATCCCACGGTGGAAAGCCACAGCAGGCATCTGGTACCCCGCCACTGGGAGACACCTGGGCCCTGGCAGGGCCGGCTGGGGAAAGGAGTTGGGCCAGGGGAGAAAGGAAGCAGCCTCAGGGCAGGGCAGGCAGGGGCTGGTGATTCTTAAGCCCTATAGCAGGAGGATGGGGTTCTCACCTATCCTTGGGTAGAGTTGCTCAGTCCCCATTCAAGTTTTCTGCACGATTCCCCAGGAGCCCCCATCACCCGCTCCTATGTCCGACAGAACTTCCCTTGGGATGCTTTTTGTGGCAACTCACCTGAAAGCTCCTACTCCCCAAGCCTTTGCTCAGGCCGTTCCTTCTGCCAAATGCTAACGAGAAATCCGGTTTGCCTGGGGCTGGGGGATTTTGGGGGCATACAGGACTTAAATGCTGAAATTGGGAAATGAGGACAAGTTGGTCACCCCACTCTGCTTCAGCATCATCCAGGTGTCAGTCCCTTCTTCAAAGAGGCCACCCATGTTAACGCAGCACGAAGTCACTCTCCTGTGACCTTGTTTAGTTCCTGAAATAGCTTTTTATTACTGCCATAACAAATCGCCACAAACGTAGCAGCTTAAAGAAACACATTTGCCATCTCACAGCTCTGTTGGCCAGAAGTCTGTCTGGGTTGGCTCGGCCGATTTCTCTGCTCCAGGTTTCAAAAAGGCCAAAATCAAGGTGCCAGCCAGCTGGACTCTCTCTGAAGACTCTAGGATTATCTGCTCCTGAGCTCATTCAGGTGACTGTAGGACTGAGGTCCCTGCTTCCATGCTGGCTGGTAGCTGAGAATGGTCCTCGGCTCCTAGGCGGCGCCCTCCTGTCCTTGTGTACAGCTTCCTCAGAACCAGCAACAGGATATCAGATCATCGCATGCTTGGAATCCCTCTTCTGCCTGCCACTGGAGAAAGCTGCTTTAATGACTCATGTGACTAGATTTGTCCCACCCAGATAATCCAAGACATTCTCTAAAGTTCATAACTGTAATTACATCTGTAGGGTTCTTTCTGCCCTGGAAGGTGACAGATTCCACTGGCTCTGGGATTAGGGTATGGGGAGTCTTTGGAGCCCCATCCCTCCTGCCATCTGTCGTTCCTTCCGAGCCCCTACCACTCTCTGATGTCTACTTACACGTTTATTGTCCATCTAGCCCCCCAAGTAAAATCCATGAGCGGAGGGATTGTGTTTGAGCTGTTCAGCGCCCTGTCCCCAGCCCTCCTGAAGCAACACTTGGCACACAGTGGGTTGTCGATGTTTGTTGAATGAGTGAGTGAACTTTACAGGGACTTTTGGATGCAGAGTGGAAGTGGGAACTTCCGGCAGGTCCAAGGAGGCTTCTTAGATACACCCCTCCGCAGAGCAGCTGGCATCGGGTGGCCAAAGCGCCCCTCCTGGATGCCAGGCCCCAGCGGCTGGCATCCCCCAGCCTACCTCTCTGCCAGTGTTCTCCCCTCTTCCCACCTGAAGGTAAGACTAGTAGGATCCCTACCCTCACCCCTGACCCTCAGTCTCTCCCTGCCTGAGAATCCCAAAGGGCAGAAGCCACTGCTGAGTGTGTCCCTCAGGGGTGGTGATGAGGTAAAGGCAGGGCCTGTCTGGCCTGCGCTGGGTTCAAGGCAATCCACCTGGGACTTCAAACAATTAATTTCCCCAATCTGCAAAATGATCAGCTTCTGAGGGAAAACAATTAGCCCGCTGCAAATTGTAATTGTCACCTCACTCCTGATTTTAATTTGGACTAATGAGGGCTAAGTGATTCCTGCTCCCTCCCCTCCCACTGCCCCTAGGCCCTGAGCCCTCACCTGCCAGCGGGCACTTAACCCTCAGCTGCCCAGCTTGCATCAGAGGCTGAGGAAGTTTTCGGGTTGGCACAGGGCCCAGGGCCAGGCTGGGCAGGTGCTGGCAGGAAGGAGGGAGGAAAGAAGAGAGCACCTCCGACCCGGCCCACAGGGGAGTTGCCTGTTTACAAGGCTCATAGGCAATCGAAGTTTTATTGAATGGAATTGACTACTGACTCACTCCTTGTCACAGCCAGTTACGTCTGGCTGCACAGTCTCTGGGGACCCTGCTTCCAGGAGTGTCTGCCTCCTTCACGCCAGGGTGCCTTTGCCTGGCCTTGCTCTCCCCATACCCCCTACTGCCGTGGTCAGGGTAGGCCATGATTCTCTGCAGCAGGGAGAGGGCTCACGTCCATGTCTGCCAGTCATGGGGGTCAGTGTGGGAAGTGAACCTTGGATCGTTTAATCTAACTTCCGTTCCTCTAAACAAATTAAGTCCTAGAGAGGAGAAGGATCTGGTCAAGGTCACATAGGGGTCAAAGCCCTGGAGGAACTCACAGCCCTTCGTGTTTCTTCTTATTGGTTGCTTAATTGTCTATCTTCTTACCTGGACCCTGCTTTCCTCTCTTGCCTGCAGATTGCCTGGCATGTTCAGAGATGCAGGAAAGAAGAAAAGAATGCATCCCGAGCAACCCTGTCCATGTTCTTCTACCACCTCCCACCCCCATTTAGTCTCGTTTCCAGTTGGGTTGGGTTGATTCATTCATGTGTGCATCCATTCGTTCACACACTGTAGCTGTGTGCTGAGAACCAGGCCATGAGCTGGGGATACAGAGATAAATAAGGCACATCCTTGCCCTCCAGAACCTCACAGTCTAGTGGTTTCCGAATGTGGAGCTGTTCAGCCCAGAGCCCCCGACCCTCAGCAGGTTGCTCTGGGGCGAGAATCGCAGTCTAGTGGTTTCCGAATGTGGGGCTCTTTAGCCCAGAGCCCCTGACCCTCAGCACGTTGCTCTGGGGCGAGAATCAACCCTAAACAGCAGCAGCAGCAGGTGAGGGAGAATCAACCCTGAGCAGCAGCAGGTGAGGGAGTCAACTGCAGCTCCTGGCTTCTGCCCCTGGCTGCAGACTGGCCCTGTGCTCATCCACCTCTTTGAGTCACCACTGCTTAAGGAGTTAAGTTTGGAATCAGAAATCCTGAGTTCTTGTCCTGGCTTTGACGCTAATTTGCTCTGTGACCTTCTACAAATCCCTTTACCTCGTGTCCTTTCTGAAGTCAGGGTCTCGGCTCTGGTGCATCCACCTGTCTTTTGGTGACTCTGGCCTGACCTCATCCCAGCTCCACGCAGCTGCCTCTCACTCCATGTGCCAGTGGAGGCAGCTCAGCTAGTGGAAAGGCCTCTGTTCTGGTCAGGAGCTGTCTCTGTCTGGGCCTGCCACCACCACTGGGTAACCTCAGTTAGCTGTAAAGTGGGGAAGGTCACCACCTTGAGGGTTGGGGGCTGTGGTCTGAACAGCTCCACATTTCAAAACCACTAGACTGTGTGGTCCTGGAGGGCAGGGATGGGTCTTATTTATCTCTGTATCCCTAACTCATGGCCTGGTTCTCAGCACACAGCTGCAGAGTATAAATGGATGAATGAATCAAACCAACCTAACCAAAAAGTAGGCTGGTGGGGGCGAGGCTAGAAGACAAACTGTGGTAACAAGTCCATGCAGGTGAAGGCTCCCTGGAATAAAACTCTCAGTGCCATACAAGAGGACCTCATTATTGGCATGCAGTGGTTGCATCTTGGAAACCATCCCTCAATTCAGTGGACATACAAACTGGAGGTGCTGTGGGGGAGGCAGTGGAAAGCACATGGAAGGAATTTCCTGGCTCTGGGCCTATTTTCCTGGGGTCGCTGGATTGGATCCTCTTTCAGGCTTCTTCCAACTCTTGACATGCTGGGATTCGGCATTGAGATGTACCCAGTAGTGAGGGCAGCCTTAGGAGAGGCCACAGCTTTTTCTGCACCCTGCCCCGGGCCCTCTCTCACTGTCTCCTGTGGGAAGGTGCAGTTGGCTGCACCTCTCTGACATTCTCCTCTTCACATTTTCCCCACTGTTTCCACACATGCTGCCAATCCCAGCCTATCCTGTTCCAGCTGTGTGCTCTTTCCCAATGGTTTGACCTGTCTTGTTTTCAGTAGCTGTAGCTGGGCTCACCTGCCAAGTGTCCCTGAGTAAGTGGTGGAGGAGGGATTTGAACCTAAGTCTTTCTAATCCACAGTCTGTTAGAATATAGAAATGTATGTTCAATAGAAATATAATGCAAGCCGCATTAAAAAGGCAAAAAGAAACAGGTGAAGTTAATAACATATTAACCCAATATAGCAAAAATATTTCAAAATGCAATCAATAACAAATTCATGAATGAGATATTTCACATTCTTTTTTCATATTAAATATTTGAAAGCTGGAGTACATTTACATGTTAAGCACATCTCCATTTGGACTGACCACATTGCAAATACCCAGTGGCCTCATGTGGGGCTGCCACCTTGGACAGCTCTGGTCTTTGTTCTTGATATTGCTCCTTCCTGCTGAGTCATAGAGTGACTCGGCATAAAAATCAGAGCCGTCCATCTGGGCTTTGCTTCTCTTTGACTTCCTACTGGTCTCAGGGACCAGCCTTTGTCCTTTGGGCTCTTTTGGAGTTGGTGCTCTCTCCCCTTCCCTCTTACCTTCTTACCTGCCCATCCTCCACCTCCTCTCCCCTCACTCCTTCTCTCCCTCTCCTTGTTGTCAGACAAGAAACCTTTAAATAGGTGAGACAAAGGTGACAAATGTTCCTCATTTACATTCAAGTTCTATCTGCTTTTTTGGCCCTGTTGAATGGCACCTCTATCAAAACATCTCATTTGGAAATGTCAGAGTGGCTTTTGATAAGTCATCAGTCACTCTGATGGTGGCTGACAGATGTGGGTAACAGTGTGGTGGTATCTAATATACTGTGGAATGCATCTTTTGCAATTGTGTGGTATTTTATTTATTCAACATGGCATGAAATCTCTATTGAAGGAAAGAAACTATTAACCCTGCCAGACCAGTCTCTTTAAGTCCTTCTTTTCCTCTTAACTTTCTAGCCCTTTTTTTTTTTTTTTTTTTTTAACCTCCTTGGTTCCTTTCCTGGAATCAGAATCTTGCAATCCCAGTCACTGCAGGCCAAGTTCTTGGGCACCCCCTTGCCTACTGCAGCAAAAGTTAAGCCAGCCACACTCGTGGAGGCTCTGCCATCCCTACGGGAAGTGGGTAAAAGCTTCTGGGTTGAGACAGAACCCTGGCTTGGAATCCAGTTGCTCTTTCCCTATGGCTGGGCTCATCTTGTCTTTGGTGGCTGTAGCTGGGCTTGCCTGCCAAGTGTCCCTGAGTAAGTGGTGGATGTGGGATTTGAACCTAAGTCTTTCTAATCCACGGTCTATGTTAGAATATAGAGATCTATGTCCAATAGAAATATAATGCAAGCCCCACTAAAAGGTAAAAGAAACAGGTGAAATTAATAATATATTAACCCAATATATCAAAAACATTATTTCAAAATGCAATCAATAACAAATTCATGAATGAGATATTTCACATTCTTTTTTCATATTGAATCTTTGAAAGCTGGTATACATCAACATGTCCAGCACATCTCAGTTTGGACTGGCCCATAAATCTTGCCTGAATCCAGACTCCCAGGTTCTCATGAAGGGAGAAAATCCAGCCTTGACAGTGTTTTTCCCTGGATGTAACTGCTCCCTCCTCCCCAACAGCTCCCCCAGCTCTCCCAGAGTCTGCCACTGTAGCTGCCATCTCTGATGGGCTGCACTGCTCCTGGGCCGTACTAACCCAGGTGCCTACTATCCCTGTTTCCCCAGAATTTCAGCTCAGACAAGAGTAGTTTTTTTTTTTAAGGAACGTTCACTAAAACTAAAAGAAAACCACACACACACACACAGCCTACCCCAAGAAAGCGTGGAAACAAATCCCAAGTTTTTTCAGGTCATATATTTCTGATCTAAAATGCAGGCAGTCAGGTCCCTAATGAGATGGGCTGATTCAGTCCAGGCCGCCTGGTCCCCGCCCCTTCACCTAATTCACCCGTGTCTGGAGTCCCCCCTCCCCATCTTCTCTCACCTTGGAGGTCTTCCTTCCCTGCCACCACTTTTTCCTCTGGTCTTCCTCCCATTCTTTTGGGGTTGAGACTTTGGCCAGGTATTGCAAGTAGCCAAGCATGGTGGGATGACAGGTCTCTAAAGGCCCTGGGTTGTTACTGAGAGAAATCACTGTGCTAACTTAGTGATATAGTTTGGCTCTCTCTCCCCACCCAAATCTCACCTTGAATTGTAATTCCTATAATCCCCACATGTCAAGGGTGGGACCAAGTGGAGGTAATTGAATCATGGGCGTGGCTTTCCCCATTGCCCGTTCTCATGATAATAAGTCTCATGAGATCTGATGGTTTTATAAGCACCTGTCATTTCCCCTGCTTGCACTCACTATGTCCTGCTGTCCTGTGAAGAAGGTTCCTGCTTTTCCTTTTCCTTCTGCCATGATTGTAAGTTTCCTGAGGCCTCCCCAGCCATGCAGAACTGTGAGTCAACTAAACCTCTTTCATTTATAAATTACCCAGTCTTGGGTATTTCTTCATAGCAGTGTGAAAATGGACTAATACACAGACATTCTGAAGTTTCCTCATCAGTACATGGAGATAGATGGTAACACCTGCCTCAGAGAGTTGCCATGATGATTCCACATGCAGTCACACATGTGAGAAAGTGCCTTGTCAACCTAAACCCTACTGTGAAATCATTCTTTTACCCATGTCCCAACACGATGGAGGAAAGGCTGCCCAGTGCCACCTTAGCAACTGACCCAGCCCATTCTCCACCCATTCTGTAAAGAAAGGTGCCAACACACACACATGTTTTAGCATGAGCCTTTCTCTGTTCCTGTTTCCTTGGGGTGTTGTTTGTGATTTCTGCAGAAGGCAGCGTCTTATAAAGAAAAGAACTGTTACTCTAGGGCCAGACCAACCTGGCTCCAATTTTAGCTCAGTGCAACTTCTTGTATGCCTCTGGGCAAATAAGCCGCCTCAGTTTCCCCATCTGTATAATGATTTAAGAATATCAGTCACACAAGAGTTGGACCTATGACACTGTCAATGCTCATGACTATGAATTCCCTTCTTCATCCCCGCCCCACCCTCACCCTCTCCCTCTCTGTGCAGGTGTAAGGTGGAGGAAGTACCTGGATGGTTGGCAAAAGCCTTCTGCCCTGCCCTGCCCTGTGGCTTGGAGTAGATAGGTGCGGAATCCAGATGGGATGAGCATATCAGTCCTCTAACCATCAACCTCCACACACCTAGTCTACACACAGGCCTGCTCCAGCAGGACCCAAGCTAGCCACCCTTGGGGAGGGACTGCCACCTTTACAGGAAACTTCTATTAAGGAGATTCCACTGCCAGCCCTGGGAACCATGTTGTTTGTTCTTTTACCCCAAGCCGCATTTATTGAGCACTGACCATGTGCAGACCCTATGCCAGGTGAGGGGATGCTAGGGATGAGGGAGGCCCAGCCGGCCCCTGCTCTTGAGAAGCTCAGTCTGGGGAGGCAGGTGGACTCACCATGGCTCACGGTAAACAAGGGTAGGTGTTGCGGGAGCAAGAGGAGAGAAGGAAGGTGTCACAAAGGGGATGACAATTGAGCTGACACTTGAAGGATAATTATGAGCTCCCTAAGCAGAGAATGGAAGGACATTCCAGAACAACAGGTTTAAAGACCTGAAATCACAAAAGAGAACAGCCAGCTCCTGACCAGGGCAGGGGAAAAAGAAGAGGAGGAGAGGATCTGAAGAGGTGGGTAGGGATGGGGCTGTGGGGAGTGCTGCCAGGCCAGCCAAGAGCTCTACCCTTTGAGAAAGGAGAGAAAGTGACCTCCCCCATCACCAGGAGAGAGAGGGAGGGAGGCTGCATGGTACAGATGGAAAGCCCAGATAGCAACTGTAGAATCTCAGGGAAGAGCACTGTGAGGATGGCTTCATGGAGGAGAAGGGGCCGGATGTGAGGATTTGGTAGAATGTGGTCAACAGTGTAGGGGGAATGTGGCTTCTGACCACCATTCCCATTTTACTAAACAGCTGTTCCCCCTGGGACTCCCTTTTCTCTGATATTGCAGTGGTGCAGCAGATGGGTAGGGGCATGCATGTCCCCACCCATGCCTCCTGGGAAAGGGAACCCATTTATTGAGTGCCTGTTGCATGCTAGATGTCAGATTCTCTGCCAGCATTATCACATTTAACCCTCACGATAACTCTGTGATATAATACTCTCATATTACAATATAGAAACTGACACCTAGAGAGGTTCAGTAATTTGTTCAAGGTCACAATGGTGGGAAGAGGCCAGGGCAGGATTTGAACTCAGGTCTTTCACATCCTAAAGGCTTTGTTCTTTCCACTTTGTGGTGCAGAGCATTTGGTTCTCAGCTTCCTGAGCCTGATCTTCCTCTAGCCCCAGGGTTTCTGGAGGAATTTATATGACATTGTTGCTGCCTTCATCATTAGAAGGCTGTCACCAGGGTGACAGGGAACAGTAGATATGGAGCTGTCACAATGGGAAAAATGAGGCAATGAGGAAGGCACTCCATCACCGCCTCTGGATTAGAGGCGGCCACGGCTCTGCCTGGCACACACACCCTGTCATGATTCTGCCTCAGCTGCACCCCAACCTCATCCTTGCCCCCTCTTCAAATGGGTGGAATCCAGGCCTCAGAATGCACCCCTGAATTCCAAAATATGGAGTCATCTTTGTGGAAAGGGGCCAACCCACCGTCTTCAGAACCAAGCAAGGACTAGAACAGCACTTAACATGTTGGGAGGCCACAGACCCCTCTCAGAAGCTGATAAAAGCTATGGACCTTCTCGCCGGAAAAATGCACCTGTGCTCACACATTCACACACAAACATGTTTGCATGCAATTTCAGATAATTCCCAGCCTCTGCAGTCCAACTGAGGACTTCAGATTAAGAAGGCTTTCTCTCTGGAGATGCTGGGGGGAATACATTTACAAAATATATCGTTTCTGACGATGTCTCCTTTTCTGATCCCTTCTCTGTTCCTAAGCTCCTGGAGAAAACAAAGGAAATGTAACTCAGATGAAGTAATTGTTTTAGAAGAGTGTGTTGGCAACGCCCTGTGTGGGGAGGTTGAAGCACTGGCCACAATGAGAGCTTTGGGTTGTCTGTCTGTTTAAATGGCTCAGGGTTCTTCATTTCCATCATGGTGTGGGTGGACTGTCTGACAATCAGGATTTGGCTCCATGTCTGAAAATCAGTCTATCAGGCTCTGAGCCCCTCAGGATGCTGGCTTGTGAAACACTTAGGTGCTACACCTTCCAGGGGATGGGCTGGAAAATGCTTTGTAGAAGAGCCCGTTGCTGCAAGACCCCTGAGGTCCTCCTCCCTCTCATCCTCAGCTACCTCTGCAGGTTCCTGTTCCTCCCTGGCAGGGAGCACCTGTGCTCTTAATAGACTGCCTAATCACTTGTTTAAACTAGACATTGTGGGGGTAATGACTCCTGGCTGGGACCAGAGAAGACCATCAGCTGTCCCCTGTAGGGATGAGTCCTGCTGGACATGGTCCCTGCTGGCTGCAGAGGCTGGGGCGGTCCTTCCTGAGGCAGAGCCAGCTGTGTAGTGGGGCATAGAGGGTGGATTGGGGACTGTTTGAAAGTTTGGCAAAGAGAGCTGGCAACTCTTTCCCTGCCTTGCCTACCCTGCTACTCCTGGGCACAGGATGGACCCAAATGTGAGGGCTGATGGGAGTGCAGAGCCGGGAGACAGGGTGCCTGGGGTCGTTTCACCCCTCTGCCAGTGGCACTCAAAGGATAGCTCCTGGCACAGGTCAGTCCCACATACACCTGCACCTGTCCCCCAGCTGGAGAAGACAGAAAATCTGGCAATACCTAAGGCTTCTCAGTCCCAGGGGTGTGACTATAAAGCCAGTAGATTCGCTGTTTGCCCAAAGTTTTTAGGTCTGGGGAGAGAGGTGCTAGAGAAATATAAGTTACAGCCATGTTAATTATTATTTTTTTTTATCATTATTACAGGAGAGAATGTTCCCCCTGTTAATTCCCTGGGAAAATGGCTGTGAAAATGAGCCGGCACCATCCGGGCCTTGTGCCCAGGAGAGCAAGAGCACTGGCTACTACAGCCTCCAAATCTGCTCGCCTCCAAGCTGCTTTGCCTGGTCTGCCACTGCACCCCTCTGCCTGCCACCTCCCCTAATACACATGTGCACTCATGTGCACAGATACACAACACACACACACCTACACACCTGCAGCCCTGGCTGCAGAGAGGAGGATGCATAGCTCCTGCAGCATTAGAGAGTGGATTTGGCCCTTGTTCCTACCTCACTGGGAGAAAACTGAGCTATAGTAGAACCATGTGAAGGGGTGGGGGAAGACCCGTGCTTTAGTTGTTCTGGAGTTTTCCGCTTACAAACACTTTCACGTGCATCATCCCATAGGCTCCCTCACAGCCAGGTAGTTGGTGTGGTGGTGAAAAGTGAGAGCTTCAGCATCACACAGCACTGGACTTACATTGTGGCTTCTGTTAATACATGTACTAGCTGTGTGACCTTGGGTCAGTTGCGTAACTTCTCTGAGCCTCCATTTCACCATCAGTAAATGTAATATTACTCTCGTAGGGTTGTTGTGTGGATTAAAATTTTTTTAAAGCTTTGTGAAAGGCCTGACACATAGTTAGCATTTGATAAATGGTACCTATTAAAATTCAAGGCAGACATTTTTCTCCCCATTTTATAGATGAAAAGAAACTAGGATCAGTGAGATTGTCCTATAGCTGGTGTCAACCTAAATAATGAACAGAGAGGCTCTGCAAAAGAAAAAGATACTTATTTGGGAATAGAGCTTTGCACTGGGAATCCGCATGCCATGGTAAACTACATGTGTGTATTCAGGAAGGTTAAATAAGACAAAGATTTTTAAAAGAAAAGATGAGGAGGATTACATAATTGTTTTGAAATAATTATCCTTGGCTACAAAGATCAATAACAAGGGTGACACCAGTCTGAGGTTGGATAGCTGGCTGTGGACAGATGTCCTTGCAGAAATATTTTTTGTGTAAGGTTTCAATGGTCTTTGTGCAATATTATGGCTTTTGCAATCTTTTTGATAGTTTTTGTTATCAGGCATCCAAGCATGAGAACTCTCTTCATGGCCTTCCCTGGCTGTATTTGTCATGGTGGCTTTTTTTTTTTCTTTTTCTTTTTCTTTTTTAACCCTGGTAAGTGCTAGAGCTGTTATTAGAACTCCTGGATTTAGATCCAGATTAACTCTCTTAATGCCAAACCCTCAAATGCCGCTGTTTTCCTGGGAGACTTGGGCGGTAATGGTGTGGAACTGTGTAGTCTTGAGTTAGCTTTTTGGCTTCCCCTGCAGCCAGCTCTGTCCTCCCTATCCTGCCCCACACATCCATCCATCTGGGGCTTCTGAAGGTGTCACCTCATGGCTGCTCAGTCTCTGCCAGGTGGGGCAAGGGAGTGGAGATGGGTAGAGGAGACCCCAGAACCCCGTGGAAACTTCAGGGCCTCATGGGGTCAGAAGAGATGGTGATGGATGGAAAGCAAGCATGGGGAATGGGTAGAGAAGAGACAGGAGAGTCAAGAAAGAGGTGGAGAAGGGAGAGCAGAGCCAGGCTTTACAGTCTCCTCGGGAGGAACTGCATAGCCTGTTCCATAGACTCCACTTGCTACAGCCCCTGAACGCCCTTCCAGGAGGAGAAGTCCCACTTTCAGAAACCTGTTTCTTCTATCTGATAATAATGCATCCTTATGTTTGGTGGCCGCTATGGTCTGAATGTTTGTGTCTCCCCAAAGTTTCTATATTGAATCTTAACCCTTCAGTGTGATGGTGTTACAAGGCAGGGCCTTCAGACGGTGAGCTCATGAGGGTGGAGCCCACCTGAGTGGGATTAGTGTCCTTATAAAAGAGACCCCAGAGAGCTCCCTCTCCCTTCCTGCCATGTGAGGACACAGTGAGAAGATGGCCCTCCATCCGTCAACAAGGAAGCAGGCCTTCACCAGACACCAGACTTCACCATATGCCAGCTCCTTGATCTTGGACTTCCCAGCCTCCAGAACTGTGAACAATAAATTTTTGTTGTTTATAAACTACCTGGTTTATAATATTTTGTTATAGCCACCCAAATGGACTAAGACCATGGCACATCCAGCTATTTAATTTACTTTTCAAATATGATGTGATTGTGAATTTATGGTATATGAATTATATTTCAAAGCTATTGTTTATATATATTTATATAATATATACACATATATATGTATGTGTGGAAAATCGTAGTATGATTTGTTAAGAGCATGGATTCTTGCTTCTTACTAACTGTATGATCTTGGGCAGCAGGAGGCTTAACTTCTTTTAACCTCTGTTTTCTCATCGGCACAATGGGGATAATAATATAATAGAGTTTTATGAGGATTAAAAGAGATAGTGAATGGTAAGGGCCTGGCAGAGAGTAAGCCCTTAATGAAATTAGCTAATTTTATGGCATCTATTTTAGCTATACAAGGCATATGTCGTTACCTAAATTGTATTTATTTATTTACTTGCTTACTTTAGAGACAGTGCCATCTGTCATCCAAGCCTGGAGTGCAATGGTGCATTCTTAGCTCACTGCAGCCTCACCTCCTGGGCTCAAGCAATCTTCCTGCCTTAGCCTCTCAAGTAGCCAGGACTACAGGTGTGCACCACCACAACAGGCTAATTTAAAAAAAAAAAAGTTGTTATAGAGACGGGATCTCACTATGTTGCCCAGGCTGGTCTTGAACTCCTGGCCTCAAGAGATCCTACCAACTCAGCCTCCCAAAGTGCTGGGATTACAGAAATGAGCCACCACTCCTGGCCATTACTCCCATTTTAGAATTGAGGAAACTGAGCCCAGGAGGATGTTCCTCTGTACATGTCTGGAGGGCAGCATATTCATCTCTGTGATCCTGTACACAGGATTGGGCTCAATGAATCTTTGTAGAATAAAAGACGTGTCACCCCTTGCTCAGTGGAGACCTGGCACTGGAATGCACAGCTCTGGCCTCCTTAGCCTGGGTTCTCTTCATCAAGCCAGGCTGACCAGCTAAGGAGGTTGAGCGGGCCCTTATGGCCAGGAGCCTCCTGGAGGCCTATGGCCCTCTTCAGAGCTACCCAGGGGGCCGTGCCACCACTTGCAAACAGGGGAAGAACTTCCAAAGGTGGGAGCTGAGGCTGCCCTGCCAGGGGATGGCCATCTCAGGGCAGGGTCATTCAGCAGGCTTACAGAGCCCAACAACCCTTCCCCAGCCTGGGAGCAGGAGCCTGGGGGTGGTGTCCCACTAGCCAGGCAGATAGACAGCTTCTTCGGTCTGGGATTTCACTGAAAGCCCTAAAGCCCTGAAGCCCTGCTTCACTTAGCACAGATTAGGCATCATGGGGCCCTAAAGATCTCCACATGACCTCTTGGCAAGTCTAGGATTGCTTCCTCGCTATGTACTACTTAGAAGACCTTGGGCAAGTTACTTCACCTCTGTAGGCCTCAGTTTCCTTGCCTGCAAAATAGGGGTGCCAGTAGTTCTGCCTCCAATGGTGTGGGGGAATTCAATGAAATGGTGCACAAAAGCGCAGAGTTGAGTCCTGTTGTGAACACTAAAGCAGGCCGGAGGCCTGGCCCCAGATCACCACGACAGCACTCGGGCTCTGCGAACAGTAATGCGTGAGATCAGCGCTGGTGATTATATTCCCCAGGCCTCTGCCTGCAGGCCTCATGCCAAGGCCTGATGCTCGGGGTGGGGTGGGGGAGCGGGGGAGCAGGGAGGAGAGCAGGCAATCACTGTTGGGGTCCCTCTACACTCAGTGAATGCTTTCACAAAGCAGGAGGAAGACCAGAAGAAAAGCAAGGAAAGGAAAAGAAAACCCTAGCACATTCTCCTCTGTCCTCCCCCAGCTCCGCAACTCCTGGGGGAACTGAGCTGCATAATACAATGGGATTTAATAAAATGCCTTTAACTCACAAAGTTTGTCTGCTGCCAGCTCCTTAATTAAATTGCCTAATGCTGCTTTGCGATGGCAGCACAAACTCCTGTGTTTAAAGAGCACGGTGTTGCCATGGCACTCCCCCACAGGGTGAGCGGGGTGTGGAGGAGCATACAGATGAGGCCTGGGGGTCGGGGCCTTCCCGCAGAGTCCTCTCTACCACCCTCTCAGTGACTGCCCCCAGACACACACACACACACACACACACACACACACACACACACACACAGACACACACACACACGTCACATGCTGCAGTAGGCAGACTCTGGTCTGGGAAAGGATTTAATCCTTGCTAAGAATGCTGAGCTATGTTTTAGAACTGGGAGACTCAGGAGCATCTGCACAGAGCAGAGCTGGTCAGCTGGTCTGGCTGTGGACAGTGGGCGTCAGGCACAGCCCTTGGCACTCAGGGCAGCCCTGTGGGGCCTGGGGCAACCAAGTGTCTCCCCAAGCCGCTCCCTCTAGCTGCCAGCAGCCACCACCCTCTCCCCTGGTACACTGTACAATTACACTCGTCTGTATGTGCCCTCACTTGAGAAGGACTGGGAAGCATTGGGCTAGATCTGATTGCTTTGATGAGAAAGTAGGAATGTTCTTTCACATGTGGACGGTAGAGGAAAGAGAAGCTCATTTGCTTTATGGATTTTTCCTTCATAAGTAATAGTTCTCAGTCCTGGCTTCACATTCAAACCATTTGGGGATTTTCCCCCCAATACTTTATTATGAAAAATTCCAACATACAGCAAAGTCAAGGGAATTTTACATTGAGCAATCGTCTACCCCCCACTTAGACTCTACCATTAACCTTTTTATTAGACTTGCCTTATCACATCTCTCTCCATCTGTCCATTCCTCTATCAATCCATCTTAATTTTGGTGCATTTCAAAGTAAATTACAGACATCAGTACACTTTTCCCTAAATATTTCAGTAGCAACAACTATGGGGTTCAATTTTTGCTTACAATGTTTTTTTTTTAAATATAAAATTTACAAAGAAATCCTGGGAAGTTTTTTTTTCAAAAACACCATGTGTGGATCCTACGCCTCAGAGATTGATTTAATTGGTCTAGAGTGGGAGGTAGTCATCAATATATTTTATTTTATTTATTCTAAAAGACAGAGTCACCCTCTGTCTCCCAGGCTGGAGTGCAGTCGTGCAATCATGGCTTACTGCAGCCTTGACCTCCTGGGCTCAAGGAATCCTCCTGTCTCAGCCTCCTGAATAGCTAGGACTACAGTCATGCACCTTGTAGCCCACTGCCCACAGAAAGACCAGTTGGCCAGCTCTGCTCTGTGCGGATGCCCCTAAGTCTTCCAGATCACTATGTTGCCCAGGCTGGTCTCAAACTCCTAGGCTCAAGCAATCCTCCTGCCTTGGCCTTCCAAAGTGTTAGGATTACAGGTATGAGCCTGGCCAGCATTCGTATATTTTAAAAGATCCCCATGTAATTCTATGGTGCAGCCAGAGTTGAAAAACAGAGATAACAGGATGCAAATCATTGTCATTTGTATGTCCATGGTCATCCTTCTTTTAGTGTGCCCTTCTGTGTGCATGTGAATCCACTTATTTTCATGTTGGCATTATTGGGGGTCTCATTATCCAATGTGTATTTCCCATTTACAGAAGCTGCGTCTGTTTCAGGTTCTGTACACATCACAGCAATGAGGCCATACGCGTGTTCTGATGGTGATCAGGGTAGCTATGATGACCAGGATTGTGACAGTGGCTGGAGAAGAATGATGATGCTCGTGGAAGGTGTTAAGTGAGTGTGGTCATGGCAGCAAGCAGGGGATTCATACGGCAAAGATGGGGCTGGTGACATTAACAGAGATGGCCGGCTGCAGGTGGGCAGACCGTAGTGATGGTGGAGGTAAATCTCACGATGGCGTTGTGATAATGAGATGGTCATCCCGGTGATGCTGCTGCCGTTGCCTGTCCCTGTGAGGGCGATGTGCCAACAGATGCTCATTCCGTGCAGTGATACTCGTCCGGGAAGAATGTTGGTTGTTACATGGCAGGAAGGTTGGTCCTTCCATTTGGAATTCTCACTGCTGCAAGGTACAGCTCCTTCCAAAATTCTGAGACCACCTGAGAACATTCTACCCCATTCTACCCTTGCAGCTAAGGAAGAGGCTCAGCACAGCAGTAGCAGCTCCTTGTTCAGCTGCCCTTTTCCACTGCACTTTAAGACAGAGCTCTGGTGTTAAGTACGAGTGGGTCATTAGGAACATTTATTTAAGATGAACAGTTCTGGGAGCCAGCTGGACTTGGGATGCCAGCCATCTCGTGATCGATAGAGATTATATTTGCTGCCTGCATGGTTTCCTGTTCCCTTCATGCGTGGTACACTCAAGAGAGGACTGGACAACTGCTGTGGTTCTCTCTCCCTTAACCCCTGCAGCAAGGAGCAGAGGTGAGCAAAGCCCCAGAGTATTCCTGACCTCTCTCCATGAGCTGGGATGACACCCTCTCTGAATTGTAGTGGGTTGCGGAGAGAGGCTTAAGGATGAGAACAAGGTTGGGGCTGCCAAGACACATTACATTTAAAATATTTATATATTAATATTTACTTATATGTAAATATATATAAGCCCAGAGAATAATGCTGGAAAATACCTTTAAAATAATATTGTTCAATGCTTTTATTTTACAGATGAGAAAACTAGGGTTCAGTAGTCAGCAAATCAGATCATTGTTGAGAACAACGAAAACATCTTTTATGCATATATCTCTAACAAAACAGAGTGAACTCACACCTGTGATCTGATCGGATCTTTAGAATGGTCCTGTGAGTAGGCAGGAAACTTCCTGCCCACCTGACCAGTGGCTCCTGAATCCCTTCCCAGATTTTTCCCACTATGCAGTGAGCCTAGGTCCCATCTGTATAGTACTTCTCAGTTCACCATGCGTATTTCACACTCATATTTTCATTTTAGCTGTACATCTCTGTGAAAAAGAAATGGTACTAGTCTTATTCCCATTTTTCAGTAGAGAAAACTGAGGCTCATAAAGCATCTTGCCCAAACTTGCACAGTTAGAAAGCAGCAGAGTGGGAACTAGAACTCAGGATGCCTATGTTACTGGGATGGCTTAAAACAACATAAATGTATTGTCTTGCAGATTTGGAGGCTGGAAGTTCAAAGTCAAGGTGTCAGCAGGACCATCCTTGCTCTGAAACCTGTAGAGGAGGATTCTTTCTTACCTCTTCCTGCTTTCTGGTGGTGGCCATCAATTGGTGGTGTTCCTTGGCTCACAGCTGCAGCACTTCCATCTGTCTCCATGGCACATGGCACCTTCCTGTGTGCCTCTGTCTTCACATGGCTTTTTTTATTTCTTATAAGGATACCAGTCATATTGAATTAGGGCCTTCCACAATAGCCTCATCATCAGGTGATTACATCTTCAGACACTATTTCCAAATAAGGTCATGTTTACAGGTACTGGGGGTTAGGACTTCAGTATATCTTTCTGAGGAACACACTTCAACCCATAACAGTCCCTGACTTCCAAGCCAAGGGCCTTTTACAACATGCTGTTTGCACAGTGGGCTCCATCCCATTCGTTCTCTCCTCCACGTCTTCTAGTCCCAAGGACCAGGTGCTTCCCTCCCCTGCAATTCAGGATGTAGGGCTGGCTGAGAGCACTTTTCATTTTCTGCTCTTCCCAAATTATTACAAGCTACTAAAGTAAAATCATGAAATATTGGTGGGCTTTTTGTCTTTTTTATTCCCAGACAGTAAAAATCATTAAGGCTTGCTCTTAATTAGTTTAATTTCAAAGCTTCTAAATATTGATTTAACCTACACTCTTTTGTACTTGCGGCAGTCATTGAATTATGCCTGTTATTGATCACAGATGGAAGCATTTCCTTCCACAGGCTTGGAGGCCCTGGGAGCCGCTGCTCCCACAGCGGGTGCACTGGGCTCAGAAGGCATGGATGGGTGTGGAGGAGACGAAGCCTCTGCCAGATTGGAAAGGGCCTTCTCTTGAAGAAGGGCTGCTGAGCTTAGGCCAGGGGCCAGTTTCTTTCTCTTGGCTTGGCCCAGGCCCAACGGAGCTTGAATAAGTCAACTGGAAATCTCCTCATTCTATTCCAGGCTTGAGGAAGTGGAAGGAGAACTGGGCCGTGGGGGCTGGAGGAGGGTGATGTGGGGTTGGGGTTTAGAGCACAGGTGTTAGGGCCAGCCAGAAGCAAGTTTGAGTCCTGGCTTTACCAGCTGAATGTTCTGGGCTGGGTACCTTCCCTCTCACATCTGAGAAGTGGGGCTGGTAATTTCCACATCATGGTGTTACTGTGAGCGTTCAACACAATCCCTCTGGTGAGGCATCTAGCCCAAGGCCTGGCTACTAACCAGTGCTCAGTCAATGACTACCATTAACATCATTGCCCTCTCACTGGAAAAATAAAGACTGGTCTTGGAAGCATACTGTATCTTCTAGCCTCAGCCTCGTTACTTGTTTAGGTGTGAACTCGGACAAGTCACTTATCTTCTTTCCACTAAAATGAGGATAATGGCCCCTTTGACTTCAGAGGGCTACCGTGAATCACATACATCGTAGTCCGTTTGTGCTGCTCTAACAGAATACCACAGAATGGGTAATTCATAAAGAACAGAAATTTATTTCTTACAGTTCTGAAGGCTGGGAAGTCCAAGACAAGGTGCCAGCATCTGGTGAGGCTACTCTCTGCTTTCAAGATGGTGCCTCAAATGCGGCGTCCTCATATGGCAGAAGGTAGACAGACAAAAAAAAAAATTCTGTCTGTCAAGCCTTTTAATAATAGTAATTTATTTCTTCATGACGTAAACACATCCCAAAAGGCCCCACCTCCCGACACTGTTGCACTGGGGAATAAGTTTCCAGTACGTGGATTTTGATGGATTTTGTGGGATATATTCAGACCACAGCAACATAGGATTGTGAATACAGAAGAATTTTTTTTTTTTTGAGACAGAGTCTCACACTGTCACCCACTTTGGAATGCAGTGGCACGATCTCAGCTCACTGCAACCTCCACCCCCCGGGTTCAAGTGATTCTCTTGCCTTAGCCTCCTGAGAAGCTGGGATTACAGGTGCATGCCACCAGGCCCCCTAATTTTTGTATTTTTAGTAGAGTCGGGGTTTCACCTTGTTGTCAGGCTGGTCTCAAACTCCTAACCTCAAGTGATCTGCCCACCTTGGCCTCCCAAGGTGCTGGGATTATAGGTGTGAGCCACCACACCCGGCCAATATGGAATAATTTTCATTGCAAGGTGCATTTGATCTGAACGACCTATTATTATTGATGGCTGTTGTAGCTATTGCCTTTTGTTTGTTTGGGTTTTAGTTTGCTTTTATTGTTAGAGACAGGGTCTTGCTCTGTTGCCCAGGCTGTAGTACAGTTGTGTAGTCATAGCTCACTGCAACCTTGAACTCCTGGGCTCAAGCGATCCTCTCACCCCAGCCTCCCCGGGAGCTAGAACTACAGATATGAGCCACCACCCCCACATAGGTGTTTTGTGTGTGTGTGTGTGTGTGTGTGTTTTGTTTTTTTGGAAGAGACAGGGTTTCACTGTGTTGGCCAGGCTGGTCTCAAATTCCTGGACTCAAATGAACCTCCCTTGGCCTCCCAAAGCACTGAGATCACAGGCGTGAGCCCCTGTACCCAGCTGGTTACTGCCTTATATGCCTCCTTTGGTTGGCCTCTGCCTGGCTATTGTGTCCAGACCATTCTGCCGCTGGCGTGCTGCTCCGCCATCTTCATCACATCACCCACACTCTCAGGCCCCAAGGGGAGCCACTCACTGCTTGGAACTCACTTCATATGTTTGAATCTCGGGACCTTTGCTCCTAGTGCCTCCTGTCTGTGCATTACTGGCCTGTGGATTCCAGCAACACTACCCCTGTGGATTTTCCAATGGCTTTATTGAAGTATAATTTGCATACTATCAAATTCAGCCATTTTTAGTGTACAGTGATTTTTAGTAAATTCCTCTGAATGTTTGTCTAACTTCCTATACAAGGTAGAATCAGGCCATCTCCCCTAGCTTATGCCCTGCTGCCCTTGCTGTGTGACAACTTTTATCATCCTCTAGTAGACTGGTTTGGTTTTCTTTTTAACCTGTGAATCCCCACCTACCCTCCCCCATAACTTTGTATTTGCAGCCCTCACATACTTACAGTGCCTGAGATAAGGTCAGGGCTCTATTTCATGCTCAATGGATAAGAGTTCCCTTGTGGCCAGGACAGAGGAAGTGAGGGAAGTCTTGAATACCCAACCTAATCTGTCAGGGTATAAGCAGCTCATCATATACACACACACACATATATATATATATTAGATTGAACACTCTAGGTGTCACTCTTCTTGGCTTGTAGAATTCTAATCTGAGCTGGAGAGGAGGTTAGAGATTAGCTAGCCAGCAATCCTCAAACTTCAGCGTACATCAGAACCACCTGCAGCGCTTGTTCAAACACAGGTGACTAGGGCCCACCCTCGGGGTTTCTGATTCTGGAGGTCTTGGGTGGACCAAGGAACCCGCATTTCTAGCAAGTTTCCAGGTGATGTGAATTCTACTGGTCCATGGACTACAGTATGAGAACCACTGCTCTAGCCCAACCCCCTCATTTTGCAGATGAGAAACCCAAGGCCTAGAGAAGGAAGAAGACACCAACCACCCAAAGTCTGTCCCTAAGCTGGGAGTAGAGCCAGCCCTGTCCCATCCTGCATCTACCAGCTCTGCTTCCCCCATCTGACTTTGGAGATGAGTGAGGAGTGGAAGGCAGGAAGCAGTCTCTGAGAAACACTGTCCATTGGCCTGCCCTGGCAAGGCGGGGTGCAGAGGGACTGCCCAGGGAGAGGTCTGTGGCACTGAGGAGGGGCACAGGAGAAGGCCTGGGAGAGGGAATGGCCAGGGCATTGGAGGAGGTGGCCAGGATGGCAAGCCATTGTCTTGCGGTTAGTGGGAAGGAAAGACAAACCCGCCACAGGGCCTCAGCTGCAGCCATTTATCTCCAGGCTTCCTGGACAGCTGACAGAGGGAGCAGGCAGCGCCCCCGAGACCAGGACTCCTTCCACAGCTTGATTTATCTAGACCTTCATCTGGCAAACCTGCTGATGAAATGAGTCTCCTTTTCTCTCCGCCTCATCAATTTTCATTCTCATTTCATTTTTCTTTTCCGTTAGAAGGGGCTTGGCCTTTCTCTGTGTTTAACTGGGCTGCTCCCCATTCTCTGCCTCCCTTTCTCCTCAGCCACCAGAGCCCAGCCCCTCTGACCAGGCCTCACTCACCCCCACCCGACCCTGCCCTGAGGGTCCTTTCCTCAGTACCACTGACACTTGGAGGCAGGAAACCCACCTCCTTAGCTAAGGCCTTATTCACCTCGAAAGCAGTGGTGCTTCCCTATATTCATCCAGGGCCATAAAGCCACTGTCCCTGTCCTCAAGCAGCTCGCAGTCTGAGAGAGAGAAGATGAGCGTCATATTTGATGTGAATTTTTTTTATTTCAACTTTTATTTTGTGTACAGGGGGATCCATGTGCAGATTTGTTACTCAGGAATATTGCATGATGCTGGGGTTTGGAGTATGGCTCCTGTCACCCTGGTAGTGAGCATATACCTGATACATAGGTTTTTAAACCCCCCACACACACATGCTGTAGTAGTCCACAGTGTCTGCTGGTCCTATATTTATGTCCGTATGTGCTCAATACTTAACTCCCACTTATAAATGAGAAGATGTGGTATTTGATTTTCTGTTCCTGCGTGAATTTGCTTAGGACAATGGCCTCCAGCTCCACCTACACGGCTGCAAAGGCCATGTTCTTTTGATGCCTGTGTAGTATTCCATGGTGCATATATTAGTTTGTTTTCACACTGCTGATAAAGACATACCTGAAACTGGGAAGAAAAAGAGGTTTAATTGGACTTATAGTTCCACATGACTGGGGAGGCCTCAGAATCATGGCAGGAGGTGAAAGGCACTTCTGGCCGGGCGTGGTGGCTCAAGCCTGTAATCCCAGCACTTTGGGAGGCCAAGACGGGCGGATCACGAGGTCAGGAGATAGAGACCATCCTGGCTAACACGGTGAAACCCCGTCTCTACTAAAAATACAAAAAACTAGCCGGGCAAGGTGGCGGGCGCCTGTAGTCCCAGCTACTGGGGAGGCTGAGGCAGGAGAATGGCGTAAACCCGGGAGGCGGAGCTTGCAGTGAGCTGAGATCCGGCCACTGCACTCCAGCCTGGGCGACAGAGCGAGACTCCGTCTAAAAAAAAAAAAAAAAGAAAGGCACTTCTTACATGGCAGCGGCAAGAGAAAATGAGGAAGATGCAAAAGCAGAAACCCCTGATAAAACCATCAGATCTTGTGACACTTATTCACTACCATGAGAACATTATGGGGGAAACTGCCCCCATGATTCAGATTATCTCCCACGGGTCCCTCCCACAACACGTGGGAATTATGGGAGTACAATTCAAGAGGAGATTTAGGTGGGCACACAGCCAAATCATATCAGTGTATATAGAGCACATTTTCTTTGCGGATGTGGATTCTTGAGGGTGGAGGAAGGAGCAAGGGACTGATTATTTTGAGTTGGTGGTAGAGCCTGGTCGTCAGGGAAGACCACATAGGGGTACAGCATAAACTGTGACTTCAGAGATGGAAAGGAATTCCCCAGATACGCAGGTGAGGAAGGGGACTTGTGGGCAAGGTCCCTGCATGTGCGAAGGCATGGGACAGGAGAGACTCTCGCTTGTATTGCTCTTGAGTCTTCCTTCCCCTTCCCCCCGCCCTTGCCTCTGTTCCAGGGATCCACTGGGGCTAAAGGGATGTCTTGGGGCCCAGACTGCTGGAGGAGCCATGCTGCAGGGTCTGTTCAGCACCCCTACCTGACTCCTGATGCAGAGAGGTGGAGAAGCTCATGGGTCAGCACTGGGCTTGGCTGCCCATCTGAGGCTTGCAACTGTGGCCGGCGTGGAACATCTATGGGAGGCCATCAGCTGGGACATTTAGAATTCTTCCGGTAGGGGAGGGGCACTCTTGACCCTTCTGGAGAGCACGTGGGGAAGCAGAGAAGCTGCTCCCCTAAGCCAGGAGGAGCTGGTGCTGAGTTGTTTATTGGGTGAGCGTTGTGTCCAACACCAGTGATCTTTAAATAAACTGAGTCCTAGAGCCATCCTGAAGACTAGAACTAGGATCCCGGTTGGAGACTGCAGGGAGTGCTTATAGTTGACATCAGACAGGGCAGCTCTGTTAGGAAGGAGTGTCACCTGCACGGGGAAGGTTCCAAGGAAGAGGCTGCCCACCTTAGAGACTGCGTACCCTGATAGGCCAGCCTGATGCTGGCCTAGTACAAAGCTGGTCTCGAAGCCCTGCCAGGGAAATGTGCCTCTAAGAAATCAAAGTGGATAAAAAGGGCAGGAAACTCTAATGAGCACCAGGCACTCTCTAGACGTCTTTTTCAGATTCCCCCTCACCATGAGGCAGGTCTGTCTCCATCTTGCAGATGAGAATCTCAGTGAGGAGGTTCAGGATCACACAGCCAGCACAGGACTCTGGTGCCGCACTGTCTCTAAAGCCCGCCATTCAGCCACTCGCCTACGCTCTCAGAGAGGTCAGTGGAACCTACGGGATTTCTGGTAGGGGAGCCCGAAAGAGCTTCAAAGGGCGAAGACTGTCATAGGAGCATGGCAAATCCGGAGGCAAGAACTTGAGTCAGAGAAGAATGCCCTCTTCACCCAGGGGCCAGTGACCAAGGAAGGGCTAAAGAGGCCATGCCTGTAGTGACCCGGGTATTGCCCAGGGAAGACAGGCTCTGGGATGACGCTTGTCTCTTTCCTGTCAGGAAGGAAGGAGGCAGAGGGTCTGAGCCCAGACACTGCCCACCCCATAGGCAGTGGAGCCACCTGAGCTCTGAGGCAGCCAGCCCCCTCCCCACTTGCCTTGCCTGCCTTGCCTCTATCTTCTTCCCTCCCTCCCTCTTTCTTTCCTTCTCCTGATATTCTCTGAGCTACCACTGTGTCCAGACTGTTGGAAGAACTGGCAACTTGGAGTACAGTTCCTGCCTCAGAGGAGCTCACAGTCTGGTCGGGGAGACAGCCAGCCAGCCAGTTTAGGATGGAGGCACACTAGGGCATCATGGGAGCCCAGGAGATGGGTGCAGGGGGTCAGAAAAATTTCCTCTGAGGATCAGCAAAAGCCTGGCAGCAAGTGGCAGTGAGATGCAGCCTAGAGCTGCCTCCGTGCCCTCAGCAGGCTGGCTCGGCTCCCCTGCAACCTTTTTTGGTGCAGTGCACGCAGACAGCAATGACTCTGTGCTACCTACTGGCACCTTCCACTCCTAATTAAGAAATAACGAGGCAGGCTGCCTTCCAGGCAGCAGAGCTCTAACACTCTCTGCTTGGGCCAGCCAGGAGACCTGGGAAGACAGAGATTCCTGCCTGGGGACAGTCCCTCCCCTCCCAGGCCCAACAAGGGGGTTTTCTGGAACCCTGACCCCTCTCATACCAGAAAGGAGGGGAGGGCAAGTATGAAGAAAGAAGCCTCATCTTTGCCCAGCAGATGCCCTCCAGTCCCTTCCCACCATGACAGCCCTGGAGGTCAGGTGAGCGCTGGCACCGAAATCATAGAACTGGCAAGGGCTGGTGATGGGGTTCAGATCCTGGCTCCTCTACACGCTCACTGTGGGACCTCAGTCCGGCCCCTTAGCTTTGTGGAGCTTAGGTTTCTCATTGAAAATTATGTCCCTCGCAGAAGGATGGGATGAGGAATATAAAGTGGCTAGCAAATAGAAGTCCTGGTACATGGAAGACACTCAGGAATGCCACATCTTTCCTCTGAGACTTTGCTTTCTGTTAGCATCCCAGTGGTGTCAACTAGAGTTGAAGGGACTCATTTTCCCAAAAGAGAGATTCTCAGAGTAATGGTTTTCAAGCTTTCATAGCTACAGCCGAAGGCAAAAAAAAAAAAAAAGAAAAAAGCCTTGCATCATGTCCCAGTGCACAAATGTGTGTGTATAAAATAGCAGGGGGAGCATCTCAAAACAATGCTTAGTCTGGCTGCATACAATGCAGTCTGATATTCTCTATCACTTTTTTAATGTAGATCGTGACCCATGTTAAATTGTTTTCATGACCTACTAATGGGTTGTGATTCACAGTTCCCGGCAGAGTACCCCTCAGTCCTGCAAGGGAAAGTGCATGACACTAGGCTCTAGGGACACAAAAATCCATAACAAACCATCCTTTCCTCAAGAAGCTCTCAGCCTGGTTAGGAAGACAGACTCATGGCCTAACAGGAAGCTGCCACTGTGGTTTGTTCAGAGTCTCGGGGGCAGCTGTGGGAGGAACCACTCTTCTCTAAGGGAAAGCGTCACAGGGGAGGTGGCATTTGGGATGGGTTTTCACAGCTGAAGAGAAGTTGAAGAGTTGAAGTTGGGGAAGGGCATGGCAAGCAGAGTGAGAGGCCCAAGGTGTGGAAGGAAAAATAGCCAGAGTGCGGCGTGTCTGGGAATGAGAGGCAGTGAGGGGAAGTGTGGCTCACTCAGGTGAGCAGGAGAGCCTGAAAGAGGCCACCGTACGGGACAAGGCCAGAAATGAAAAGAGAAGGTTAAGTGTGAGCATTTTGGTGAGGGGTGTGAGGTGGGAGAGGGCAGATGAAGAGGATGGGCATTTCCAGCCTTTGGTGGATGATGGTGCTGATGGCAATGGCAACAATGCAGCACAGCTAGATGGTGGGAGGAGATGTTGTGTTTAGGACAAGAGAATGGGAGGAGCCTCTGAGACTGCCAAGTAGAGTGGCCCAGGGGATGGATGGTTAGGAGTGCAGGTCTGGGCCCCTCCTTCCTGGCCACCTCCAATCCATCCTCTTGCCTAGTGTCCCGGAACTCTGTGATGAGAAGGCCTAGGGGGCACGGGGGCCAGGAGGTCACCCACATCATCCTCCCTCAAGGTAGCATGGCACTCCCAGGCCCAGGCCATGAGGATGCTGCCCAGAGCTAAGCCCCAAAGCTGAGAGCAATTTTTAGATATGGGAACTCTAGAAAGAGAGAGAAGAATCAGCCTCTCTTCCTGGAGATCACAGGTTAAACATGAGACTGAGAAGCTATAGCCCATTTTGAAGTAGGAGGAGGAATGAAGTGGATTTAAAGTGCCTTAATGCCAGAGTAACCTAATTCCAAAGACCCTGGTCCCAACTTGTCGTGGAAAAGGAAGGGGAATTCTGGGTTTTCAAGATGAAACTGCTTGGTGGCGATAGAAGTTGGGATAGTGGTTAGCTCCAGGTGGGGGCTGGATATTGACTGGGAAGGGGCACGTACCTAGGAAGCTTCTGGATTGCTGGGAATGTGTATGTCTTGATTTGGGTGGTGGTTGTACTTGTACCTATGCATGTTGGGATCAGGGACATTTATGTACTCTCCTGTACATATGTTATGCCTCAACAATATTTTTTAAAGTTTATTACAAAAGTTGAGAAGTGAGAAGTATTAGGTATTAGTATTAAAAGTAATGGCCAAAACCGCAATTACTTTTGCACCAACCCAATGCATGGTAAGATGAAAGGAGAGGCCACAATGCTGGGAAGCAATGGAGGGAACTAACAGGCACTTCGTGCACCTTACATCCCGTACTCCTCACAGCAGTTCCAGAAGGGATGCAGGCATTATCCCCATTTCCCAGCTCAGGGATTTGGGGCTCGAAAGATTAAGTACTTTGCCCAAGGTCACACAGTGAGCAGCAGAGCCAGGCTCACGCCCCACCACTCCTCCTTCACATAAGTTATTTATGGAATTAGACTCTGGAAGAGCAGATAAACGCTGAGGCTGAGGTCTCCTCCAGCTCTGAGGTTTCCTCCAGCTCCGAGGTTCTGGTTATGTGTGATTAAATGGGAAGTGGGAGTGAGGGGCCAGGCTCACCTCCCAGGAGGAGCTGGAGGCCAGGTATGCAGATGGAGGACTGGCCTTCCTCACCCGCAGCATCCCTCCCACCCAGCGCTTATCTGCTGGTGAGGAGGCTGGAGTTTATCAACGCTACACTCACTTATGCCGCCCATCTGTCTCCGCAGCTTTGTGGGGAGAGGGATGTCCTGGCACTGAAGCAGCCAAGGCCAGGCAATCGATCACCGCCTGCCACCCTCCCTCCAGACCCTCAGCTCCCAGGGGGCTGGGCAGGGAACCGCCAGGGAGAGGAGGGAGGAGGAGAGGAGAGGAGACTCTGTGTCCACCAATACCAGTCAGGAGCACTGGGGCTTGTGCTGGGGCCGGGGCCTGAGAAGCAGGGAAGGGAGAAAGCACCGACAGCATCTCCAAAACTCTTCCTTCAGACCTTTGCCAAAGGTCTTAGTTTAATCCGGAGCGTAACGGATTAATTCCACAGTTTCTGCTAAATCCACAGAAACAGCCTGGAGGACATAGGCCTGATAGGGTTTGTAGCACCAGCCCTTCCAAGAGAGAAACTTGCCCTTGGAGTGGGCAACCAACCCTGCTTCTTGGAATACAGCTCTTGGGCTTTTGTCTCCTGTCACTGAAGCCCACAGCTGGCCAGCAGTCACTGCGCAAAAAGCAGCCCACAGCCCCCATTCAGAAGGCAGGCTGAGGTCTGTGTGCAGCAGCTGGCTCTGTTTGTCCCTGTGGTTCCAGGCCCAGCCACACACACACAGGAACAGTGTCCTTCCCCACACTGTCCCCCAAGGGGGTCGTTCTGGGCAGGAGTCAAGGACCAGGAGCTGAGGGGCCCAGCAGGGGGCAGGTGGGGTGGAGGACCTGAGGACCCAGGTTTTCTCTGAAGGGATTTGCAACTGAGGCAGCCTTGCCCTCTGCTCCTGTAAAACAGGTGCTGATCCACGTTGGCTGGGCTGGTGAGGCAGGATGTAGAGTCAAAGACCCCCTGGGTTTGAATAGAAGCTGTGCAACCTCTGATGAATCACTTAATGTTTCTCTCAGTTGCCTCACTGGCAAAATGGGGCTAAATAATCCCTTCTTGCCTACACACAGGGTTGTTGGGGGGATTAAATGCAATGCGTGTTCTCTATGCATTTCACTATAGCCACTCTCAAGCACCCGCTACATGCGCAATCCTACACTTGGTGCTCTGAGGACACAAAAAGCATGTAAGATATGGCCCCTGCCTCAGGCCGCTTGGAATCCAGTCGGGGAAAGTATACACGTGACAGTCTGAACTCCTGATCACCCCTGGAAATTACAGATGAAAGACAATTAGCTTTCTCTGCAGCTCCCCGATAGAAACTGCTAATCAGCCTGCATGAGCGGGCCATGTGCAAGGCAGCCTTAGATGGTGATGGCAGGTGAGTGGGCAGCTCTGAGTTGCATCCCAGAAAGGGCTGCATGCTCAGCAGTGAGGGGGTGGACTTGCCTGGGCCTTTGCCAAGCCTTGGGGTCAGAGGTGCCGTGTGAGCATGAGTCTTCAAGTCACTGCCTCTGGATCCTAAGGCCCAGCCCCAGGCTCCTAGCCTAGGAGCCACAACCTCTGCCTCCTCCACCCAGCCCAACCAGGGGAGGGAAGGAAGGGGCAGCAGTCTCGGGTGGAGGGGAAAGGCAAGTGCCTGGAGGGTTTCAATTAAGTTTTAAATGGTTCCTTGATTCCCTCAGTGCAGTTGAGCACTGACTCAGCGCTTAGAACCAAGTGTTGATGAAGAAGGGAAACTGGACTCAGGTAGGGTCTAAAAGTCAGGGAGATGCTGGGGCCCAGCTGAAGACCCCTCTCCACCTCCTCCAGCCCTCACCCTTCTCTCCACTTGGGAAATGTCTTGGGCTCTCCTAGTTGTTTTTGTTTTTGAACCTGCCTCCCCAATTAGCATGGCACTTGCTAACTTATTGAACCCTAGGAGCCAACTTCTACTGTCCCCTAAGAAGTCCTATAGCTGGAGAACCTCCTAACCCTGAGGGATGAGTCGGAGCTGGAAGGGAGCTAACATTTGTCCAGTTCTTTCTGTGTGCAACACGCTCATTTAATTCCAGTGACAATCTCATGTAATACAGAAGGAAATGGTTGCTCAGAGCAGTCAAGTAGCTTTGCCTCAGGTGCTTGGGTAGTGAGTGGTAGGGCTGAGATTTGGGTCCTGATCTATTTGCTGATGGGTCTGCTCTCTCACAGCAGGTCTAGGTGGCAGTCAGTGGTCTCTGGTATGTAAGTGTGGCACAACTACTGGCCATAGATCCAGTTCCACAACAGGGACCTCTTGGAGACTCAGCTTGTTCCCTCCTTCCTTTCCACCCACATAGAACACCACAAAATTCCCTCCCCACTTCCTGACCCCCATACACTGGCTTGGGTAGCTGGGTTCCCCTTGGACATGTATGCAGGCATGCATGCATGTGTGCACGTGTGTTTGTTTACCTTGAGTTTTACGTGTCAGTGCACACACACCCCTACGCAAAACCTCTATGCCTTTTAAGTCACGGTGGTTTTTCCCACCTTCAGAAATAGCTGCAGAGGAAAGTGGGAAGTAGTCAAATGTAAATAGGCTTGCTGTGTTCCTGCTCAGGAAAGGGGACCCTGCCTCCAACTGCTCCCCTCCCAAGCCCTAGCATCCTGGAAGCAGGATGAGATAGGCGAAGAACCCCTCTGGCCCACTGAGAGGCACCTGCCTGGATAGTGGCAGGAGACATAGTTCCAAGCTTTTTGCAGCTGCCTGGTAAGGAGTCATCACCCCAGGGGACAAGAACAGGCACACGGCCTGCAACTTTGGCAGTCAGTACATCCCAGACCCTCCAGAGGCCCAGGGCAGAGTCAGACCAGACAGACCTGGGAGCACAGATGTGAAGTGTAAACGGCACACAGCCCCCTGGACCTGGGTTGATTCTTGTATCTTGCTGCTCGCCAGCTATGTGACTTGAGCCAAGTTCTTTAACCTCTTCAGGACCTCAGTCTCTTAATCTGCAAACTGGAGGTATCTGCAAACTGGAGTGCTTCTCTCATATACCTCTTATGAGGGTCATGTGAAAAAAGACATTCAGAGTCTTTGAAGAGCCCTGAGCAATGGTGGGTGCTCAGTAAGTGTTTGTGCATTTCCTTGACACTTGTAGCTAAAAGCTTACCTGGAATCAGATTCCCACTCAGGAGTCAGAACAGGCTCAAGAAGGCAACACAGTCTGGCCCCTTTTTGTTTCCATCTTTGGTTCTAGGCCAAGGCTATACTTGCCTCCATGGCCCTGGGATCTAAGAGAGAAACTGGATAGGTTCCTCACACTCAGGATGGAGGAAACAGCAGTGGCTTGGATTCTTGATTGGAGGGGTGATGTCCAATCTCCTGGGGAAAGGAGCTCTGGAGTCACAGAGATTGATTCATACAATCAGCACACACTGGGCACCCATCCTGTACTACAGGCACAAGAGGCAAGACAGGTCTCCAGTTAGAGGTGTTTTCCCATGGTGTGGTGAGAACTGTGACAGTAGGAAGCGTGAGTACGTTAAGAGCATAAAGCCAGCCCCTTAGCCAGGTGGGGAGGTTTTGGAGAAGCTTTCTGCAGGTGGTGACTGAAGTTAAAGTTGAGCGTTGAAGAACAAGTAGGAGTTGTCTGGAAGACAATGAGGAGGAGACATCAGAAGGGTGGCATGTCACGGTAACCTCAGATTTGTGTGCAGCGGGTAAGCGGGGTGGTGACAAGAGAAGCCAGGTGATGGGGCCGGGTCACAGAAGGCCTTACCTGCACAGCTGAGGAGCTCAGACCCAGGCTTCTTAACTCCACTGCCTCCTCCTGGGCAACTCTGCCAGGCTGTTGGGAAAGGAGAAAACCTCCTGCCTCCAGGGTGAGGAAGTTGGCAAACACCAAAGCAGTATCCCCACCCGGAAGATCCTAGGCAGCAGAACACCCCAGCCTGCCTGGATGTGGATCAGGTTTGCGCTGCCTTTTACCTCTAGAGTCCTGGGGAGCCATCCCAGATTTTAGAAGCTGTTGTACTTATTTCCACCAGTCCTCACCCACCTCCCGCTTACACTGCCAGAGGAATTTCTGGAAACTTATCATTTTATCTTCCATTTACCCAGTGAGCCAAGGAGGCTGGGAGGAAAGAGGTAAGAAAGGTTAGAGAACCTACCTCACATCTCTCTGGGCTCAGAAGGACTCTGAAGATAACAATAATTTCAGCCCATCCACTCTCCTTCCCTCCCAGACACACACGTGCATGTGCACACACACACACACACACACACACACCTTCCTCTCCTTCACTGAAGACTCACAGTCACTGACTCTGTGAGCAGGTCATAGAAAAGGACACTAAAGCCTTAAGGACGGTCCTGGCCATGACCTCTGCAGCTCTTTTGGCTTGTTGAGTCAAAAAACATGGGAGGGGCCAGGCGCAGTGACTCACACCTGTAATCCCAGCACTTTGGGAGACTGAGGTGGGCAGATCACTTGAGGTCAGGAGTTCGAGACCAGCCTGGCCAACATGGAGAAACCCCGTCACTACTAAAAATACAAAAGTTAGCCAGGGGTGGTGGCACATGCCTGTAATCCCAGCTATTTGGGAGGCTGAGCCAGGAGAATCACTTGAATCCAGGAGGCGGAGGATGCAGTGAGCTGAGTGCGCCACTGCACTCCAGCCTGGGTGACAGAATGAGGCTCTGTTTTAAACAAACAAACAAACAAACAAACATGGGAGGAGGGGTAGATACTGCTTCTCTGCAACCTCCTTAACTCTGCATCCTCTTCTTCCAGGGCTGCCCCTGATGGGGCCTGGCAATGAGTGAGCAGGCCCAGCCCCAGTGGACAAGGAAGAGAAGCCATATCCAGGAGGGCAAGAAGTGACACCCGGTGTAGAATGACTGCCCTGGGAGGGTGGTTCCTTGGGCCCTGGCAGGGTTGCTGACCCTTACCCTGCAAAACACGAAGAGCAGGACTCTAGACTCTTCTCGTGAATGGTCCCCTGCCCTGCAGCTCCACCATGAGGCTCCTCGTGGCCCCTCTCTTGCTAGCTTGGGTGGCTGGTGCCACTGCCGCTGTGCCTGTGGTACCCTGGCGTGTGCCCTGCCCCCCTCAGTGTGCCTGCCAGATCCGGCCCTGGTATACGCCCCGCTCGTCCTACCGCGAGGCTACCACTGTGGACTGCAATGACCTATTCCTGACGGCGGTCCCCCCGGCGCTCCCCGCAGGCACACAGACTCTGCTCCTGCAGAGCAACAGCATTGTCCGTGTGGACCAGAGTGAGCTGGGCTACCTGGCCAATCTCACAGAGCTGGACCTCTCCCAGAACAGCTTTTCAGATGCCCGAGACTGTGATTTCCATGCCCTGCCCCAGCTGCTGAGCCTGCACCTAGAGGAGAACCAGCTGACCCGGCTGGAGGACCACAGCTTTGCAGGGCTGGCCAGCCTACAGGAACTCTATCTCAACCACAACCAGCTCTACCGCATTGCCCCCAGGGCCTTTTCCGGCCTCAGCAACTTGCTGAGGCTGCACCTCAACTCCAACCTGCTGAGGGCCATTGACAGCCGCTGGTTCGAAATGCTGCCCAACTTGGAGATACTCATGATTGGCGGCAACAAGGTAGACGCCATCCTGGACATGAACTTCCGGCCCCTGGCCAACCTGCGTAGCCTGGTGCTAGCAGGCATGAACCTGCGGGAGATCTCCGACTATGCCCTGGAGGGGCTGCAAAGCCTGGAGAGCCTCTCCTTCTATGACAACCAGCTGGCCCGGGTGCCCAGGCGGGCACTGGAACAGGTGCCCGGGCTCAAGTTCCTAGACCTCAACAAGAACCCGCTCCAGCGAGTAGGGCCGGGGGACTTTGCCAACATGCTGCACCTCAAGGAGCTTGGGCTGAACAACATGGAGGAGCTGGTCTCCATCGACAAGTTCGCCCTGGTGAACCTCCCCGAGCTGACCAAGCTGGACATCACCAATAACCCACGGCTGTCCTTCATCCACCCCCGCGCCTTCCACCACCTGCCCCAGATGGAAACCCTCATGCTCAACAACAACGCTCTCAGTGCCTTGCACCAGCAGACGGTGGAGTCCCTGCCCAACCTGCAGGAGGTAGGTCTCCACGGCAACCCCATCCGCTGTGACTGTGTCATCCGCTGGGCCAATGCCACGGGCACCCGTGTCCGCTTCATCGAGCCGCAATCCACCCTATGCGCGGAGCCTCCGGACCTCCAGCGCCGCCCAGTCCGTGAGGTGCCCTTCCGGGAGATGACAGACCACTGTTTGCCCCTCATCTCCCCCCGAAGCTTCCCCCCAAGCCTCCAAGTAGCCAGTGGAGAGAGCATGGTGCTGCATTGCCGGGCACTGGCCGAACCCGAACCCGAGATCTACTGGGTCACTCCAGCCGGGTTTCGACTGACACCTGCCCATGCAGGCAGGAGGTACCGGGTGTACCCCGAGGGGACCCTGGAGCTGCGGAGGGTGACAGCAGAAGAGGCAGGGCTGTACACCTGTGTGGCCCAGAACCTGGTGGGGGCTGACACTAAGACGGTTAGTGTGGTTGTGGGCCGTGCTCTCCTCCAGCCAGGCAGGGACGAAGGACGGGGGCTGGAGCTCCGGGTGCAGGAGACCCACCCCTATCACATCCTGCTATCTTGGGTCACCCCACCCAACACAGTGTCCACCAACCTCACCTGGTCCAGCGCCTCCTCCCTCCGGGGTCAGGGGGCCACAGCCCTGGCCCGCCTGCCTCGGGGAACCCACAGCTACAACATTACCCGCCTCCTTCAGGCCACGGAGTACTGGGCCTGCCTGCAAGTGGCCTTTGCTGATGCCCACACCCAGTTGGCTTGTGTGTGGGCCAGGACCAAAGAGGCCACTTCTTGCCACAGAGCCTTAGGGGACCATCCTGGGCTCATTGCCATCCTGGCTCTCGCTGTCCTCCTCCTGGCAGCTGGGCTAGCGGCCCACCTTGGCACAGGCCAACCCAGGAAGGGGGTGGGTGGGAGGCGGCCTCTCCCTCTAGCCTGGGCTTTCTGGGGCTGGAGTGCCCCTTCTGTCCGGGTTGTGTCTGCTCCCCTCGTCCTGCCCTGGAATCCAGGGAGGAAGCTGCCCAGCTCCTCAGAAGGGGAGACACTGTCACCACCATTGTCTCAAAATTCTTGAAGCTCAGCCTGTTCTCAGCAGTAGAGAAACCACTAGGACTACTTTTTACCAAAAGAGAAGCAGTCTGGGCCAGATGCCCTGCCAGAAAAGGGACACGGACCCACGTGCTTGAGGCCTGGCAGCTGGGCCAAGACAGATGGGGCTTTATGGCCCTGGGGGTGCTTCTGCCGCCTCCAAAAAGTTGCCCTTACCTCCTAGGGGCACCTCTGCTGCCATTCTGAGGAACATCTCCAAGGAACAGGAGGGACTCTGGCTAGAGCCTCCTGCCTCCCCATCTTCTCCCTGCCCAGAGGCTCCTGGGCCTGGCTTGGCTGTCCCCTGCCTGTGTCCCCGGGCTGCACCCCTTCCTCTTCTCTTTCTCTGTACAGTCTCAGTTGCTTGCTCTTGTGCCTCCTGGGCAAGGGCTAAAGGAGGCCTCTCCATCTCACCTCGGGGAGGCTGCCCTCAATGTGGGAGTGACCCCAGCCAGATCCGAAGGACATTTGGGAGAGGGATGCCCAGGAACGCCTCATCTCAGCAGCCCGGGCTCGGCATTCCGAAGCTGACTTTCTATAGGCAATTTTGTACCTTTGTGGAGAAATGTGTCACCTCCCCCAACCCGATTCACTCTTTTCTCCTGTTTTGTAAAAAATAAAAGTAAATAATAACAATAATATGGGGAAAGGAATGAAAGGAAAATGATCCTCTGAGTACTGAGTGCAGTTAAGGAGCTCTGCTCCGGAATCTCCTCGGAGTCAGCTGGGCATGGCGGCCAGCTGGGATATGAGAAGATGGACAAGAAAAGGGACAGGGTGAAAGAGGGGACAGTTTTTCCTTTTCAGTTTGAATTCTGGCCCCCAAGAGTCTCCGTGGCTGTGACAATGACCAGAGTGAGGAAGGGAGGGAGGCAGAGCGCAAGAGGCAAGGAGAGGGGTGGGAGAGAACCATGGAGACAAACCCTGAGATGGGGAGAGCGGAAATTTCCATCACCAAATGCTGTCACCCCTTCTCCTTCTCTGATAAGCAATTAACATGCCAGAGCATAGGAAGCACTTCCCAGCCTATTTCTAATTAAACAAACCCAAGAGGCAGAGTCATGCAGAGAATTGCAAATCATCAAGACAGCAAGAACTTTGGCTCGCTAGGGCAGGAGCAGGGCGTGGGGTGATAGAGGATTTAGGGAGAGGAGGGCTATGGGATAAGGAAATTACTGCATTTTGTCTGTCTGTTTCATTTCAGTATAATTTGCAATGAGCATGGTTTGCTTTTTTAGTTTTTTCGTTTTTAAACTGATTGAGTTATTAGGACTACATGTGAAGAGGAACATCTGTTGGGAAGCCATCAGAGCCAAGGGCAGAGGGGCCACTGTGGGGCCATCAGGGCCAAGGGCAGAGGGTCCACTGTGGGCCCATCAAGGGGCCGTGCCAGAGCCAGAGGCCACTGAGCCACCACTCTCCGTTTCTGAGATAGGCTGGGAAGGGAATGGGTTTCCTGAGACTGACAGAAAGCAATGCACATTTGGAGGGTCCCCCTGTGTTACCGAGTACATTTGGCAGACTTGTTGGAAGCAGATCCTAAGCCACCATCAAGACTGCAAATGTATACATGCGCGGAAGCCAGACCAGTGACAGAGCATGAGTCCCCATGGATCTGGAGTGCTCACCTAAGCGAGGGTAGCGTCCCTCTCTCAGGAAGCTCAAAGAGAGCAGGCTCTGCGAAGACCATCAGCAAACAGCCACAGTAGGAGCCTTCTTCCTTTTGGCTGAGGTCCTCACTCAAGGCTACATCAGTCACCTATGAGGCTTATTAAACACAGATAGCTGGTCCTGCCCCCAGAGTTTCCCATCTACTAGAGCTGGGTAACAACTGAGAACCTGGATGTCTAACAAGTTTTCAGGTGACACTGATGCTGCTAGACTGGGGACAACACTTTGAGAACCAACCACTGGGCGTAGGCCTGCAGTAGCTGGGATTTTTCACTTCTTCTGCTCCAGGCCTCAGCTTTTTCATAGACAGTGTTGTCGCTTATGTCTCCAGAAGAGAGTTGGGAAGGGGCTGGAGGATGATCCCTCCTCCCCACTCTTCTGACGGGTTGCTCAGCCCCCATTTCAATGACACACTGCCCTGAGGTCAGCAGCTCCTTTCATGAGTGCTTTTCTGCATGGCCATGTATATGTTATTTAGGGGAGGGGAAGGCAGAGATTCTACATCTACACACATGCTCCCCTTTCCCTGCAGCACCCTGGCAGACACCCCTAGCACCCCACAGGGTTCTCTGCTGATGAGCTTTGGGATCATCACAGCCATGTTCTAGGCAGCCCTGCCAATGGACTGGAGCTGGCCTGTGCAATGTAGCCTATTCTCTATCCTCCAGGATCCAGAAGCTCTGTAGGGAGGAGGTGGGACAGAGCCTGTGCTGATCATGGAAAACTGGAGTCAGAAATCAACGCCTCTTCTTTCCTCCCAGAAGATCCACAGTGCTGCCTTTCTTCTCTGGCCCATGAGACATGGAGAATCAAGGTGTTCCCTTAAATAAGCTCCTGAGTCCTGTAAGAGCCTGTGGAGCCTGTAACACCCTCCCATCACCACCTCCACTGCCACCCCAGAGCTTACCCAAGAGCCCCTGGTCAGTCAATAGCCACCAAAATAGGGACCACCTGCAGATCCAGAGGTCCCAAGGCTTTAGATCTCTCAGGCTCAAGAGACCTGTACATGTGCCTGCAGTTGGAAGGTAGAAAGAGGGAGTGTTCCCAGCCCCAGAGGACCATGCGCCTGCTCTGATCTCTCTGCTACCCCCGTTTCCACCAGACTCCTCGGTTATAGAATGATTGTAAGCTGTGAGACCCTGGAGAAAGGCCGAAATCATCCAAGCCAGATGATGCAGCTCTGGCTCCCAGATGCCATGTGCCTGTACTTGATGCACTGTGGCGTCTCAGCTGCTGTGGGCCTCACAGCTGCTCGAGCCCTTGAATGTGAATGCTTTCTTCTCAGAAGAAAATGTCAGTTACGGGGACTTAATCTGTGTCTCACCTGAATCCCCAGGTCCTGAACTGTTAGGCTACACCAGATAAGTTAGGTGAGGTGGGGAAAGGAAAGTAGCTCAGGGCATCTCTTCTGTAAACAGAGATGACACCGCAGGGACACTCCCCAGTTGGAGAGAGGGAGGACAAGGCACTCTGTGGGTTGCTGTGTCCTGGAATAGCCAGAAATGGAGCAGCTGAACCTGAGCAGCCTCTCCCCTGGTACAGAGCTGGACATGTGGCTCTGGTGTGTTTCGAGCAGGAGGAAGGACTGTGGGACCATCCCCTGCCCACCTCTGGCTCTAGGTGTCCATTAACACAGCCTAACAGGTAACATTTGAAGTCTTAGCTTCAACACTAGACCAGGCGTGTGGGCAAATAAATGTACTGGGTTTAAAACAAAACAGCTATTAAGCCTGGTGTCTTCTGTACATTTCAGATTGCTTTTTTTTTTTCTTTTAATCCTAAATAGGAAATAATACTTACAGCCAGGAGCAGTGGCTCATGCCTGTAATCCCAGCATTTTGGGAGGCCAAGGCGGGCGGATCACCTGAGGTCAGGAGTTTGAGACCAGCCTGGCGACATGGTGAAACCCCATCTCTACTAAAAATACAAAAATATTAACCATGCACGGTGGCAGGCACCTGTAATCCCAGCTACTCGGGAGGTTGAGCCAGGAAGATCACTGGAACCCGGGAGGCAGAGGTTGCAGTGAGCCAAGATTGCGCCACTGCACTCCAGCCTGGGCAACACAGCAAGACTGCATCTCAAAAAAGAAAGAAAGAAAATGATACTTCTGTTTAAATTTTAAGCTTACGGCCTATCGTTTATTTCTATTGAAATGATTTCAAAACCTAACCCAATTTGTTGAGTGTATTAGTTTTCCCTCCCTAGTGCACTGGCAAATTCAGTCCTGCCTTCTGTGTCCTCATGCACGGCTCAGATAGGTCACAGAGCAGAAATGGGCCCGGAGACAGTTCCGCAGCTCACCACTGTAGCCTTCCCGCCAGCCTGACATGGGTCCATTAATCAACATGTCTGATGTGGCCGCTCAGCTAGCTACAAACCACCCAAATACACTATCCTGCAGCCTGTATTTCTGCATCTCATCTGTAGGGTTGTCAGGATAGACTTTGTGAGAGGCTGAGCTGAAATGAGGATGCAATGAGTGTGTGGCATTCCTGGGAACCATCAGTCTAATCACCGTATCACAGAAGTAGAGAAGAACGACTGGTCTAGTGTAGGGGACCAGTTGGGACTCTCCTGATCTTAGCACCGAAAGTCCCATGTTTCGGGAACTCTCTCAGTCCTGGGGAAACTGGGATGGTTGGCCACCTTGTCTAGTGAACTCTAAGTCTACCCAAGCCATCTTCCTCCCTCCCTTCCAATCAACAAATACTTAATGAAGATGACCATGCGATAGGTGCTGTTCTATGAACTAAGAATACAAACAAAAGTCTCAGAGACTGGAGACCTTGCATTTTAGTAAGGCGAGAACATTAATGAACAGGAGAATTAAGTAAAAATATATAATATGTTGAATGGGGATAAGTACTAGGGAGAAAAAAAGTGTCAGGAAAGGTAAGTGGGGCCTTGATTGGGTGATCATAAAAGGCCTCATTGAGAAGGTTAACATTTCAGCAAAGACATGGGGGAGTGAACTAAGCAGTTGTCTGGAGGAAGAATGATCCAGGCAGAGAGAATGGCAAGAGTGAAGGCCAAGAGCAAGGAGGCTAGCATGGCCGGAGCAAGACAAGGTGGAGGAAAAGTACCCGAGAGACCTGCTGTCAGAGAAGCAGCAGGTGGCGGTGTTGGGCCCTGTAGACCACTGGAAGGACTGGCTTTTCCTTTCAGTAAGAGGGGGAGCCCATGGAGAGTTCTGAGCAGACAAGGTGTGATTTGACTTAAAGGGATCCCTCTGGTTGCTAGACTGAGAACAGAACATGGGAGTCTGGGGTGCACAAGGGCAGAAGTGAAGAGGCCAGATAAGAGGCTACCAGGACTGTCACCTCAGTTAAATAATTTCCTCTAGAACTTTGCCAGGATGGACGCTAAATGCACCTTTGTACTTTCTAAGTCTATCCTTTCCCCTGTTTTTGAAAATTGAAGCCACATTTGCCCTTTTGCAGGCTTCTGACTCCTCTCCGTTTCCCCAGGATTTTTCAAAGTACTTATCCTAAGTAGTTCATGTAGATCAAGCCTCCACCACCACATTTGTAAGCTCTATCAGTGCCCTGCAGTGAGAATGACACTCACTTAAGGTGGTGAGGAATGATCTTGATTGGCCTTCAACTCCATCTTAATTGTGTTTGTTGTTAAAGCACGTCATTCCAAGGGAGACAGCAGTGACACACGCAAGTCATTATCCTGCTCTTCCATCAGTATCAACAACACTTTGACAGGTCCAGGCATGACGTCCACCTTCCTGCTTGATGATTTTACCCAAAGAATTCTTATGTGTTCTTCACAGCTTTCACAAGTGTCAGAGCAACCTGTCCTTTAACCCATCCAGTATATTCTTACCCATTTGCACTATTCTTTTGCAGTTACCCTTTGTTTAAGAACATCTCCAATATTTTGTAGAATGGCAATAATGCTAATATTGATGAAGCACTTACTACATGCAAGCCACTGTAGTAGGAATTTCACAGGTGCCATTTCATTTCATTCACAGCTAACTTATCAAGTGAGTACAATTATCCCCATTTTACAGATTTAGATATTAGAGCTCAGAAAAGTTAAATGATTCATCCATCCAAGGTTGCACAGCTAGTAGGTGGCAGAGCCAGAATTCAAATGCTGTCTGATCCCAAAGGCCCTGTTTTCACCACTCTACCCTACTGCATTCAAATTTACATGCTTTCGGCCGGGCACAGTGGCTCACATCTGTAATCCCAGCACTTTTGGACGCTGAGGCAGGCAGATCACCTGAGGTCAGGAGTTCGAGACCAGCCTGGCCAACAAGACAAAACCTCGTCTCTACTAAAATACAAAAATTAGCTGGGCTTGGTGGCAGGCGCCTGTAATCCCAGCTACATGGGAGACTGAGGTAGGAGAATCGCTTGAACCTAGGAGGCAGAGGTTGCAGTGAGCTGAGATTGAGCCCCTACACTCCAGCCTGGTGACAGAGCAAGACTCTGTCTCAAAACTTAAAAAAAAAAAAAGTATGTACTTTCAAAGTATGTGAGAAGTTTTGGAGAGCAGAAGGACTTCTAAGATCTGTATGCACTGGAGAGCTCCCTGTGCAGCCACTTTTATTTTTACAGGCTGCCCTCTTTTTTTTTTTTTTTTTTTTTTAACTCAGGATAATTTGAGACTTTATTGTCAGGACTTCAGTTTTAAAACCTCTTGAACTATATTCTCTTGAGAACCATAGCTGATGATTCCGTTCTCTGAAGTTTTGAAGCATGCTTTGTAGAAGTCTGACTCTGTATTCTCACCTTTTCATTCCCTGCATCCTATCAACTCTAAAATTCTGTAGTGGCTTCCTCTGGAGGCTCTGATCACTCCCCTCAACAATGAGTTCTCTTTTGTTGGTCTGAATTAAGTCCAGAACAGCTTTTGCCCATGGGCTTCCTTTGCTTTTGAGCTTAGATGTCAGCTGGGCAAGTCAGGAACTCATCAGAGGCTTAACGCTGAGCTCAGCCCTGCACCAAGCAAGTGCCTAGATGGCAGGAGTCGCCCCTCACTGCTTCCTAATCTACATGCCTGTTATATAGCATTGATGAGAAAACGTGGTCTCCATGGTCTCCCCCTAGCCAAGTGGCCCGTGTTATTCTCATACACAATGCCCTCCCAAGCCATTCTCCTTTATCCTCATCCAAAGGCTGTTTCTGCCTCTTCTTGACCTTCCATGGCCCTGTTACAGACATGAATCAGTACCCCCACCCTCCACCTCCACCATATACTCCAAACCTTTGTGTTTCTCTCGGTTCCTTTATCTACAGCCCCCAGCCAAAGAACCCTCCACCTGGTTGTAGAAATTCCAGTCACCATAGTTTCCTTCTCCCACCTTCAGTGACACTGCACACTTAAAGAGACCTGGTTTGTGTTGCTTCTGGATGTCTCAGAGCTCTGAAAGAGCCATTGTTTGAAAATGGCAATTTTCTTCGTGACAGAACACTAGTAGGTTGGGAAAACGCTAAGGAGCTATTCCTTAAATTTTAGTTGCCACCCTTATGAATCAAAAGGGCCAGGCTGCCAGCCTGCAAGGGAGGAAGAAAGACCCAGACTCAACCTATGTGAAAAGGATCATGTGTGGTCTATTCTGGAGGACGGCTAAGCTCATTAATATTGACCTTCTCACTTGCTCTTAGTAATAGCTCAATAAGTTAGGCCCAACAGATATTATCATCCCCATTTTATAGATAAAGAGACTGAGACTTGAAATATTTAAATAACATACCAAGGTCACACAACTAATAAGGTTAGAGCTGGAATTTGAACCCAGGTCCTCTCACTCCGAATTCTCACGCCCTGTTCAGTTACCGCGCTACCTTCTACATAAAGAACAAGGATGTGGATGGCGTGTACTCCTCTCAGGGGTGTGTAACACTCAACAGAAATAATCAGGGGCTAACTACAGAGGATAAAGAAGAGATGGTATCGTTTACACCAATGGGGATTATAGGAGCTGTGTGTGTGGCAGGCAGAAGCAAGAGCCCACAGGGTGGTCCCAGGATGCATGGGAGTGGCTCTGAGCTAGGCAGAGGAGCCACGGCTGAGTGTGTGCTTCACCATTCCAGAGCTCTAAGACCATTGATCGGTAAAATCCAAGCTCTCTCAGCTGAAGCCAGCCTCAAGGAGACATCTGGTTTAGGCCCCTACCTTCTAATGGCTCAAATACCATTATCTCCATTCATTTTACAGTGAGTGATGGAGGAGGAACTAGAACCCAGGTCTCCTGACTCAGGAAAGGGCTGAATTAAGGATCACTGGAAGACAGGTGGCCGTTTTTCTCAGGGCCCTCCACTAGAGTCAGTGGGTCAAAGATGGACTTCCATGAATTGCTGACCAATTTTTCTGTGTATATGTAGATGTAAAATTTCAGAGAGAGGGCACTTTAGATTTAATAAGATTTGGAAACAGGTCCAAAACCCAGAAAGGTCAAGAACTACTGCATTAAAGGGTGCAAGAATCATACAGCTGCAGGATTTGAGACTACAGCTGGGAGTTGCCAAGGGAAACAGAACCACCCACAACAATTTGAGGGTCTGCCAGGGAGGTTTAGATTGATGAACATTCACCATCTCTACACCTAAATGGGACCCAGATTTATGTATATAGACATTTCCTTTAAAATAAGGAAAATGAAGTGAATTCCCAGTGTTTTCATTTGCAAAACACAGGCTCCTATGTCGGCTCTTAACCTTCAAGCTTTCAGCCCATCAAAACCTCCAAGCTTTTTGGAATTTCACTGCAATCCCCCACATCATCCATGGGTCTCTGACTCCTGAGAATCACGTTAGAGCTCACTCAGCCAGTCAACAACACCTGTCCCATCACTATGTGCCCAGTGAGGGCAGTGGATTCAGCCTAGTGCCCTGAGAAACCTAGTCTAAAGCTCTTCTCTTCTTTAATCTTGGGTAGATTAGAATCACCCATCCTGTTCCGTTTCTCCTTTATGCCCCTACCCCAATTCCTCAACCTCGCTGACCCCACCATGCACACATGCAAATACATGGGCTGTGTTCACACGTGCACTTACATGTGCTCGCACAAACACACACAACTTTGTAGATGTCATGTGCAGCTCTGCTCCAGTCCCCCATTCTACACACACCATCTGCCAGAAGCTATTTTCAGCACCTAATACAACTGTTTTAGAGTGAATCCTGGGGTGGTCTACCCTTTGCTTCCCCAGGGCAAGAGCAACTGAGCTCCAGATGGAGCTAAATTTTGCTACCAAGTGAAGAGGAGGAGAAAGAGTCAACCAAGGGCTATCAAGAGACCCTAGTGACCTCCCCACAAGCAGTATGGTGTGTCTCAGCTTTGTACTTACTGTCCCTTACTGTAACACCCTTGGGCTAGTAACCAAACCTCCCCACCTCACCCATAGGTGGCTACTACCTTACTCAAAGGTTCTCAAACCTGAGCACACATCAGAAGCACCTGGAGGGTAGCAAAAACACAGATTGCTGGGCCTCATCTCAGAGTTTCCAATTCCCTAAGTCTGGAGTGGGGCTTGGAAATTTGCATTTCTAACACAAGTTCCCAAGCGATTGCTGTTTCAGCGACTACACCAAGAGCTAGTGACCTAACTCATGAACTTGTTGTGAAGATTAAATGAGAAAACTTGTAAAGCACCTGGCACATAGTAAGGTAGTGGGTCTCAACCTTGGCTGTGCATTAGAATCACCTGGGGAGCTTTAAAAAATCCAGATGCTCAGCACTGCAGACCAATCAAATCCAGGTCTCTAGGGGTGAGATACATACATTACCACTTTTTGAAAAGCTCCCAGGTGACTTACATATGCAGCCAAGGTTGAGAGTCACTGAATTAAGTGCTCAATAAATTTACAATGCCCTTTATAAACTACCCAGCCACCCCCGTCCTGAGAGCCTCCCTCTCCTCCTCCTTCCCCAGGGTCCCATCTCTCACTCTGGCTCCCATGGGAAGACCTGAGTGAAGCCTAACCTTGGCTTTGGCTTCTAGAGTGGATGCTGAGGACCACGTGGAAAATGAGCTCTGGTTCATTCACTCGGTGGCTCATCCACTCAGGCGCTCCTTCACTCAGTCATCATTAACCCAGCTGCCATTACGGCACCCACAAAGTGCTTGGGGATGCAGGGATGAGTCAAATTCAGTGCTGTCCTCAGGAGTTGGTAACAAAGAACAAAAGATGTAGAGTAATAGACTCTCATATTCCGAAGGGTCCTGAGCCCCACCTCCCACCCACCACAGCAGTTGTCTTCACAACCTCCCCATCATCTCTTGCCAGCATCCATACTTTAAGTGACAGAAAGCACATCACTTCACAAGGCAGCCCATCCAGCTTAACAATGCTACTTGTTAGAAAGTTCTTCCTTAGACAACTGAAACCCACTGCCCTGTTACCCCCACTCATTAGCTCTAAACTCTGGAAGCTCCTCATCCCAGGCTTGGCCTCCCACATGACTAGACTGCAGATATCCAAATTCCTTCTGTGGTAAGGAGAAAATACAGCCTAAAAATCAAGGGTGCATTAATCCCATCAAAGTACAGAAGTTCTCTCTATGAAAATTAACTGCCACACGTGGTAGCTCATGCCTGTAATCCCAGCACTCTGGGACACCAAGATGGATGGATCACCTGAGGTCAGAAGTTCAAGACTAGCTGGTCAACATGGTGAAACCCTGTCTCTACTAAAAATACAAAAATTAGCCAGGCATGGTGGTGGGCCCCTGTAATCCCAGCTACTCAGGCAGCTGAGGCAGGAGAATCATGTGAACCTAGGAGGTGGAGGTTGCAATGAGCCAAGATCGCGCCATTGCACTCCAGCCTGGGCAATAAGAGTGAAACCCTGTCTCAAAGAAAGAAAGAAAGAAAGAGAGAGAGAGAGAGAGAGAGAGAGAGAGAGAGAGGGAGGGAGGGAGGGAGGGAGGAAGGAGGGAGGGAAAGGCAGAGGAAAAGAAAATTTACTTTACTTTCTGGCTCTCACAGCTTGTGCTGGGAAGCTAAAGTCAACATAACACAAAAATATTCACTAATGAACCAAGCACAATTTACCCTTTACCCCTCACTAATAGATTCTTTTGGTGTAACTCCAGCCTCAGCCTGACCCAATCTATTGTGTCAAAGGTCTTTATTGGTCTCTGCTAGTCATGGGTGGCTACCACCACAAACAAATACACGAGCCAATTGCAAAGTGAAATTGCATATCCTGCCTCCCAAAATGCAGATTTTAATGAGGTTGATGAAATCAATGTTAGAGAAATTTTTACATCATCCACAAAGCCATTGAAACGATAAGGAGCTAGGGGGGACCAACTAAACTGAAGAAGAGAAGACCAACGAGGATTATGATAACATAGTTACCTCCAAGTCAATGATCTGGGTATCAAAAATTGAGAGGCCTTTGGAAAATGAAGCATCTCAATATTTTTGCAAAACAAGGACCCTCTTTAAGATCCTGCTGCATTGGCTGGGTGCGGTGGCACACACCTGTAATCCCAGCACTTTCGGAGGCCGAGGCAGGCAGATCACAGGGTCAGGAGTTCGAGACCAGCCTGGCCAATATGGTGAAACCCCGTCTCTACTAAAAACACAAAAATTAGCCAGGCGTGGTGGTGGGCACCTGTAGTCTCAGCTACTCAGGAGGCTGAGGCAGGAGAATCACTTGAACCCAGGAGGCAGAGGTTGCAGTGAGCTGAGATTGCACCACTGCACTCCAGCCTGGGCGAGAGAGTGAAACTCTGTCTTAACACATGCACACGTATGTTTATTGCAGCACTTATTGCAGCACTATTCACAATCAGCAAAGACTTGGAATCAACCCAAATGTCCATCTGTGACAGACTGGATTAAGAAAATGTGGCACATATACCAATTGGAATACTATGCAGCCATAAAAAAAGGATGAGTTTGCGATCCTTTTGTAGGGACATGGATGCAGCTGGAAACCATCATTCTTAGCAAACTGTCACAAGAAAGGAAAACCAAACAACCGCATGTTCTAACTCATAGGTGGGACTGAACAATGAGATCACTTGGACTCGGGAAGGGAACATCCACCACTTGGGGCCTAATCATGGGGAGGGGGGAGGGGGGAGGGATTGCATGGGGAGTTTATTACATGGTATAAATGATGAATTGATGGGTGCCTGACAGTTGATGGTGCAGCACACCAACATGGCACAAATATACATATGTAACAACCCTGCACGTTATGCACATGTACCCTAGAATCTTAAAGTATAATAAAAAAAAAAAAAAACATAAAAAAAAAAAGAAACTCTGTCTTAAAAAAAAAAGGTCTTGCTGCAAAAAATCAAGGAAGCAATGAAGAGTGTTTCCCTCCAGGAATCTAACACTTGGTTAAGGAGTCCAGTATTACCAGTGAAAGAATTTCTATACTATGTCAAGTACAAGTCAGCGATGATCAAGAGTTAGATTAAGGGGAACGCAGATTAACAGTTCAGAAGGGGAGGTCCAAGAAGACTAGAATGATTGGCGAAGGCTTTGCCAAGGAGGAGGGAATGGGCTTGTTTTTGAAGAAGGATGTAGATCCACCATCACCACTGCCACCTTCCTGTCAGCCTCCTATATGGATACCCACCATACTCCAGTCAAGAGAGGCCCAAAAATCTACATCTAACATGCCAGGCATATTGAGGAATTAAACTGTGATGTATATGGTCAAGATCTCAGGAACGCAGACGTGCAATGGACCAGGTCACATGGCAGAGGAGGCCAAGGGCTAGAGGCACCCCTGGAGGTAGAGAAGGAGGGCACATCTGAGAAACCACTCGAGCCCCCGGGTGCCCTATGTCCAGCCCATCTGGGTGTGTGGCCAGCAGGCCTGTGCTGAGGGTCCCCCATAGGTCCGGCTGCTTCAGCCAGCAGGTGGATGGAGAAGTGCAAAGTCACATTTCGTTCAGTGAAAAGGAAATCGGCAGCAATTAGCAACCTTTCCCTCCATGCTAACGTTCCCCTGTATGGGCAGGGAGGCTTCCCAGCTTCCATCCCTTACATCCTCTGCCTCCAGTGGGACCCCAGAGAGGCAAAACAGGTCGCAGGAATAGGAAGGCAGACCTTCATGGGTGTGGGACCCAAAGGAACATTGCGTTTCCCACCTCTCAGCCTCCCCACTATTTTTATACAGAAGAAATAGGCTAAGGTGAATGCCAAGGGGAAAGTAAGTTATAAATACATGCAGAGAGGAGAGAAGAAGTGGGGTATGTGTGTGGAGGAGGTGCAGTTAGGGAAAACGGCAGCTGTGATTATTGGCCATTTTGGTTCCAGTTAAGCACCCAGGGCCTTCTTCTCCAGCTGCCTCTCTGGGTCCCCATCCATTCCCAGGCAGGGGAAAGAGTGCCTGGGAATCAATGCTACTCAAATGAGGGGAGTCTGAGTCAGGGTTGACCTCTCACTTCCTATAGCCCCCAGGAAAGGAGAGCTGTCCATACCCCATCCCCACCCTTACCCTCACTTTGCTTTTTTTTGGTTTATTTATTTATTTTTTTTAAAAGAAAGGGCAGTTTCTATGTTTTGTTTTTGTGTATGTGTGTGGCTTGTGTGTGTGTGTTTTAGTTTTTTGTTGTTGTTGTTATTTGTTGTTGTTTGAAACAGAGTCTCACTCTCTTGCCCAGGCTCACTTCAACCTCTGCCTCCCGGGTTCAAGCGATTCTCCTGCCTCAGCCTCCCAAGTAGCTGGGACAACAGGCACACAACCACCATGCCTGGCTAATTTTTGTATTTTAGTAGAGATGTGGTTTCGCTATGTTGGCCAGGCTAGCCTCGAAATCCTGACCTCAAGTAATCTACCCACCTCAGTCTCCCAAAGTGCTGGGATTATAGGTGTGAGCCACCACGCCCAGCCTTGTTTGTGTTTTTTGAGACAGGGTCTCACACTGTCACCCGGGTTGGGGTGCAGTGGCACGACCATAGCTTACTATAGCCTTGACCTTCTGAGCTCAAGCAATCCTCCCACCCCAGCCTCCTGAGTAGCTGGGACCACAGGCAAGCACCACCGTGCTTGGCTAATTTGTGTATTTTTTGTACAGATGGGTTTTCACCATGTCACCTGGGCTGCTCTCAAACTTCTAGGCTCAAGCGATCCCTTGGCCTCCCAAAGTGCTGGGATTGCAGACGTGAGCCATTGCGCCCAGCCCTGCTTTGCTTTTTTTAAAAAATGTAAATCATCTAATTTCTTTCTTTTTTTATTTTAATGGTGGTAAAAGCACAAAACAAAATTTATCATCTTAACCATTTATAAGTGTTCAATAGTACTAAGTATGTTCATATTATTGTAAACCAATAGCCTGAATTATTCATTTTACAAAACTGAATTCTGTATCCATTAAGCCACCACTCCCCATCTCCCCAAGCCCCAGCCTCTGACAACCGCTGTTCTACTTTCTGTCTCTATGAATCTGACTGCTTTAGATACTTCATGTAAGTGGAATCATACAGTATTTGTCTTTTATTTCACTTAGCATATTGTCCTCAAGGTTCACCTATGTTGTAGAACATGTCAGACTTTCCTTCCTTTTTAAGGCTGAGTAATATTCCCTGGTGTGTACGTACCACATTTGGTTTATCCATTCATCTGCCGATGGGTGTCTGAGTTGCTTCCACCACTTGCCTACTGTGAATAAGTTTCCTATCAACATGGATATGCAAATATCTCTCTTCAAGACTCTGTTTTCCATTTGTTTGGATAGATGCCCAGAAGCAGGATTATTGGATCATATGGTAATTCTATTTTTTATTGTTTGCCACGGTAGCTGCATCATCTTACATTCCCACCAGCAGTGCACAAGGGTTCCATTTCTCCACGCTGCTTTGCGTTTGAGTCTTTGAGAACTAGGGGCTGCCCCAGCACCTCTGGCCTTGAAAAGAGAACCCAAGACCTCATTTGGCCCACAATCTCAGCCCTTTTCTGCCTTCTCTTCAGAACCCCCTATTTTCATTTCTGGAGAAATCTCATGGCCATTATCCAGTCCCTGAGGAGTCATGACCTCCAGCAACCCTGAGAGGAACAAAGAAAACCAGGGCTTCCAAGGCAACGAGTAAAACAAATATCCAAGAGCAGCGGTCTCAGACAGCAGCTCCCACAGCAGTGAGACAGATTTGGGATGAGGAAGCAGTGGGTCATCACCTCCTCCTGAGTTGGCTGCATGGGCCACAGCAAGGGCAAGGAGATGAAAGGAGAGGCTGGACTTGGGGGAACAGGTGTGGAAGTGCAGGAACAGGTATGGAGGTGCAATGCCGCTGCCACCTCTCCCCCATCCACCATGACATCCTCCAACCCAGCCTCTCTGCTTTGTGGTGGAGAGTTAGCAGCCAATAGTCTCATTCTAAAATCCAAATCTGGTGCTACCATGTCCTGGCTTTAAACATTTCTGAGGCTCCTTACTGTCTTCAGACTAAAGTCCAAATGCCTTGCACAATTACAGCCCTGCATGACCTGGCCTCAGTATTTCATGCTGGCTCTCTCTGTCACTCTGAGATCCAGCCACATTAAATGTGTTTCAGTTGCTAGAACAAACCACACTCGCTGTCTCCTTTGGGCCTTCATACACAGTGTTCTCTTAGCTTGGAGTATTCTCCACACCACCCTCTTTCCTGTCCTTTTCATCTGGTTAGTTCTACTCATCCTTTAGGTTTCAGCCTAGATGGCACTTCCTCCAGGAAGCCTTCCATGATGTCCTCCAATTCTGAGTCAGGACCCCCTCTCAGTACAGCCATAGGACTTATTATATTGGGGATGTAGTCTGCTGACTTGGCTGTGTCCTTAGAATACTCGGTTCCATGAGGAGAGCAGAGTCTTGTCCACTTTTTTCCCTAGCACCCAGAACACGGCCTGGTTCAGTGTAGGTGTCTATTAAAAGCTTTTTGAAGAGTGTGTGAATGAGTGAATACATGAAGGACTGAACTACGAGGATGATAAGAGCTGGGAGTGGTGGATGGGCATCAGACTCCCACCTCCCCTCCCACCCACACGACCACAGAGGGCTCTAACCTGCCACCATGTCAAGTTAAAAGTTAGCCAGACCTTTCGATTTCTTTCTTGACTTTTGGTGCCTCCCAAAAATTATGGATAATGAGGGTAGGCAAAAAAAGGGGTGGAGACCACACAAATGAAAAACAAACCCTTGAGTTTCTTTGGAAAGCTACTCCAAAGATCGGGGTCATTGGGCATATTTAAATTTATCTGGCTTTCCCCTGCCACACGGCACTTGGTAATGAAGAATTCATGGTTTCTTCAAGCTCCTCCCTGACTTTCCAGCTTCTGACCAAAGATCATGTTCTGCCCCTCCAGCCCTCACGACCTCCCACCCCCCACCCACACCTCCTCTTCCTCTTGCTAGGAGATGGCTGTGATCTATGGATGCCTCCCTGGGAGCCGGCCTGGCCCCGAGGCCCAACGAGCCAGGTGTGACAGTGATGTATGGGTCTGGGCTGGACTCTAATTGGCCATTCCCTGTGGAGCATGGAGACTTAGCAAGACAAAAATCTCCCCTATAGCATCCTGAATCTTTTCCTGTGGCTGATAAATAGCAAGTCCCTGAACTGGGAACATACAGAAGGGAAGAGCAATGATTCAGGGGAGAGGAGGGGAGGAAAGGCTCCATCCAGAAGTGCTCGTGCTCACCCCAGGGCACCAGAGCTTCACGTTCTAGGGACACAAAGGATTAGAAAATTTTACGTAAGTACTATTGTCATGTCATTTTAACTAAAGACAGCATGCAGATGCCCAAGGAACTTCCACATCTATTAGCCCTTTCACTCCCATGCCGTCCCGGAGAGGATGGGAGGGGTGGGGAGGGGTCTCTGTACAACTAGAGCTACTATTATAGGTTGTTATTATTATTGCCCCTGTTAGTACATTGTTTATTACACACTATCTTCAATCCTCCCAACAATCCCAGGAGGTAGGGAGTTGTTTGTGTCATCTAAAGCAGTATACAAAGTTAAGTTTTTAACCAGAAGAGTAAGTATAATTCTGAATTCATGATTCACGAACAATTCATGATCTTGTTTTATTTTGCTTTGTGTTTGTTTGCTTGTTTTTTAATGGACTTTATTTTTTAGAGCAGTTTTAGGCTCAGGGCAAAATGGAACAGATGGTACAGAGAGTTCCCACACAGCCCTGCCCTCGTGCTCACAGCCTCCCCCGTGCCCCACCAGAGTGATCCATTTGTTACAGTCAATGACCTACATGGGCACATCGTTGTCACTCGAAGTCTACAGTTCACATTAGGGCTGCTCTTGATGTTATACATTCTGTGGGTTTGGATAAATGTATAATGACATGTATCCACCATTAATTATAGTATCCTACAGAGTACTTTCACTGCCCAAAACATCTTCTGTGCTGCGGTCAAGGGTTTTAACCTCACATTTAGACAAAGAAACAGAGGTCCAGAAAGTTTATGTGACTTACCCAATGCCAGGTCCAGGATTCAAACCAGAGTCTCATAATCCCGAGCCCAAGCCCTTCTCCCCTCTAGCACCAACCTCTCCCGTGGCAAGTGTGTGAAATGTGGACCCTCGTTACCCAGCTAGCCAGGGACAGTGTTGGAATGGAAGCCCAAGATGCTTTCCATAGTCCCAGATAGCTGCTGGATCCCTCCTTGCCCTGGTGGCCAACCTCAGGCATTACCCCTGACCCGGGGATAGACTGGGATCATTGGATCAGAGATCCCAGAACATAAAACAGACCTTTCAGTTTAGAGAGAAAACCTTGCCGCCCAGTGTCCTTTTGGGCTAAAGCCAGGCTGAGAAATTCAAGTCCATCCTTCTCTTGACTCCCAGGCCCTGCAGTCCCACCATGGCAGAGCACAGCAAGTCCTTTCTATGCCATTGAGAAGGGCGCGAGATGGTTACAAATTTCATAGGAATCATGTATGTCAAGGTTCTCTAATGCCAAAGGGCCTAGACTAGAAGTGGCCAGGCGGCCTGGCCAGGGCCAGAGTCTAGCCAGATTTGTTTAGCATCAAAGGTACTTCTAGCCCACTCCCCACCCTCGAAAAAAATGCAGGTGTGCACATATGCATGCTCTTAATTACTCCTGACCTGGCACCAGCCTCATCGTCGTGTCCTTGTCTAAGGGACCCTGTCTCCCACAATAGTCGTTAAAACTGACAACTCTGGATGCAAGCCGTGGCGACAAAAGGTAAACTCCCAGCCCGCCATCCGCTGGCAAACTGGCATGTCAGTGCCAACACTCTCATCACCACCACTGTAATCATCCTCGTCCCTACGGCCCCCACATTTGGAAGGCCATTCACAGAGCCTTTCTCCGTCCACACCACAATCCCATGAGGTGAGCAGAGCAGTATTTGTCTCCGCAGTTGGCAGATGGGAAACACGAGGCTCAGAGATGTTAGGTGATCCACCCACGGTCACACAGCTGAGACTGGAATCTCAGCCTCTTTCTACTATCACACGTAAAATTGCTTTGCTGTTGACAAAGCAGCAAGCATTTCTCCAGTTACAGGCAAAACACCAGGCTGCAGAGCTATGATGCTTCGGGAGCGCAAAGCCTGTGATAAGAAAGCACACAGAACTTCCCTTCCCTCCTCCAGGCGGGGAGGCCCAGCGGGAGTTTCCGAAGGTCTCTGAGGACTGCCGCTCTTCAGACTCCCTCTCGCAATGGCCACTCTGGGTCCCTCAGAAGAGAGGGACTTGACAGAGCAAGGTGGCGGGTGAGGAAGAGCAAAGCCCCACCCATACTTCCTCTGCGCCGCCTGTCCCCTCCCCCCCGAGTACACTGTGGCTCCCCTTCCCTTCCCTATTTTGGGACTTAGGAAAGTCAGATAAAGTATCCAAGACCTCTCGCCCTCATTCTTCCTATCTGTCAGGAGCCATGTTAAATCTTAATTAGAGGAAATCCGAGGCCATTTCCATGGGAGGAGAGCAGTAACCCCCAGCGCACTCGCACAGGCTTGGGGGGACAAGCCCAGGCAGCGCGGAGGCCTAGGGCTCAGGCGAGTCCTCACAGGCGTGCTGCAAGCTGCCAGAGCCGGCCTTTTGAACCTGCTGGGCGTCCAGGTAGGTGCAGCCTCCTTATCTATCTCTTTGCACTGCGGCTCAGAAGAATGGCGGAAGATCCGGGAGCCATCTCATGAGCAGAGTTCAGTTCAGTCTGCAAGATGGTTTTCCCGGAGAAATGAAATTCAGTCACACCCAAAGTGAAAACAGAAAGTCCCAGATAGGTGAGGCTAAGACAGTTGCTCCACAGCTGTTCTAGGAACTGACCCTGCTCCATCACACACACACACACACACGCACGCACGCACAGACATGCCAGTACATGCACACACACACGTGTACAGGTCCTCCAGACTGCAGCTCCCCTCTAGAAGAAACCATAGTCAAGCATCACCCCACAAGCCAGGAGCAGCCCCCGGCTCGTGCACTACCTCCCTCTCCTCCCTCACTGCCCCAGCACTTAGACTTGGAGACCACAGTCACACATGACTCCAGCCAGACCCAGGGGAGCCTGCTGCTCTTGCCCTCTCATATTATTTCCTGCTCTGAGCTAAGCTCCAGTCATTCAGCCAACCCATGGAATAACTCCTCTTGCCAAAAAAGCTAATGCGAGGTGAAATGGTATTAATAACAGCGCAGTGTCTAGACAGGAGGTAATGGTCCTAAAATGCTCTGTACTGGTCCACCTGCACCTTGCACAGCCTGAGAGCCATATACTAAGGACATTGGTAAACTCGAGCTCCTTCAGCAAGGGTCCCCAGCATACAGGTCTAGACGGGATTCTTCCATCCTTGATGGCCCGTGAGAGCCATCCTTAGACAGTGTAGGATGATCACATGGAATGGGGAGGGGCATCATTCTCAGAAGTTTGAAAGGGGACATTTAGAACAGTGTGTATGAGCTACAGGGAGCTCTGTTTCGACTCAAGGGAAGAAATTTTTCTAACAGCCAAAGCTGGCTAATGATAACACAGGGTGTCTTGTGAGGTGGTGAGACCTCTGTCGCAGTATTTATTAAGGCAGTACAGCACAGTGCTTAAGAGCTTAAGCTATAGAGTCAGATACACGTGGCTTCAATTCGAAGAAGTTACTGGAAACTCAGTTTCTGCGTTGGCACATAAGCGTAATAATACCTCCTTGGGTTTTGAGATTTATGTGAGATTAAAGCATATAAACTGGAGTGCCTCATACTAACTATTACTACAAATAAAAAGCAGAAGCTAGATGGCTACCAGTCAGGGATACCAACAAAGAGACTCCCACGGTGGTTGGGGAGGAACTAGATAATCTCTGCGATCCCATCTGACTCAAAGGATATATACATTCATTCTTTCCTTTTTTTTCTTTTCCTCATCCAACAAATGAAACTACCCTGTGACAGAAAGTATACTAGACCCTGAATAGACAAAGGGTCAGAGACTGCCTCACTACCTCACTCATTCCTTGCCTTAAAGCCATGCCCAGGCAAGGGTGCGGTGGCTCATGCTGTAATCCCAGCACTTTGGGAGGCCAAGGCAGGTGGATCACCTGAGGTCAGGAGTTCAAGACCAGCCTGGCCAACATGGCGAAACCCTGTCTCTACTAAAAATACAAAAAAGTAGCTGGGCATGGTGGTAGGTGCCTGTAATCCCAGCTACTTGGGAGGCTGAGGCAGGAGAATCACTTGAACCTGGGATGCAGAGGTTGCAGTGAGCAGAGATTGTGCCATTGCACTCCAGCCTGGGCAACAAGAGCAAAACTCCATCTCCAAAAAGAAAAGAAAAGAAAAGAAAAAAGAACCATCCCCAGCTGATCAGAAAGTTGAGATGTTGGCATGCACACATGCATGCACACACACTGCCACGCTGCCATGACCTCATCAACATGACAAACACTAAGCCCCGTGCAAAGCATGAATGTATCAAGACTTGGCTATTCATTTCTTCCTGTAGCTGGCTCTGGATGACATACCACTTCACAGGTTGTCGCTTGACCCTTTTGATGATGTGCCCATTGTAGCAAGATCTATCTGCCACAGCCTGGTGTACCAGATATCTATTCCTTGGGCAGAAAAAAAAGGCAACAAAAAATGGTCTGCAGACTGGCCCCATCATTACAAAAGTGACTGGTTGGCAGAGATCATCATTCCACAGGGAGTGTATGTTTCAGAAGGACAAAGCATAACTCTTCCATGGGTGGGATCTGAAATAACCAACCTGGCCTGAAGCAGCAGGCTGGTCCCCCCACGTTATGCACCAAGTCAGGAGCTCAGGGTTGGTTTCTGCTGTAGAATGTTGGGCATTCAACAATGGCTGTAACCAGGTTAGTCTTGGTGAGTCCATGTGGCTAAGCCTATACCAAGCCCTCCACTGAGCCATCAGGGCCACTCTGTCCATAAGCCCACTGAGCAAACCCTGGGTCACTGCAGGAAGAGGCTAATCAGCATCCTCAAAGTAGACCACCTTGTCTACCTGTCTACCTGACTACCAATAGGAGGTTCATAGATGTCCACGTGAAACAAAAATATTCTCATATTCTTTGGCCATTCTAGGAGGCCCATCCACATCTCTTTTTTTCTAAACTTCCTTGTCACCAATCCTTGAATCTTACCCCTTCGACATTTTTTATCATCTGGCCAAACCATTAGCAAAGCACGTACCTTAGTAAGAGCCTTACCTCAGGTGAGCTCTCCTTCCAAGTAAAGTAGTCAACAAACAGCACTGCTCAAAGCATGGCCCACTAGAAGGATTTCTGGTCTCTACTTAGAGGCTCTTCTGAATGGAGCTAGAAGGCTAGAGCAGTTTACTTTGAGTGAGGACCAACATATCATGAAGAGTTTTGCAAAGTAGTCGTGGGTGTTTTCCTCCTCAGTCAACTCTGCGTGCCGCCGTAGGTGCAGATTGAGGGAGAGGCAGCAGAGCAGCAGAAGTAGGCACACTGGAGCTTAAGGGAGTGGCTCATCCCATTTACACCAGCCATTGGTACCTGCTTGGCCGAGTCCCACTCATATCACTCGCACTTGATTACAGAGTGTGACTGGACATGCCTGAATTCATGGCATGGTTCATCACGATCTGTAGCTTGGGTTGCATGCTCATGTGGTGTCCAATGGTCAGGGGTTTAGTTTATTAGGGCCAATAAAAAGCCTAAACTATTTATTTAAAAGAGAATAATGACCTGAGAAAGAGAGTATGTCCTTGATGACAAAGCCTCGGGACTTATACATGAGCGGAATAGGCAATAAAAAGCAAGAGGAAAGAAGAGAGAGAAGAGAAAGAAGAGAAAGAAAGAAAGAAAGAAAGAAAGAAAGAAAGAAAGAAAGAAAGAAAGAAAGAAAGAAAGAAAGAAAGAAAGAAAGAAAGAAAAGAAAAGAGAGAGAGAGAGAGAGAGAAAGAAAGAGAACGAAAGAAAGAAAGAGTGAGTCTGGATGATGGCTCATGCCTGTAGTCCCAGCACTTTAGGAGGCCGAAGCGAGTGAATCACAAGGTCAGGAGTTCGAGACCAGCCTGGCCAATATGGTGAAACCCTGTCTCTACTAAAAATATTTTTAAAAATTAGCCAGGCATGGTGGCATGCACCTGTAGTCCCAGCTACTCAGGAGGCTGAGGCAGGAGATTGCTTGAACCCAGGAGTCAGAGGTTGCAATTGTGCCACTGCACTCCAGCCTGGGTGACAGAGCAAGACTCTGTCTCAAAAAAAATAAAAGAAAGAAAAAGAAAAAAGAAACAAACAAAGCCTCAGGATCTCCACTGGGATTCTCCTGTTGGGTTTGCCGCAGGTTCCACACAGCATCTGAAAACTGGTCTACCAAATCCAAAGAGACTGGCCTTCCACCAAAATGGAGTAAGAGAGACAGGATTTGCCCTCCCACCTAAAACAACCAAAAACCTACAAAATCTATGAAACAACCATTTATAAGACACAGTGCACCAGATAATGAAAGGCAATAATGCCTGAGAGATGGGAAAGAAACAAGGTCACTCCTGTGATTGCCCCAGCTTACTGTCTTAAGGGAGTTTCCAGGCCACCTTCCAGGTAGGCAGGAGGGGCCCAAGTGGGGCCTGATGGATTCCCTGAGTGGAGGAGACAATGCTGAGATTCTAGCTACAAGGCAGCTAGAATTCACAGGAAAGAAAACTGGAGGGGAAAGCACTGCACAGTGAGAGAATGCTGGAGATCTAAAGAGACTCCCCCCTCCGCCGACTTTACGTATTCAGCTGAGTACCAATCAGCACATGTAGGTCAGGAATTTATGCAAAGCTGGGGAAAGAATCATCTGGAAGGATGAAAGTTTGCCGGGCGTGGTGGCTCACACCTGTAATTCCAGCACTTTGGGAGAGCGAGGAGGGCAGATCACCTGAGGTCAGGAGTTTGAGACCAGCCTAGCCAACATGGTGAAACCCCATCTCTACTAAAATTACAAAAATAAGCTGAACTACACCTGTAGTCCCAGCTACTTGGGAGGCTGAGGTAGGAGAATCGCTTGAGCTCAGGAGGCAGAGGTTGCAGTGAGCCAAGATCTCACCAGTGCACTCCAGAGAGTAAGACTCCATCTCAAAAAAAGAGAAAGAAGAAAAAGAAAGGATGAAAGTTTAGCTGGGCACAGTGGCACATGCTTGTAGTCCTAGCCACTTGGGAGGCTGAGGTGGGAGGAGGCTGAAGCCCAAAAGGTCAAGGCTGCAGTGATGATTGCACCACTGCACTCGCACCTGGGCAACAGAGCCAGACCCTGTCTCAAAAAAAAAAAAAAAAAGAGTGAAAGGGAACAGTGCTCAACACTCACACAAGCTGGGAATGGCGCCTGTTCCTACAGGCCAGAATGGAAAGCCCCATGATTCATGGGGCATTAGATAAAGTACATACAAGAGTCTTGCTTCCGTAGTGGGTAATAATTAGCCCTAGACCCTGGTTTCTCAACTTTCTCAATAATACTTAGGTTGAATAGTTCCTTATTGTATACCTATTCTAAGCATTTATGTACCCTTTAACAGAGCTCCAAAATATATGAAGCAAAAACTGATAGAACTGCAAGGAGAAATGGACAAATCCAACTCATAATTATAGTCAGAGATTTTAATATCCTCTTTCAATAGTTGATAGAGCAAGTAGTCAGAAAATTAGCAAGAATATAGAAGATTTGAACACTATCAAACAACTTACCTAATGAACATTTCAAGGACACTCCATCCAACAACAGAGGACACGTTCTTTTCAAGTCTACATGCAACTTGTATCGAGAGATCATCTTCTGAGCCATAAAAAAAAACTCAATAAATTGAAAAGGATTTATGTCACACTAAATATATTCCCTGACCACAGTGGAAATAAATTAGAAATCAATAACAGAAAGGTAACTAGAAAATCCCTAAATATCTGGGAACTAAATAACAAATTCTAAGCAATCCACAGGCCAAGGATAAGGGAAATTAGGAAAAAATTTGAATTGAGTGAAAATAAAAACACAATATAGCCAAATCTGTGGGACTGACCTGGGCACAGTGGCTCACACCTGTAATCCCAGCGCTTTGGGAGGCCAAGACAGGAGGATCACTTGGGGCCAGGAGTTTGAAACTAGCACCTGAACAACAGAGCAAGACCCCATCTCTACAAAAGATAAAAATAAAAAACATTACCCAGGCACTTGGCACGTACCTGTAGTCCTAGCTACTTAGGAGGCTGAGGCAGTAGGACGGCTTGAGCCAAGGAGTTGGAGGATGCAGTGAGCCATGATTGTACCACCGCACTCCAGCCTGAGTGATAGAGATTTGAGACACTGTCCCTAAAAAACCAAAAACAATAACAACAGCAAAACCCTGGGATGCCACAAAAGTAGTACTTATGGAGAAATTTGTAGCATTAAACACTTGTTTTGCGAAAGAAGGTTTCAAATCAACTCTCCAGCTTCTATCACTGCCCTGCTACAATCTATTGCTACCTCTCCCACAAGATAAGAGCTCTAAGAACTGTAGACATATCTCATCCATTCTTGGTCTACAGAACCTAACACCTGGTCCACTGCAGGCCCCCAGAAACACAACTTAACTAGAATTCCACCCTCCCTGGCTTCCCTGTCACAGCAGCTGGGAGAAGCCCTCTAGAGCTGGGCCTTCTATCCTATTCCATTTGGAATAAACAAAATTCTGGTCCCCAGACATGGCCCAGGGAGACCCTGAAAACTGGAGATGGACTTATTTTTCAAGCTCAGTCTGCGGGGGAAAGCAGAATCCAGCACCTTGGCCGTTGAAAATCCACTGAGCTCTTCTCACCACGGGGCTTCTGCATCTGCTGCTCTCTCTTCCCCCAGCTCTTAATGGGCCCAGCTCCTCTCATTGTCCTGGTTATAGCTTAGAATGGCCTGTTGTACAGTGCACACTGACGTTTCAGCATGCCCAGGTCCATCACCTGGAACCCCTTCCTGTGGCATCGCCAGATCTTGCTTTGGATAACTCCTCCTCCCCCAGTGAATACGGTCCTGATGAAACTGTCAATCACAATTCTCTGGTCTACATCCTGCTCTTTCTTGGTCAAAGAGTGAGAGCCCTTTGTCCCTGGATTGCAAATTCTAAACAAAGTGTCACAAACCCAGAACACTGTTGGGAGATATTTGTCCCAGTGGCCACCCCCTGAAGAGACTGTCTTTGAGTCCCTGCCATAAAGATGCCCAAAATAACCCTGGTTCCTCTGCTTTCTTTTATTCTTTTTCTCTTTTCTTCTTTCCTTTGATCCTGTGAACTCCCCTTATCCTTCCAGAAATTTCTTTTTGCTTAAGTTTTCCAGAACTAATTTCTATTGCTTGCAATAAAGAACTCTGATACTAGGGTCCCATCTTCAGTCAACATCTGCATTTTTCAAAATCTAAACTGATTTTAAAACATGTCTTTGTTTCCTTGTGTATTGTCTGTCTCTGCCACTGGAATGGAAGCGTCATGTCAGCAGGGACCTTTTATGTCTGCTCCCTGCAGTCCCTCAGCACCTAGCCCCTGCCTGGCACATAGCAGGGGCTCCAGCTGAAGGAAGAACCACACCCTGGTCTATATCTTACCATGAAGTCCACTTTGAAGACAGGGCTGTGTGAAAGAGAGGGAAAGGAGAGGGCTTATGGGAACCAGTGAATGAGCTTCCACCTCTCCCAGGAGAATGAACTCTAGCTTTGGATTCCAAGCAACAGATTCCAAGGCCAGAGCTCTCCTCCCCTCCCGCTTTGCTCTCTACCAATCCTTCCTAAGTCTGGAGCAGTGTCTTGTAAATCTTTAATTACAAGAAAATTGCAACCCAACCAACGAACACACGAACCGTGTTGATAAATATTTAAAGTTGCTACAGCAGCAGATCTGAAGGGATTAAGAAAAGATATATTGGAGTGACAGTTATTAAACACTAAATCCCAGTAAACGTTACCGAGCAGATAAATAATGCAGACTCCTGACAGCCGCTCTGTTGCTGACAAGACAGGAGAAACATCTGCTCAGGAACATGGCGTCGGGGGAGGCAGCGGGTCCTCACGGCCTGTGACAAGGGTTTGGGAAGAGAGAGGACAGCCATACACTTAGGTCCCTGCCCCCTGGAGTCATGGCCTGCCTCACAGTCCCTTGGCACCACTAGCTCCATGGAAGGGTGGCAGATAGTGTCTGGAAGGAAAGAAGAAGTCTCCAGAATGAGTACATTTGGAGGTCCCCAGTGTCTGGGCTGTCACTCGTGGCTGCCTGTCAAGTGGACCAGCTCTGACTCTTCCCAGGGCTCTGGAATGGGCCCATTTTGATTACCACCAGCACATAGCCCTTTGGAAGGAAGGCAACCAGCTTTGCTTCATTCATTCCTTCACCTTCACTCCTTTAATTCTCTATTCATTTCTTGATTCACCGTTCATCTATTTCCCCCACTTATGCACTAATTGTCTCATTCTATTATTCATACATTCACTAGTGTATACATTCTTTCATGCACTTATTCAATTACTCATGCATGTGCTAATTTACTTAAAAGTTACTTACTCGGTGGTCAAATATTTATTGAGCACTTTTGACAACTGGGGAGAAGCAAAGCAGAGAAATAGCCAGGCTGTACCCTCAAGATCTGAAAGCCTAGGAGGGAGTAGGGACCAGAAAGATAAAAATATTCCAATATAGTAGGCTCTTGGCATTTGCAGATTCCATATTTGCAGTTTGACTATTCAGTAAATACCCACGAAAGTCTGTGACTGTCAAAGATCTGCACTGTTGTTGACACATAGCTTTGAATGACACATGCATTAAGGCTGGTGTGTGGACATGAAGGTACCTGACAAGGTCTGGAGAAGTCAGGGAAGGCTTCCTGCAGGAGGAGCTGCTTGGGCACCAGCTATATGACAGGCACTTTACTGTATTAGCTCATTTCATCATCACCACACTCTCCCAGCCCATTTTAAAGATTAGAAAATTGGAGATCAGCTTGTCCAAGGCCACAAATGGCAAAATAGAATCAGAATCAGAGCCTGTGTTTTCTACTGCATTCAACTGCTTCCTGGGGGCCCAGCCATCTACCCTTCTACAATGAAGAAGAGTGGGAAAATCTCCTCTTCCCAAGGACAGAGAGAAAAGGTTATTTTGTTTATTTGCTTGAGATATAATTATAATTTATGTTCAGCAAAATGCACAGATTTTAAGTGTACCATTCAACACATTTAGACAAATGTATACACCCATGTAACCAACATCTAAATCAAGGTAGGAAACACTTACATCACCCTAGAAAATTTCCACTAGAGACCACCACTGTTTTAATTTCTGTTGCCAGATTTGTGTTGCCAGTTCTTGAATTTCATATAAATGGATTTAATGTATGAATGGCTTCTTTCTCTTAACATAATAAGACAAGTAATATAGTTTGGATATTTGTCCCCACCCAGATCTCATGATGAATTATAATCCTCAATGCTGGAGGTAGGGCCTGGTGGGAAGTGTTTGAGTCATGGGGATGGATCTCTCATCATCCTCATGGCTTGGTGAGTCCTTGAGATAGTGAATGAGTTATCACGAGATCTAGTCATTTAAAAGTGTGTGTGGGCCAGGTGCGGTGGCTCACGCCTGTAATCCCAGCATTTGGGGAGGCTGAAGTAGGTGAATCACCTGAGGTCAGGAGTTTGAGACCAGCCTGGCCAACATAGTGAAACCCTGTCTCTACTAAAAATACAAAAATTAGCTGGCTATGGTGGTGTGCACCTGTAATCCCAACTACTTGGTAGGCTAAGGCAGGATAATTGCTTGAACCCGGGAGGTGGAGGTTGCAGTGAGCTGAGATGCCGCTGTGCTCCAGAGCAAGACACTGTCTCAAAAAAATAAAATAAATTAATGAAATAAAAGTGTGGCATTTCCCCCACCCCCACCACCAACTTACTTGATCCTGCTCTTGCCATGCATTGTGCCTGCTCCTCCTTTGCCTTTTGCCTTTATTGGAAGCTTTCTGAGGCCTCCCCAGAAGCAGATGCTGCCATGCTTCCCGTATAGCCTGCAAAAACAAGAGCCAATTAAACCTTTCTTTATAACTTACCCAGTCTCAGGCATTTCTTTATAGCAAGAATGCCCTAATACAACAAGATTTTTAAAAGAGACTTTTCAAGCTGGTCACAGTGTCTCAGGCTTATAATCCCAGCACCTTGGGAGGCCAAGGTGGGTGGATCACTTGAGATCAGGAGTTCGAGACCAGCCTGACCAATATGGTGAAACCCCATCTCTACTAAAAATACAAAAAAAATTATCAAGGCTTGGTAGTTCATGCCTGTAATCCCAGCTGCTCAGGAGGCTGAGGTGGGAGGATTGCTTGAACCCGGTAGGCAAAGGTTGCGGTGAGTCGAGATTGCGCCACTGCACTCCAGCCTGGGTGACAGAGCGAGACTCTAGCTCAGAAAAAAGGGTGTGAGGGGTACTTTTCTAAGAAGTTAAGGACAATTCCTCAGAAGTATCCAAAAGCAGTGAACTGACCTATCACCAAGTTCCAGTTCAGTTCTGACCCCACTGAAGAAATGGTTAGATTGGTTGGCACTGCCAGACCACGCAAAACCATAGTTCCTTTTGTTTGCCCCACCCCTCTAAGGGGTAGGTGTTAACCACAGAAGCTCAGGGATCAGGCTGCCAACATTCTGGGTCCAAAGGCATCTGACCTTCCTGGAGCCTGTTCCCTTAACTCTTCTCAAGGTGCGAGCATTTGTGCACTTGTGTGTGCCAGCCATCTGCTGGCCTCCTGCAATGGGACTCAGGAATCTCACTCCAGATTCCTGGGTAAGGAAAGCTGGTTCTTATCCGGGCTCAAGATTCCTCCCCTGCCTGTCTGCCTGTCCTATATTTTCCTGGCCACACCTTCCTTATAACTCCAGGAACCAGGAATCTAGACTGGTTCAGGAGGCCTGACTTCTTCCTCAGGATCCTAGGCCACCATCTTGGTCAAGGCTTTCTAGGAGCTTGGCAGGCTCTGAGGTGAACACCATCTTTTCTGGGGTCTTCTGGCTTCACATCAGCTTCTCTGTGAGTCAGCACCTTCTCCACACCTCTTGTACCTTTCAAAGCCTGTGTTCTCATTCTGGAGGCCCACCAAGTCCCTGCTTCCTGCATGAAAATTGCCTCTCTTCTCTTTTAAAGAGCAGGGACAACTGAGGCTGGGTGTGGTGGCATGTGCCTGTAGTCCCAGCTACCTGGGGGGCTGAAGTGGGAGGATTACTTGATACTAGGAGATCGAGGCTGCAGTGAGGACCACTTGGTACTCCAGCTGGGCTAAAGAGTGAGACCCTGTCTCCAAAGAAAAAGCAGAAAAAAGCAGGGACAACTGAAATGCCCTGACTTGCTGAATGAACAAGCTTGGAAAACCAGCCCTGCAGCCCTGTAGATGGAGGTTATGCTCTCCAGGTGTCTCTGGGGAGGAGAAAAACATTCCCTGAAGCCCCTCAATTATATTCTCACTGTCGGGGAAAATTCTTTTTGGACATTACAATTGGATAGCAACATTTCCTAACACCCGGTGACTGGGGAAGGCTGAGGAAATGCCCCTAAAAGTTGGTAACAAGGCCCCAGATGTGGCCAGGGCCTGGATCAGATGCAGGAATGGGGCAAGGACCTTGGGGCCCCTGGACAATCCAGTATCTTTCTCTAAAAAGGGCTGGAACTGAGTCAGAACTGCTAGAGACAATGGACTGAAGCTTTTTCAATGGTGTCCTGCACATCTCAGTGGTCATTACCTGCAGCCCAGGCTGTCTCTACCCCAGGCAGCTCAGTACTGTGGCACCCTGTGGCATCCTTCCAACATGTCCCTTGAGAAGGACCCAGGCTGTTCATCCCCAGAAGGAAAGAGAGGCTGGGGCCAGGTTACATGTCCCTGTTCCAGACTACATCAGTCAGTCAACCAACCACCATCAGGGGCCCTCTAGAGGCAAATGGCAATTTCATTCACTCTGGTCTTTAACCAACTGTATTCTCCTACCATATCCTAATCGTCTCTGTCTCTTTCTCTCTCATGCTGTCATTCAGTCAACGAAGATATACTGCATTTGAGAAGCAACCTAGTATTATAAAGAACATTAACACTGGAGCCAGATTGTCTGGGTTTGAACCCAGCTTTTCCACTTACAAGCTGTATGATCTCAAGCAAACTGGGCCTCAGATATCTTGTCTATAAACTGGCGATAACCAAATACTCATAGAGGTATTGAGAAGAGCAGAGGAGTGAAATATATAACCTGTTTAGAAGGGTTTCTGGCACGTGGTGAATTAGATACTTTTGCTATTAAAATGATAATTATTTCTATATGCAAAGCACAGTGCTAGATTCTAAGGATAAGACAGTAACCAATAGAGAAATTCCACCTGCTCTCATGGAACTTAACCCTTGAAGCTGTAGGGAAACTGCATCTTATGACTGTGAAACATGGAAGGAAATGGAAGTACAGTGGCTGGGGGAGATATAATCGGGGCCTGAGTTGGACTGAGACATCAGGGAAGGCTATCCCGAGGTAGTGATACTGAGTTGAGTTTCAAAGGATGGTGGGAGTTGACTGGGGAAGAAGGGCACAGCAGGTGCAGTCTGGGGTGGGGAGAGGCCCGGCCGTCTGGAACTGAAAGGCCAACGTGAGTGGAGTCTGCAGAGATCCTCAAAGTGCAGAGCAGGGAGGGCAGGAGATGAAGCAATGCAGAGGAGTTGGGAGTTGGGAGTCAGGAGGCCGCGGCTGGTACAGTCCACATAAAAGTAGACACAAAACCAAAGGTACAATCCGTGACAGAGATGACTGATAAGATGCACTTCATTCAAATGAAAAACTGCTTTGCAAAAGACGCTGTCAAGAGAAGGAGGGGACAAGCCACAGACTAGGAGAAATATTTGCCAAAGACATATCTGATCCAAACTATATAAAGAATTCTTAAAACTCAACCATAAGAAAACAAACACCTGATTAAAAACTGAGCCAAGGCCAGATATGGTGGCTCACCCCTGTAATCCCAGCACTTTGGGAGGCCAAGGCGGGAGGATCACCTGAGGTCAGGGGTTCAAAACCAGCCTGGCTAACATGGCAAATCCCCGTCTCTAATAAAGATACAAAAGTTGGCCAGGCATGGTGGCATGTGCCTGTAATCCCAGCTACTCAGAAGGCTGAGGCAGGAGAATCGCTTGAACCCAGGAGGCAGAGGTTGCAGTGAGCGAAGATTGCTCGACTGCACTCCAGCCTGGGTGAGAGTGAGACTCTATCTCAAAAAAAAAAAAAAAAAAAAAAAAAACGAAAAAGAAAAAACTGAGCCAAACACCTTAATAGACATCTCACCAAAATGATAGATAAGCATAAGAAAAGATGTTCCATGTCACATGTCATTGGGGAAATGCAAATTAAAACAAAGTGATACCACTATATACATTAGAATGCCCCAAATCTGGAACACTGACAATACCAAATGCTAGTAAGGATGTGGAGCAACAGGAACTCTCATTCATTTCTGGTGGGGATGCAAAATGGTACAGCCACTTTGGAAGACAGTTTCACGGATTCTTACAAAACTAAACATACTTTCACCATATAATCTAGCAGTTGCACTCCTTGGTATTTACCCAAATGAGAGGAAAACTTATGTCCACAAAAAAACCCACACACAGATGTTTATAGCAGCTTTGTTCCTAGCTGCCAAAACTTGGAAGCAACCAAGGTGTCCTTCAGTAGGTGGAAGGATAAATAAACTGTGGTACATCCAGACAATGGAATATTATTCAGCGCTAAAAGGAAATGAGCAACCAGGTGCTGTGGCATTCACCTGTAATCCCAGTTACTCGGTTAGTTGAGGCAGGAGGATGGCTTGAGTCCAGCAGTTCAAGACCAGCCTGGGCAACACAGTGAGCAAGACCCTATCTAAAAAAAAAAGAGAGAGAGAAAGAGAGAGCCAATAAAAGAAATAGAAGAAAAGAAAAGAGTGGCCGGGTGCAGTGGCTCATGCCTGTAATCCCATCACTTTGGGAGGCCAAGGCGGGTGGATCATCTGAGGTCAGGAGTTCAAGACCAGCCTGGCCAACCTGGTAAAACCCCGTCTCTACTAAAAATACAAAAATTAGCTGGGCGTGTTGGTGGGCGCCTATAATCCCAGCTACTTGGGAGGCTGAGGCAGGAGAATTACTTGAACCTTGGAGGCAGAGGTTGCAGCAAGCCGAGATCACACCACTGCACTCCAGCCTGGGCAACAGAGTGAGACTCCGTCTCAAAAAATCATAATAAAATAAAATAAAAATAAAGAAAGACTAGTTAAACCATGAGCACAGAGAGACTGCCCGGCACACCAGGAAGAGATAGAAAAACAGCAAGTCAGGTCTCTGCAAGGGTTCCACGCATGACCTGAATGTATAATTTGGAAAAACTGCCACCCCTAGCTCATGCATCCCAGCCACCCCTCCACCTTCCCTCTGAACCCCAAGTTTGCACCTTCTTACCTGTCCCCATGAAATCGCAGCCAGCCCGGGCTCCCCCTGTTGGGAAAGGAAACCTTGGTCAGAGACTCCACGGCCCACATGTTTAGGTGGGGATGGGTTTGGCAGATTGGGAGTGGGGATGCAGAGAGGGGAGATGTTTGAGGGGGCAAGGGAAATAGGGAACCAGCTGGGAGGGAGGAGGAGGAGAAGAATAGAAAGGAAAAGAGGTGGAGGAGGGAAAGGAAAGAAAAGGGGCCTGGAGGAGAGGGAAGGAAAGACAAAGGCCTGCTGGGAACCAACCCAGCAGGAATGACACTCATTTTTTTCAAATTTCTGGAAGGTAGCATTTACCCAGGTGGGAAAGGGAGCTTCTTCGCCAATATCCGAACACATGTATAAGTGCATGTTGCAGGTATGAATGTGAGTGGCAACAGGACATAGCACTGGCTGTGGCTGTGGCTGTGGCTGTGGCTGCGGGTGCAGATGGAGAGGACGTGGGTGCCATACACATCCTGATAAGGAAAAGAGAAATGAGGAGAGGCCTCGAAATAAGCAAACCACTCTTCGACAGCCCTAACCAATCTGTTTTGGTTTCCTGTGTCTCTTCCCTGTCCTCATCCATGTGCACGTGTGACCTTTACCTCTTTAACACACCAGAGTTGAGGGAGGCAAAGCCATGCCACATCCAGCAGAGTCCCAGACCACACTCTGCAGATGCCTTCTGAAGTCACCTCTTCCTAGCAAACCCCTCCCCAACTAATGCCTCACACCTGCCCCACCCCTTCCCACTGCCGCCAGGCTCTGGGCTTGGTCTTGCATCTGCTTTGCATTTCCCATGAGGGCTCCACTGCCCCTCTCAGACTGTGGACACCACCCCTCCCTAGGACTGCAGTGTCTCTGCCTTTTCTGAATCAAGGCCCCCACCCCGCTTTCCTGGGCCCCAGGTGGCTGGCAGGTTTGCACAGAGCTAGCGGTTCTGAGGTGCTGGGAATGCACAGGTCAGTGCCTCCTCGGTGCACAACGTAAGTACCTTTCTATGTCATATGCAATCTTTGTGGCATAAGGTTACTGACTGTGTTGTGGGCCACCCACAAGGTGTCCTCTCTCCCTAACCATTACCCTAGGGTTGAAAACATTGAACAACTACTTTTTTTAAAAAAAGAGTTTTTCACTTTAAAAAATGTTCCCTGTGAGCCTGAGAGGTGAGGAGGAAGGCATTTCTTCAGCTCCTTGAAGCAGGTAGGTCCAAAAGCTGCCTGCTCTGCAGAGAGCCTGGGAGAATGGGTGTTACCTGGTGTCCTGCCTTACCTGACATCATTCCATTAGCCCCTGGGGAGCATCTGAGAGGAACCCAATCCCAGGAGCACTATCACTTGGTAGGATTACTACCATTTAACTTGCCACATTGCTTTTTAATATGCTTTTTGTGCCACCTCCTCTGGTAAATCATAAGTGTCCTAAGGGCTGGTTACATTCTATTCATCTGTCAGTGCCTGGCACCTGGCCCAGGGCCTGCCACATTGTGATATAAATAAGCAGAGCAGCCACTGAGTGAGCACCTACCCTGTGCCAGGCACAAGCGCTTGACAGGCATAAACGACCTATAAATAGATGTCACTATTATGCCCACTTCACAGATGCTGAGATAGAAGCCCAGAGAGGTTAATTAACATGGCCACGATCACGCAGGGAATAAAAACCCAACTCATGTTTAGGTTTTTCAGTTTCTAGGACAAACCTCCCTGAAATATTCTCAGGCAGCAGAAATCTGGAGCCAGCTCCAGGTCTGAGAGGGATGGCTCAGAAGCAGCATTGCCCCAGGCTCTGCCTCTGTTGTGCAGTAAGTGGCACCAAGGAGTTAGAATTTCCCCAGAAGTGAAATAATGATCATAAGCGTCTTTATTACAAGAAGATGTGCACTGCTTTTGCAATCTGCTTTTTTTTGTTGTTGTTATTATTTGTTTGTTTTGAGACAGGGTCTCTCTCTGTCACCCAGCCTAGAGTGCAGTGGTGCAATCTCAGTTCACCGCAACCTCTGCCTCCTGGGTTCAAGTGATCCTCCCACTCCAGACTCCCGAGTAGCTGGGACTGCCAGCATGTGCCACCATCCTCGGCTGATTTTTGTATTTTTTGTAGACACAAGGTTTTGCCATATTGTCCAGACTGGTCTCGAGCTCCTGGACTCCACCCATCTTGGCCTCCCATAGTGTTGGGATTATAGGCGTGAGCCACTGCACTCGGCCCGCAATCTGCTTTTGAAAGCACTTTTCTATCAAATGTCTTTTTAGATGCTATGAAGAAGCGAAGGCGGGTATCATTTCATTTCTGATGACGAAACTGAAGCTCTGAGAGAAATGACCGTCCTAGACGGCACAGAGCGGTGAGGGCAGGAATAGTGTCTGTGTGCTGGAAAGACTTTCAGAAGAAGATGCTAGGCTGGGCATGGTGGCTCACACCTGTAATCCCAGCACTTCGGGAGGCCAAGGCGGGTAAATCACGAGGTCAAGAAATGGAGACCATCCTGGCCAACATGGTGAAACCCCATCTCTACTGAAAATACAAAAATTAGCCAGGTGTGATGGCGCATGCCTGTAGTCCCAGCTACTAGGGAGGCTGAAGCAGGAGAATCACTTGAACCCAGGAGGCGGAGGTTTCAGTGAGCCGAGATCGTGCCACTGCACTCCAGCTTGACAACAGAGCAAGACTGTCTCAAAAAGAGAGAGAGAGAGAGAGAGAGAGAGAGAGAGAGAGAGAGAGAGAGAAAGAGAATGCTCTTCCTCTAATACGAGTTTGGGTAACAGCCCTGCTTTTCTGCCCATTTACCAACAGCTCAAGGTGCCCACAGGGGACAGTCTTTGTCCTCAGGGCTAGGTCTCAGGGTCGTGCTGACTGCACACTGACCTGCTCCCTTCTTGAAGGCAGAGGCTGGATTTTGAGCACTCTGATTAGTGCAGGGACAGCACAGGACTCCTGTACCTCAGTGGCTGCACACTCCAAGGCCGAGTTTATGAAGGAGGACCAGCAGTCATCTATGTCCCCCGTCAAACACCGTTGCGCACTTGCAAATGCCAGTCTCTAAAGTTGACTCTCTAGGCTGGACCTGTTCAAGTAAGCTGCGTCAGCCAGTCAGTCACAGAGGAACTGGCCCCTCCACCCCCAAGAGACCCCTAAACCAAAGCCTGGGTGGCAGAGCATTGTCACCGTCAAGCCAAGCCTGGACGTCTAGGCTGAACTATGAAGCGGACACCATTGAGATAGACAGTCCCTGTCCTTGTAGGCAAAGTGTCCAGTGTGCTGTTGTGTGGGCATCTAGAGGACTCCTGAGGGATCAGCTGCCCAGCAGCCTTTTTCTAGAAATACAGGCACATCCACATGGATACAACAAGATCTCCAGGAGCCACGTGTCCCTCCTGTCCCCCGACAGCCACACTGATCGGACCGGCTGTGCGTAGCCCACCTAAGCTGTGCCTCTTGGAGTCCTTCCCTGAGCATTTGGAACCGAGAGACTCCAGTGTAGCCTGGCTTTCTCATAAACACAGGGATATAAACTTCAGAAATGTTAGTGGTGGCCATTTTCCTCCTTGTAGTCAAGAATAGAGAGAAAGCCAGTCTACAGCAAGAGAAAAGAATGAGGCAGCCCTGAAAAGAGGAGGGAGGCCCACTTGCATCTATGCCTTTGGGTTCCATGATACCCTAAGACTTTTCTCACAGAGTCCCTATTTTTGCTTAGAGTTGGTTTCTGTTACTTGTAACCAATAGAGTTAATACAGTGTAATTCCATTGTTCTCAAGCAGGGGTGGTTTTGTTCCCCAGAGGACATTTGGCGATGTCTGGATGTATTTTTGGTTATCATAACTGGGGGAAATGGGGTGCTACTAACATCTAGTAGGTGGTCAGGGATGCTGCTAAACGTCCTACAATGCATAGGGCAGCCCCTCACACCAGGAACCATCTAGTCCAAAATGTCAAGTTGAGGACCCCTCAATGCACCATGCTTGTCAAAAACAGGAGTGATCATCATGAAAAAATAGACTTTGTGTCTCACGTCTCCATTTGGCAAAGAGTCTTTCATTTTAAACAATATTCTGGAGGTGAGAATTCTCATACCTTGATAGCAGGAGGACAGACAATGAGTGCAACCTCTATGAAGAGTCATTTAACAAGACATTTACCTGGAGTCTTAACATGTTCACTGTTAAATCCGTAATTTACTTGTAGAATTTATTCTTGGTAGTAAATCTTAATTCAGAGATATACACAGAGATTTGTGCAAAAGGATGTTCAGTGCAGCTTTATTTATAATGGTGAAAAATGGAAACAACTTAAATATCAACCACTGGGTATTGGTTACATAAATTATGATACATTCATAGCACAGAATAATGTATGTAGCACTTAAAATTATGTTTATGAAGATTATTTAGTAACACAGGGAAATGCTCCTTATGTTAACTGAAAAGTCAGAATATAAACCTTTTGAAATATGCATAAGCACAGAAAAAAAGGCTGCAGGGAAATATATCCAAATACTAACTGTGGCTATCTCCAGGGACTAGGATCACAGCTATTTTTTTGTTTTCCTATTTTTAAAAAATATTTTCCAATTTTTCTGCAATTAACATGTATTATAATTCGGAATTTAATACTAGAAAGAAATCGTGATATCAGAATTGAGGATAGTCTAGATTATTCATTCATCAAAAATAAATATATATATTAAGAGCCTACCGTGTGCTAGACAGACATTGTGAATAGGCAGACAAGGCCCCTGCCCTCAAGGGGTTTCCATTCCAGGAGAGGAGGCACTTCAGAGGTTCCAACTATTTGCAAATTCACTGTTATAGAAACAATCTGAAAAGGATTTGTTATTAACACTTAAATAGCTACAATTTGTTGAGAGCCTATTATGTCAGTACTAGATGCCTTACAGTTTTGATCTCATTATCTCTGCATAACACCCGGAAAAAATATGGCTAAGTCTTGGTCACATGGCTGGTGGGCAGTGGCCAGGATTCAAACCAGATCCATTTACCATCAGCACAAATTCCCTGTCTCCTCTGCTCCCTGCCTCAGTGACAGGGGTCATTTCAGGACCATGAGACATGGCAAACTGGAGCCACCAAGAAAGATTTTAAAGTTGAGAGAGCCAGATAGAAAAGGGTATGCAGGCCAGGTATGGTGGCTCACAACTATAATCCCAGCACTTTGGGAGGCCAAGGTGAGAGGATTGCCTGAGTCCAGGAGTTCGAGACCAGCCTGGGCAATATAGTGAGACCCTGTCAGCTCTACAAAAAATTTTTTGAAAAGACAAAATTAGCCAGGCATCATGGTGCACATCTGTGGTCCCAGTTACTCTGGAGGCTGAGGTGGGTGGATGGCTTCAACCTGGGAGGTCGAGGCTTCGGTGAGCCTTGATCATGCCACTTGGGCTTCAGCCTGGGCAAGACCCTGTCTCAAAAAAAAAAAAGAGAGAGAGAGAAAAGAAAGGGGCATGAATGGGAGGAATGTAGGCCACTGACCACATATCCAGCAGGAGGCCAAGGGTGAAGCTGTTTGCAGTGTTAGGGAAGGTGTTGGGGTCAGGGCTGGGGCAGAAGGGTGGAACTGTCACAGATGTACTCTGAGCTGCCCATGAGACGGAAGAAAGAGAGAAAAAGCAAAACCATTTAGAAATGGAGATAGAAGAGAGCTTTGATGTAGATTGGAATGGCTGCAGCTGCGGCCAGAAAGGAGCACATCCTCTCCCCAGAGGTGAGTCTATTAGAGAAGGTTCCACACAGCGAGAGGGGAGCACAGAGGGGAATGAGCTTGTGCTGTGAACCAAAGCTCAGGGGACTCCAAGACCACATGGAAATCAGGAGACCTCATGGGTTGTAAAGGGTTATTGAGATGGCCTCCTCCCAGAAGAAATCAACAGAAAGGCTCCTGCTGCTTTGCTGACCCAGAAGCCTGCCATAGGCTGGATGTGGAGGGAAAGCGAAGCTGTAGAAGTCAACCTGGAGACTTAGGAGCTTGGATCACTGGATTAACTTTGCAAAGTGAATTAAGTAATGAAACTGGATGCAGATGGTGGAACAACTGGAGTAGTTTGTGACTGGGAAGGACTGGTGTCTGCACTTCCAACAGCTTGCTGAACAGGTTAAATGCTCCACTCAAAGCCCAGGTCATTACCATTGGTGGTGACATCCTGGCTCCTTCAGTGACAGACACAGGGGATCACCGTGGAGAAACACCAGGGAAGCTGAAGCTGGATTTCCACTCACGATCTGGTTGTGTGCTTTGTTTCAGACATTTTTTTGGGTTCAGAAACTCCCAAGGAAAAACACCAGGCTAGGAGTCCAGAGGCCTGAGTGTGAGTCCCGGGAATTCTGTAAGTCACAGGAGCAGACGCCTGCCACTTACCCCTGTGTCTTCCACTGGAAAGTGAGAATGACGGTGCCACCCTCTCCTTCTCTGGCCTCCCCTGCCCGGTTTTCTCTGTGCCTCAGTTCCCTCCTCCAGACAGAGGAGGCGAGGAAAGCGTGTGCTTCGCAGGGCAGTGGTGAGGGTCCAAAGAGGCAGCACACAGTAAACTCCCTCTGAGGAAGCCAGGCTCTCAGTCAGTGCTCAGCATCGTTGTTGCTGCTGCTGCTGCTGTTGTTTTTAGGTTAATTGGAGATAACTGATGTGAAAGTGTTTTGAGAAATTACACAGCACTCTATGTTCCAATAAAAGGTGTGGTTTCCATTCTTCCCTCTTCCTGTTTCATTTTTCAGAACTCCCCTCTGCACACCAGGCAGCTGCTGGACTGAGCTATTGAATATGTCCTGTCTTCCACAGGCTCCCCTGCCTCCAGCACTCCCATTCCCTCCCCTTCACTTGGCTGACCCTCTCCTTCCTGGCACACAAAGCTTCCTCTCCCCTGGGAGCCTTCTCTAACCCTCCAGACTGGGCTGGAGCCTCCTCCTCTGGGTTTCACCAGCACCTGTTGACCGCTGGCTGCACACACTGCAATTTTCTGTGCTTTCGGTTTTGGTTTGGTTTTGTCTTTTTCAGTCTTTTTCCTGCACTCTCCCCACCTTGACATAAGTTCCTGGGCATAGACAGGGTGTCTAATTTGTCATTGCATGCCCAGAATCTAGTAGAGTCCAGGCATATTATTGTAAGCTCAGCAAATGTACGTGGATTTGAATGAAGGAGGAAATAAGATCATGTATAGGAAGTCACCTTTTACAGTCTTAGGAATAATCATTATTAATAGCTCACTCAACAATATTCATTGATCACCTACTAATCTTTGAAAGGCGTCTACCAGGTACCTAGGGCAACACATAATAGGGTCTCTGCTCTCAAGGACTTTTCGAGGGAATGAGGGAGAATCCCTAGAGGAATTTTACGACCCACAGATGACAACATAAATGTAGTAACATACATACGTGCCCTAAAAGAGGCCAGGCTGCCTGTTGCAGAAGTGCAGTCAGGCACAGCTCCCCAGGGGTGTCAGGAGGCTCCTAAAGGAGGAGCTGACTTGAGCTCTGCCTTGACCAGCCTCCCCACAGCCCTGTGCCCTTCACTTCATCTCTTCCTTCAGCTCTGCGATGACTCAAGAGAGCTCGTGTCCTGCCCCCAGCCGCTCCTGAGGGGCCAGCAGCTCCCTGGGCCTCTCTGAGGCCACCATCTGGCAAACCTGGGGAGTCCTTGCTCTGAGGCCCCTGCAGGGTCACGCCTGCTACAACTCCATCTGGCCAAGGCCTCAAGGCAGCAGAGGCTGAGGGATTTGGAGTCCACCAAACCCTGGTTTGAGTCCTGGCTCTGCCACTTGCCGGTCGTGTGAAGACATATTACACTTTATCCAAGCCTCAAATTCCTTGTGTATAAAATGAGGCCAGGCCAGGTATGGTGGCTTATGCCTGTAATCCCAGCACCTTGGGAGGCTGAAGCGGGGGGATCGCTTGAGGCCAGGAGTTCAAGACCAGCCTGGGCAACATAGTAAGATACACAAAATCAAACATTTAGCCAGGTGCAGTGGCACACACCTGTGGTCCCAGCTACTTGGGAGACTGAGGTGGGAGAATTGAGGAGCCCAGGAAGTCGAGGTTGCAGTGAGCTGTAATGGTGCCACTGCATTCTCGCCTGGGTGACAAGAGTGAGATCCTGCCTCAAAAAAACAAAAACATAACACAAATAAAATGAGTACAACAATAGCCATTGGTGAGATGGTCATACTTCAATGAAACAACAGATATGGAGAATCTGGAACATTCTTTTAAAAGCCTTCAATAAACGTAAACCATTTTTCCCTCTAGGACTCATATGGACTCTATGTTCCTGGCTTTGCAGCCAGGGGTGGGTGCACTCTAGGCCTTGTGGGTGTGTTAGTCAGACATCTCACAGGGCCTTGCCCCACCCTCTAGTCTGGGAACCCTCCTGGGTTCCCAGAAAAATGATGTAGGTTAGTAAAACTCAGACCTTCTAAATTTTATTTTTAAGAATCTTTCTTATTCTTTTAAGAATTTAAGAATCTCTCTTTTGAGCAGGGTCAAGAACTAGTTTTAATTAAATTATTAATGCCCGGAAAAGAGAGAATGACCCCATTTTAGCCTCTCTTTTTGAGCATTTAAGAATTTAATGCTCTTTTAAGAATCTCTCTTATTGATTTAAGAATCAATTAAGAATCTCTCTTATTCTTTTAAGAATCTCTCTTATTGAGATTCTCTCAATAAGAATCTCTTATTTAAGAGTCTCTCTTAAGAATCTCTCTTATTGAGCAGGGTCAAGAACTAGTTTTAATTAAATTATTAATGCCCGGAAAAGAGAGAATGACCCCATTTTAGCCTCTGACCCCATGCGGCACAAGCAGACAGGTGTAGTTACCCCAGATGAGGAAACCAGGTCCAGAAAAGGAAAGTGTCTGGGCCAAGGGCACACAGTGCACGAGGGGCAGAATCCAGACTAAGTTGGCCCTTTCCTCTCTGCGTAGTTACCATCTAATAGGCTGCGCGTCCAGGGGGCCCCTTCTTGCCTAGGGACCAGTCTGCCTTTGTAGGATTAACAAATTAGCTACAAGGTTAGAAATTACAGTTTAGGGGTCATGTCGCCTCTGGCTCCAAGAGTCTGAACCTCCCCAAATGGTTCCTGGGAATAACATCACTATTGTAAAATCTAAGATGAGTGCTTGAGATATTTTGCAGACCTTGTACTCAACGGATCAGCTGACATCACCCAGACCAGTAATCTGGCTCCACCAGTTCGGCCATCCCACCCAGGATCAGAAAACAGCAAGAAAACCTCACTCCGACACCCTATGATTCCATCTCCAACCTGACCAGTCAGCACTCCCCACTTCCCAAGCCCCTACCCACCGAATTATCTTTAAAAACTCTGATCCCCGAATGCTCGAATGCGTGGGGAGACTAATAATAATAATACTAGTGATAATAAAACTCCGTCTCCTGCGCAGCCGGCTCTGCATAAATTACTCTTTCTCCATTGTAATTCCGCTGTCTAGGCAGCAGGTAAGGTGAACCCACTGGGCGGTTACACTGTCCTTACAGTCTCTAAGGCTGCTCCTGCCCCAGTGCTCAGGGACTCCCAGGCATTCAGTGAAGGGGTGTAAGACCAAGCCAGGCCTGACATCCTGCTGACTTGCCTGTCATAGAACAAAGGTCCCAGGGTTATCTGGCCCATCCTATTGCTTCCTGCTCTGCCCATCTCCTCCCTGCCTCCTGCTCCCAAACCAACTGTCCACCCCAATTATCAGCACTACAGCTGGCTGGAGGGGAGGGAAGGAGAAGCTGCATTGTATATATGAGCAAGTTTGTGGGCCCACAGCCTTCACCGCACCACCCCATGCTCTGCCACTGCATCATCTCCAGTCTCTTCTCCCTGCACCCATTGCCCAACCACAGAAGCCTAACAGATTCCAAGGGAAGAGCTGGAACCTCCTTGCAGCTGGACCTTTTGCTGGTGGGAAGGGGTAAGGCATGCCCTGACCTGGGCATCTCAGGGACACACTGCTCGGGCCTCTGCCTTCTGGGTCTCCTCTTGGTTCCATTTGTCCTGTAGCCTCTCCCTGTACAGGAGGTCAGGAGGAGCAGTCACAAGTCGCCCTGCCTGATGCATTAGGACACAGAAACCCAGGAAGGTTGAATGACTCACTCAAGTTCACACACAGCAGCCCGAGGAGGAAACCACTCAGTCCAACAGGAGCTCGGCCAAGTTGCCAGCTGGCCTTGCCCTCCTCCCTGAGATGGCCAGCATCCCGTATGGATTAAGGGAGAATTCAAATGTCAAAACCAGCAGAGGTGGAAGTGGGGAGTGGCAAAGGGGGAAAAAGATGAATCAAGGCACGCAATCCTACTAAAGAAAGAAGGCTTCAATGTACTCGGTGGCCCCCTGCCGGCTCCCAATGCCAGCCACAGCACCATCCTCCTACTGAATCTTTAATTAAAAGAACAGGACTAATGGGACGGGTGTCAAACTATACACTTAATCTGCACCAGAGACAGCCCCTCTGGGAGCCACTGAAACAGATCAAAGCTACTTCTGTAGAGCCCTCATTCTTCAGGGGAGTTGGCAGCAGGAAAAAGATTTGGAAAAACCACCAACAAAATAAAAATATAATAGTAATAAATGAGGAAAGAGAGGAGAGTTGGGAGGAGGAGGGTGTGAGAGTGCAGGCCAAGGAAGGCAGCAGGTTCCAGGCCATGCTTGGTCCCCTGGTGTCTCTCCTCACACCCAGCCCCAGTGACAACTGGCGTCCTCAACTCGGGCCATGGCGGCGAGCCCCTGCCTCTGTGTGCCTGACCCAATTGAAGGTCCTCCTGTGACTTCCCTCTGTCTCTCTTTCCAGTAACTTAGAACCCTCCCTGACCGCTTTCCTTCTTTTGGGTCTCCAAGCCTTGCAAATGCTGCTTCCTTGCCTGGAGCATCCTTAGCTTGGGTTTCTGTCACTTGCATTCAAAAGAGTCTAACATAAGAGAATTGGTCAGATAGGAGGGCAGAATGGATCATTGTTAATTATGAGAACTTTGGAGGCAAACTGCCCAGATTCAAATCCCTGTTCCACCCCTTGCTAGCTGTGAGACCCCAAGCAAGTCATTTAACTTCTCTGTACTTCATCTGTCAAATTCACTCATCATGGTACTTAACTCACAGTGCTGCCATTAATTAGTTAATGTCCACACCTATCTGATTAGAAGAGCACACTGTGTAACACAGCCCATTACGACTGCTCTAACTCCAGCCCGCAGGACCAGCTGGCCGGGGCCCCTTTCCACAGCAGTGGTGAGTCCAGATGGGCCCCACCTGCTGCTGCCCCATGGGTGCATCCCCTTGTGCTGTCCCCCCAAGGCCACATCTGCAAGTGGAGAGGATTTGGCCATCACTCACTGGGGGAGGGATGAGTGTGGAAGCAGGAGGGTGAAGTGGGGAAGGAGGGAGTCTGCATGTGGGACACCTTCAGAAGCCCTTGTCTTCTGCGTAGTCCCCAGGGAAAGGAATGCCTGCCTGCTCTGTAGAGGGCAGGCCGAGCTCTGAGTGTGGGCTTCCTATCCTCACAACAGCTAGTTTCATCCTTAAAAGTCTGAAGCCAGATACATTCTGTGACCAGATTAATTTTTTTCTGAAGCTCCCGTTTGGTCTGTTGGAGGAATTCACGTTCCTCCAACTATCATAACTTTGCTCTATCTTTCAAGAGCTCACACCGCAGCCTTGTTTTGCAAATAGAGCATTCTTTCTGTCCTGCCTGTCCTTTACCTTGCAAAGCTTCCCCATATTGAACAAAAACATTTTCTTTCTTTTTTTTTTTTTTTTTTTTAATTGAGACGAATTCTTGCTCTGTTGCCCAGGCTGGAGTGTAGTGGCGCGATCTCGGCTCACTGCAAGCTCCGCCTCCCGGGTTCATGCCATTCTCCTGCCTCAGCCTCCCGTGTAACTGGGACTACAGGCGCCCACCACCACACCCGGCTAATTTTTTATATTTTTAGTAGAGATGGGGTTTCACCGTGTTAGCCAGGATGGTCTCGATCTCCTGACCTCGTGATCCACCCACCTCGGCCTCCCAAAGTGCTGGGATTACAGGCATGAGCCACTGCACCTGGCCAAACAAAAACATTTTCAACTGCTCTGTAGTGGAAGATAGGGAGGCCAGGGTGGAGGTAAAGGGTAATTAAATAATTTCTGCTGCAGCACGAAAAACTGAACAGCATTAAGTATTATTAATATCATGTGCTCTTCCCCATGAATTAACACAGGCAATCCCTCTCTCCTGTCTGGTGTTCAGTAAATATTTGTTGAATGAATGAATGTTAACAGCTTATGATTCTGTCTTTCCTGCTCTGATAAATTATGAAGTCCATGTAGCCAAATCAGCATCAAACCCATTTTATATGCAGTCTGTGTTTTGAGCCCCAGGTCAAAGTGAATAAAATATGTGTGAAAACGAAGTGATAATGTCCACTGGAGAACATTGGCTTCTTGTATTTGTAGGGGATAGGGTCTACCTGGCTTGGTGTTGGTGACTTGAGAGTAGCCTTCCAGCTGCTTTTCTCTGGTTCCCAAATAAACCACAGTTAAGCTGTCCCTTCCAGGTAGAACTCTGTTGAGACCCCACAGGCAGCTCTGGTGAATGACCAGCATGTGCAAACTCATTATTCTCCAGCTGAGCCCAAAACTGTGCAGGAAGTAGGGCAATTCCTGCAGGACTGAGTCTGCCCCTGGCTGAGCCTTGCTCTGTTCATTGCAGATATTTAAGTCTCTCCGTAGTGCTGTGACTCACCTGTCTGTCCTTGGATGGAATTCCACAGGGAAATCACATGCAGAACCTGGTCACTATCTGTACACAAAGCACATGGAGAGATTCTAGGGACAATCATTTCTAAGTAAATTACCTAAGGGCAGAAGAGTCTGCCCAGGACCTGGGGGAGAATGGAGCAGGGATAGGAGGTAGGAATAAGTGACTTGTGCATTAATCACAAAGCAATCAGCAGATGACAAGGGGCCTTGGAACCACTGCATCTGTCTAGCTGGATGAGGTGAAAGGAAAGGTCACTCCTGTCTGGGAACTCCCATCCATCTTCAAGACACCCACTTACCTGGCTTGCATGTGCCTGGGCTTCCTGTTTTCCCTGCCCAGCAGAGACGCTGCCCTGGCCTGGTTCATTGTCCATTATCTGCCCTCTGGGCCATCCCAGTATCCACCTGGTCTGCCCCACTTGACCCAGGCCACAGAGGAGGGCGTGGCTTTGGCTAGTTGACCTTTATGAAGTAATTTACTGGGTGTAGCCTACCTCAGTTCCTGAGACCTGTAAACTCCTCTTTCTCTGTCCTGAATCTTCCTCAGTTATCAGGGCCCAAGCAGGAGAGCGGGCATGAACTCTCAGTGCTCTTCCGCTAACTTCTTCCCTTGATCCTCCCCAGCTTCTTCCCTCTCCTGGCAACCCACCCCCTGCCCGCTGTCCCCTGAGGACAGAGGCTCCTGCTGGATGGAGCTGTCTTCTTACCTCTGCTGGCCCTCCCTGGGCTGTACCCCAGTCCTTGTATCAAAACCTGTTCTCAGGTTCAGATCAATTTCTTTCTGACACATTTTCACAAAAGTGGGTTTTGTCTCCCAGGTCATTTCAGTTTCAACTGGAGCAATGTCCTTGCCCAGGTGTAACCCTGGGCAGTGGATTTCGGCAGCGGTGATGAGTTTGGAGTAGAAAAAAAGAGTCTTGATTAGAATGGCTGCTCCATGGCTCAAATCACAGATACAGCATGAGATTCGGATTCAGGCATTGGATTTATTTTATTTTATTTTATTTTATTTTATTTTATTTTATTATTTATTTATTTATTGAGACGGAGTTTCGCGCTTTCGCCCAGACTGGAGTGAAGTGGCGCAATCTCGGCTTACCTCCACCACCCCTTCCCCTGCCGTCACCAGGTTCAAGTGATTCTCCTGCCTCAGCCTCCAGTAGCTGGGATTAGAGGCACCCCCCCCCCCACCACACCTGGCTAATTTTTGTATTTTTTTCGTTGAGACGGGGTTTGGCCATGTTGGCCAGGCTGGTCTCGAACTCCTGACCTCAGGTGATCCACCCTCCTCGGCCTCCCAATGTGCTAGGATTACAGGCGTGAGCCACTGGGCCCAGCCCCTGGCATTGGATTTAAATCCTGACGCAACAACTTCCTAGCTGTATAACCTTGGGTGAGTCATTTAACCTGTCCTAGTTTCTCAACAACAGGGATAAACATGTTCACCTAGCTGAGGAGAGGATTTAATAAAGTGTGTATTTTTAAATCCTGGTATAAAGTTGTAACCATTCTCCTTAGCATGGTAAGGTCAGCACTTCCAACATCGGGGAAGGGGTGAAGGTCAGGGAACTGAACTGCCCTCTGCAGCTGAATAGCACCTAGGCAGGTTATTTTAAAGGCCCGTGGCCTCCAATATCTGTGGCACCTGTGTACTACACCCCTCTGGATTTCCACCATTGCAAGAATTCCTCTGGGTAAGCATTATAGTCTCCCTAGGGTCTCCTTTTGAAAGGTGAAAATTCTCGTGAAAGTTACTAATGCTGCAATGTGAAAAGTGTAATTTAAAAGATTGTACTTATTTTTGTGAGAATGCAAGGTGCCCTAGAGCCCAGAAACCAAGAGAAAGCAAGGATAGTCCCAACTATGAGAGGCAAATTTAGGCCCTGAGCCAGGCACTCTCTTATCCATGATCTCATTCTACCTCACAAACAACCTTCAGAGGGAGTTATTGTTAAAGAACTGTTTAAAGGTAAAATCGCTGGGCGCGGTGGCTCAAGCCTGTAATCCCAGCACTTTGGGAGGCCGAGACGGGCGGATCATGAGATCAGGAGATCGAGACCATCCTGGCTAACACGGTGAAACCCCGTCTCTACTAAAAAATACAAAAAATTAGCCAGGCGAGGTGGCGGTCGCCTGTAGTCCCAGCTACTCGGGAGGCTGAGGCAGGAGAATGGCGTGAACCCGGGAGGCGGAGCTTGCAGAGCTGAGATCCGGCCACAGCACTCCAGCCTGGGCAGCAGAGTGAGACTCCGTCTCCAACAAAAAAAACAAAAAAAAAAAAAAGGTAAGAATCAAGGCCCTTGTATAAATACAACCTCTTACAAACATGAAATTCAGACATGCCAATGATTTAACTCATCGATTAGTAAGGGAACCAGTAAGATGTTACGACTGCTCAAAAAAGAATCCAAAGAGCAGATGCATACAGAAGCCATCAGGAATGCTCACATTTGCTTAATAGATACAAAACTGGTCAATATTCACAGAGCAATAATCAGTTGCATTTCCAATTGATATAATTTACATTTCTATGGACAAAATAATTCGCATTATCATCAGTTTTCTACAGTTTTCAGAGTCATAAAATAGCTCAAAGACGATGAAAGAAAGGCAGAGGTAACCCACAGGCAAACAGACAGGAAGCCCAATAACAATCTTCTCTTGCCATTTCAAAGTCTCACACAACTTTTTCTAACATTGCGACTATCCTCATTTCATCACAAAGCAGAAAGCATGGAGACAGGCACAGAAAGTAGAAATGAAAAGTGGAAATCTAGTCCAGAGGCACCCAAGTGCCAGTCCCATCCGAGGGCTGAGGCGTGTGTAACAAGAATGTCACATGGGGGATGAAATTATAAAAATAAGAATGAGGTCAGTTTTTCGACAAAGCTAAATGATTTCCTTCAAAAGACTGTCCATTATTGGAGATTATATTCTTCCTACATTTGTAGCATTAAAATGTCTTTTCCAGCCGGGTGTGGTGGCTCATGTCTGTAATCCCAGCACTTAGGGGGGATGAGACAGGTGAATCACCTGAGGTCAGGAGTTCGAGACCAGCCTGGCCAACATGGCGAAACCCTGTCTCTACTGAAAATACAAAAATTACCCGGGCATGGTGACATGTGCCTGTAATCCAAGCTACTTGAGAGGCTGAGGCAGAGAATCACTTGAACCCAGGAGGCGGAGGTTGCAGTGAGCTGAGATTGCGCCACTGCACTCCAGCCTGAGGGACAGAGCAAGACATCTTCTCAAAAATAAATAAATAAATAAATAAAAGTCCTTTCCTTTTTAAAAGGATGGTGATAATATACGATAGTAGTAATAATTGTTGTTCTTTTTTAAATGTACTTGTTTGATGAAGTAAAGGCTGGCAATCCTATGTAAGCCCCCATTAAATATATACATCTATATGGTTTTTATAGTTGTATTTGGTTATTTTATTCATCTGTGATAGTCCAAAGTCTGGAAACACTGCTGCATTCACAATTCTGAAGTGTTGTATTACAGGTAAGTTGGTTAAAGAACAATACCTGATAACTCCAGCACTTTGGGAGGCCGAGGCAGGTGGATCACCTGAGGTCAGGAGTTCGAGACCAGCCTGGCCAACATGGCAAAACCCTGTCTCTACTAAAAATACAAAAATTAGCTGGGTGTGGTGGCGCACACCTGTAACCCCAGCTACTCAGGAGGTTCAGGCACAAGAATCACTTGAACCCGAGAGGCAGAGGTCGCAGTGAGCCGAGATCGTGCCACTGCACTCCACTCTGGACGACAAAGCGAGACTCCATCTCAAAAAAAAAAAAAAAAAAAAGAAAAGAAAAGAAAAAAGGGACAATGCCTGAGCAACACTACCTGGGTCCCCTAGCCCAGCAGGGTTCTCTTTGTCTCAGCCAAACATGGGAAGCTGACTTGGTTAGGCTGAGCATCCAGACACCGAGGCTGAATAGAAAAGACATAAGAAAATTGTGACTTACAGACTGACCCTGGGGATGCCAGAGGGTGGTCCAGATGGAGTGAACTCCGAAAATGACCTTCTCTGGTGCTAGCCTCCACATGCATTCCGTCTATGGTGCTGCATGGCTTGTGCTATGGTCTGAATATTGGTGTCTCCCCAAATTCATATGTTGAAACTTAATTCCCAAGGTGATAGTATTAAGAGGTGGGGACTCTGGGAGATGATGAAATCATGAAGGCAGAACCCTCATGAATGGGACTAGTGCCCTTATACAAGAGGCTGGAGGAAGGCTGTTTGCCCTTCTGCCACGTGAGGACACATAGAGAGCACCACCCATAAAGAAAGGGCTCTCACCAGACACCGAATCTGCCAGCACCTTGATCTTGATCTCAGCCTCTAGAATTGTGAGCAATAAACATCTTATAAAGATATTTATGAGGCCAGGCGCGGTGGCTCATGCCTGTAATCCCAGCACTTTGGGAGGCCGAGGTGGGTGGATCACTGAGGTCAGGAGTTCAAGACCAGCCTGACCAACCTGGTGTAACCCCATCTCTACAAAAAATGCAAAAATTAGCCAGATGTGGTGGTGTACGCCTATAATCCCAGCTACTCGAGAGGCTGAGGCAGGAGAATCACTTGAACCTAGGAGGCAGAGATTGCAGTGAGCCGAGATCATGCCATTGCCCTCCAGCCTAGGTGACATAGTGAGACTCTGTCTCAAAAAAAAAAAAAAAAGATGTTTATGGTCAGGCACAGTGGCTCATGCCTGTAATCCCAGCACTTTGGGAGGCCAAGGCGGGTGGATCACTTGAGGTCAGGAGTTTGAGACCAGCCTGGTCAATATGGTGAAACCCTGTCTCTACTAAAAATACAAAAATTAGCTGGGTGTGGTGGTGTGCGCCTGTAATCCCAGTTACTTGGAAGGCTGAGGCACGAGAATTGCTTGAGCCCAGGAAGCGGAGGTTGCAATGAGTGGAGATTGTGCTACTGCACTCCAGCATGGGCGACAGAGTGAGACCTTGTCTCAAAAAAAAAAAAAAAAAAAAAAAAAAAAAAAA
>NW_016807278.1:3050234-3086939 GCF_001698545.2 Rhinopithecus bieti
AAAAAAAAAAAAAAAAAAAAAAAAAAAAAAAAAAAAAAAAAAAAAAAAAAGATGTTTATGGTCAGGCACAGTGGCTCATGCCTGTAATCCCAGCACTTTGGGAGGCCAAGGCGGGTGGATCACTTGAGGTCAGGAGTTTGAGACCAGCCTGGTCAATATGGTGAAACCCTGTCTCTACTAAAAATACAAAAATTAGCTGGGTGTGGTGGTGTGCGCCTGTAATCCCAGTTACTTGGAAGGCTGAGGCACGAGAATTGCTTGAGCCCAGGAAGCGGAGGTTGCAATGAGTGGAGATTGTGCTACTGCACTCCAGCATGGGCGACAGAGTGAGACCTTGTCTCAAAAAAAAAAAAAAAAAAAAAAAAAAAAAAAAAAAAAAAGATGTTTATGGTCAGGCACAGTGGCTCATGCCTGTAATCCCAGCACTTTGGGAGGCCAAGGCGGGTGGATCACTTGAGGTCAGGAGTTTGAGACCAGCCTGGTCAATATGGTGAAACCCTGTCTCTACTAAAATACAAAATTAGCTGGGTGTGGTGGTGTGCGCCTGTAATCCCAGTTACTTGGAAGGCTGAGGCACGAGAATTGCTTGAGCCCAGGAAGCGGAGGTTGCAATGAGTGGAGATTGTGCTACTGCACTCCAGCATGGGCGACAGAGTGAGACCTTGTCTCAAAAAAAAAAAAAAAAAAAAAAAAAAAAAAAAGATGTTTATGAGTTATCCAGTCTAAGATTTTTTTTATGGCAGTGCAAGGGGTCTAAGGCACTTGTCAGTAGGCTTTACCTACACCGTCCTCCCTGCCTATAATGAAGAAGATCCAATCCTGAAGCTCAATAAACCTGGCCTAAGCTGGCATGCCAACCAAGAAAGACAGGAACAGGGCTTGGCACCATCTCCCTTCCTGAGAGCCTGCTCCAGCACCCAGGGTGCAGGGTTGTAAGCAAAGTCAGAAATGAGAGGGATTACAGATTTCACAAGTCAATGACTAACTAGTATCCGGTGAATTGAAGCAGAGATTTCCTAGCATGTGACAATATTAACCTTTGCAGCCTGGGTTTTCAACTCCTCCACATCAGGGGTTTGGTTGGCAAAGCCCTGTCACCTCCCCCACATTTGACTATCTGCTGCTAAAAGTCAGAAATGATCAAAGGCCCTGCTTTTAAAGGCACAGTGCTGCTCCACCAGACAGCGAGAAGCCCAGGCAGGCCCCACCTGGAAAGAACAGGGAGCACACACACACTGGAGTTTGGGGTTTCATTCTAAACAAGTGGGGTATCTGTCATCACTCCAGAGGGGAAGGAGGGCTGCGTCCAGTGGAGGATCTGCGAGCACCAGCATGTTAAGCACTGCTACCCTGTATGTAGTACCTGCTTTCTGCTGGGTTAACAGGAGAGGAAACAAGCATGGGGGATGATACAGCTCCTGGTGGTTTTTAAAGAAGAATGCATTTAAACTCAGAGTGTGCCTGAACAGCTGGGCTGGAAAATCGCTTGTTTAGCTCTGCAGTTTGTGTCAGGGACTCACTGGCTGAGAGAGAATAAAAGCAGCTTGATTTTGTAAACTGTCAGTATTATGAACCAAGGCAAAGACCTCTAGGGAGAGGGACTCAAGAGACTTCTTTTCTCCATGCCTACACAGCAGAGGGAATGATAGGACCAAGCTCAGGAACAATTGCCTGTTAGCACTACAGGCATTGATTGGGGTCTAGGGTTTTCATGTTCCCAGCTCTGCCTTCAAGGAATCACAGCCCCAGAATTCCAGAATCTCAGATCCAGAAGGGACCAGAGATGGCACAGAAATTCCTGCTTCAGCTCCCGTGACAGCTCCTGGCCTCTGTGGACGCCGATGCCCCAGGGAATGCTCACTACTTCTCTGCCCAGCCTGCCCGGTGCTTGTCAGCATAGACTGGCAGGAAATCCCCTCTTGTGTGAGCTGAAACCTGTCTCTTTTTCATCAACCAGCAGAGTGGGTATGTACCACGGCACCTTAGATGAGAATGGTCCCTCAGAGATCCCATGAGTCAGACTACCCAAATTCACCCGCAAGCATTTTTCTCTGGGTCTACCTAGTGTTTTAAAACTTTTCTTTTGATCCAATATTTACAACAGAGAGATTTCCTAGAAAAATCTAGCTTTGTGGATTTTCTTGGTATATTGGAAAGGCTGGCAACAATGACTCACACTACCATCTGAAAAGACCTGGCTGGAGTTGGGTGTTGGTTGTCCCGTTGTTATGGGCATGGATTTCCAGTTTACCCTCATCCCCTGCACTCCCTACTGTCCGCATCTCCGCAGCTCTCCTCTGAGATCCCACTGGTCTCTATAGCTTATGAGTTTGTGAGACCAGACATTGTTCATGCTCCAAGTTTTACCAGTGACCATGTGCCAGGACCCTCCTTGGCCTATGGTTCATTCCCTTCCTTTATAACTCAACCTCTTCCCTTCCAGAGCCATGCTCACCCCAACGGATTTCCTTCCTTTGTCCTGCTCCTATTTCCATCTTGTGGCCTTTATTGATATAAAAATAACCAAATTAGCAAAGCAACTTTGTTAACTACTCCTCTGCTTGTGCCCATGCATTTAAGTCAGTAGTGCTTAGCTGGGCATGGTGGCTCACGCCTGTAATTCCAGCACTCTGGGAGGCTGAGGTAGGTGGACGGCTTGAGCCCAGAAGTTCGAGACCAACCTGGGCAACATAGGGAAACCATGTCTCTACAAAAAATACAAAAATTATCTGGGCATGGTGGTGCGTAGCTATCGTCCCAGCTTCTCGGGAGGCTGAGGTGGAAGGATTGCTTGAACCTGGGAGGCCGAGGCTGCAGTGAGCCGAGATCATTCCACTGCACTCCAGCCTGGTGACAGAGTGAGACCCTGTCTTTAAAAAAAAAGAAAAGAAAAAAAAAAATCAGTATTGCTCAACCAACAACAGAATAGTCTACCTTTAGGGACTTTTGGAAATTTTTTGTATTGTCATAATGGCTGGGGCAATTAGTGCTTGGGGTCCAAAAATGCTAAATATCATGCTATGCTAGGAGTAGTCCCATTAAAAAACAAACCAAAACCTTATTCCATTCAAAATGCCGCTAATCCTCATGGGAAAATACTGATTTAAATGGAATGCTAGCTAATTTTGTCCTACATCATTTTTCTGTATGCCTGTGTAAAATGAGAATAACATATTTCATTCTTATACCAATTCATTTCTTTCATAGAGTTGTTGTGAGGATTGTGTGAGATTTAAAGAATAGATACTTGACACATACTAAGGATATAATAAATGCTAGCAATGATGGCTGATTCAGAAATGGAATGGTGAGACAGGAACTGGTGTGTCTGCCCACGGACCTGAATTCTAGTTCGAGTTGGAAGAGCTACTCTGCCATTCACAAACCACATGACCCTGGTCATGTTTCTCCTCTCTGAACAACGAAGGGTTGTACTAGATTTCCGGAGTCCTAGTCATCCCGAGTATTCCATGGTTCTGTGTTCCTAATGAGACAAACAGCATACCCTTTTTTTTTTTGAGACAGGGTCTCACTCTGTCACCCAGGCTGGAGTGCAGTGCCGTGATCTCAGCTCACTACAACCTCTGTCTCCTGGTTTCAAGCGATTCTCCTGTCTCAGCCTCTCGAGTAGCTGGGACTACAGGCACACACCACCACGCCTGGCTAGTTTTTTCTATTTTTAGTACAAATCCATGTTGGCCAGTCTGATCTCAAACTCCTGACCTCAGGTGATCCGCCTGCCTCAGCCTCCCAAAGTGCTGGAATTCCAGGCGTGAGCCACCGCGCCTGGCCAATACCCTTTTTCTAGTCAATATTCTTGCTGGCTTTTGTTGTCTGGGCCAGCATTCCCAGGTACAATGGTGAAAGCTGACCCCAGGCTGTATTTCCTTCCCCAGCAAATTAAAGAACAAAGACAAAGAACAAACCATATGTGTATACAGGACACAGATACACATTGGTTATCATTGTGTCCCTGAAGTCTGTAATGTTTTCAGGGAGGTAGTGGTGGGTAGCCTCAACTTCTCCTAGTCTTTCCCCTTCCTTAGATGGGGAAAGAGTTTTCTTCCAGAATACAGCCTTTTGTGATGGGTACCTGTTAACCACTAGGCTCTCATCACAAAGGGATTCAGGGAGATAGTTTCTGAGGCTCTACGGAGGCTCAGAAATAGATCCCTCCCCCTACTGCCTGCTGGCCCAATAGGGGTAGGAGGCGGGAGGTTGTACATCAAAGGGGGAAAAAAATAGCAGTTCAGTTCATTTGAATAAACCAGGAAGAAGGAAACTGCAATAGGTTATTACTGAGATAATAATTTGTAACTAGGTTACAGATAGTCTCAAGATGTAGACTGAATGGCAAAAATGGACAAAATACAAAATGGAAATAGAACTCTCTTGGTGGCTGATGGAGAGTTACAGCACCATTTACTCTACCCTTCTACTCCATATTTTCCTTCTGGGTGTGAGAGGTATTTTTCAAATGATTTCTCAAAATACCAGGGGTAAGAATATTTCAATAGACTTAAGGGAGTTATCCTCAAGCAGATCCAACGATGTTAAGGGCAGAGGGCCCATCCGTCCCCCTAGATTTTTATAGGTTACTGGTGCCCTCTGGTGGGGGATAAAGGTTACGTCTGTGACCGAGATTTAATTGGTCATTTGTGTTCAGATGCTACAATCCCCCAGCTCTGAGGTACCAGCAAGAGGAGGCAGTATCAGGTGATAAGCACCTCACAGGCGCTTTCTCACTGGTCCATCAGCCTGTTTCACAGATTAGGAAACTGAGGCTTAGAGACATGAGGTGAACTACCTAAGGTCACCCAGTGGGCAGCTAACTGGCAATCCTAATTCAGTGCCAAGAATTCCAGGAATGGTGATGGTCAGTTTTTCAAACATAGACCAACTGTCACGCACACTCACACTCACACAGAAAGAAAAGACAAAGAAGAGAGTAGATGCAATTTTCTCCAAAATGTATCCCCTATGAAGGTAGCAGCTTTACCCAGTTTTGAGCATTGTACTTTGCTGGAGTTGAAGATTTCCCAGTTTAGGGCACTGGAAAGTTTGAGTCTCTTTACCTTGAATCAAAAGCATAGCTTATTTCCCACTAGTGATTCCCTTAGAGGTTAATGATGAAGGGGAACGAGCCCTAGAATGAGAGGGGGCAAAAGCTGGTTACCAAACCAAAGGTGTGAATTGGCCATATAATACTTGATATCACTTCTGTCATTGTAAAGTAAGGGTGTTCAAGAAAATGATCTTTAAGGCCATAAAAGATATTTTTTGCACCCCTTGCCCTAAACTTAAAATAAGTGCTCACTCACCTCTCCCTTTTCTCCAGTCCTGCAAGGTTTTCTGTGTATGTATGTGTCAGAAATATTGGAGTATCTGCCTAAATTCTGAGTCTAGTAAAACAAAACCAAAATCCATTCTCGTCCCCATGATGCTTTCATAATCTTGCCCCTAACCATTTCCCACTGTTCCTCTTCCTCTCCCCAAACCTTTCCCCCTTAGCCTTAGACTTCAGCAGTGGTTCTCAGAATGTGGTTTCTAGGCCAGAAACATCAGCATCACCTGGGAACTTGATAGAAATGCAAATGCTTGGACCTCACGCAGACCTACTTTACTGGAACCTCTGGGTGAGGCCCTACAACCTGTCAAACACCGTCAGACCTGTCAAACTGCTCAAGTTTGAGAGTCACTGTTCTAGATCAGGGTTCTTAATCTGGGGTCCACAGATAGTTCTAGAAAGTCTAAATGTTTTTTGAATTTGCATGTGACATTTTGCATAAGTACATGCCCTTTTTCTGGAGACAAGTTCTCAGAGCAGTCAACTCTTGACTCCAAAAAAGTTATGAACTACTATGCCATCATTCTGTTTCTTTTCTTTTCTTTTCTTTTTGAGACAGAGTTTTGCTCTTGTCGCCCAGACTGGAGTGCAATATCTCAATTTCTGCTCACTGCAACCTCAGCCTCCTGGGTTCAAGTGATTCTCCAGTCTCAGCCTCCTGAGTGGCTAAGATTACAGGTGCCCACCACCACACCCAGCTAATTTTTGTATTTTTTGTAGAGACAGGGTTTCACCATGTTGGCCAGGCTGGTCTCAAACTTCTGACCTCAGGCGATCCGCCCACCTCCAGCCTCCCAAAGTACTGGCATTACAGGCGTGAGCCACCACACCCAACGTATCTTTCTGTTTCATAGTAAACAATTTCCTGCCTACATCTGCAAACTCTTCTTTCCTCCTCTTCTTTGCCTTAAAAGATAGCTGGCTTTCCCTCCAAAGGATCTTGGTGGTCACTTTCCCATACCTCATGTGCTTTCAGGATAGGGTATGGGGCCTCCCCAGTACTGCACTCAGACCCCTATTCTTCCACACTTCCAAATCTCTGCATATATATATATATACATACACACACACACATGTGTATACATATATATATTTAGATCCATACTTCCCTTTACTCCTCCTTTACTGCTGTCATCTGCTGACCTTGCTCCCACTTTCCCTTGTTCATTACAGACTTTGCGTTCCTGCCTGTGACCAGTTTCCTGGGTGATAACATCATGTGAATGACCCATCCAACACCCATCCAAGGCCTCGTGGGACCTTAACCACTTCCCATCCAAGAATTTCACCTTCAAATACTCCAGCCACTCACTCTGCTAGGCCCCGGGGCCTTGCCCTCATCTGGGATGCTCTACTGTATGCCAGTCAGCTTACGCCAAATTACACTGTGGTAACAAACCCCCAAATCTCAGTAGCTTGCATTAACAAAGGCTTGTTTCTCTGTCCATTGCAGCATAGGTGCAGCTATGCTCCCTGTTCTCTTCAGTCTTGGAGACAGGCCAGAGGAGCAGCCCCCATTTTGGGACACACTGGCTTCATGTGGAGGAAAAAGAGCACTGACTGACCCACACAATGGTCCCTAAGCCTCTGCTCAGAATAGCACAGCTCATTTCCGCTTGCATCCCATTGGTCAGCCTGCTGCCAGTGGTGTAGGAAGTGCAATCTTTTCCAAGGCCGGGTAGAGAAAAGTTGCATAGGTTTTGACGGTAATACATCTACCACAACCTTTGAAGTCCTGTTAGATCTTTCTCCCTCTCTCTCTCTCTCTCAACATAGCGACCTGTCTTTTCAGCTCCTGGTCCTCTCCTCCTACTGTACTATTCTTCAGTTTCAATCAGCCCCCTCCTGGAAATGACAATAGATAACATTTACTGAACACTTAGTAGGTTCTACCTCGACATCTATTATCCTGTGAGCCATTGAGAGCTTAGAGAAGTTAGCCTGTCTTCACCTCATTCTGTTTTCTAGATTAGAACCATTACTTCACCTATGAGGAAAACAAGAAGCAGATAGAACTGAGAGGCCAGGTCAGGGCCATAAGTGTGTGACACCAATCTGCAGGGTGTGTGATGTTTTCTCCTGTAGTACTCGTTGGCCTCAGTGGTTCTCAACCAGAGGCCATTCTCCCACTAAGTGATATTTGCCAATGTCTGGGGACATTTTTTATTGTCATAATTAGGGGAGTGCTACTGGCATCTAGTGAGCAGAGACAAGGATGCTGCTAAATGTCTTACAACACACAGGACAGCCCCCATCGCATAATTCTTCAATCCAAAATGTCAACAGTCCTAAGGCTGAAAATCCCTGGTCTACAAATTGGACAGTCTCAGGCAATAGTCTTGTGGAAATTTTCCTACTCTGTTCTGCCCTATTCTCCAGAATACCTGTTCTGGACCTGCTCCACTCTCTTCAAACTCTTATCCCAACGACCATCTCTGCTGTATGGCGGAAGGCCTGGAGGCCGGCGGAAGGTGCAGCGCCGGCGGTGCTCGGGCTTAAAGGGGTAGAGCAGTCCTGCCGCGGGCGAGCGGCTCAGGGGTCCCCAGTCCGAGCCCCGCGACCCGGGGGTGGCGGTGACGCCTGGAGTGAGGCAGGCGTGGCTGGGCTGGGCTCTTAAAGAGGCAGCCAGACAGGACTCTCAGTGTCTACAGCCATACCACCCTGAACATGCCTGATCTCGCCAGCTAGGCAGGGTCCAGCCTGGTTAGTACTTGGATGGGAGACCGCCTGGGAATACCGGGCGCTGTAGGCTTTTTGACGCTCGCTTCCTCCCTCCTTTTGTCGCCGCGCTTCCCAACCGCCCCCAGACTCTGCTCCCCTTTTCCGCCCGCCTGTGTACCCCGCCGTAGCCTAGGACCTCCTCGTGGGGGACTGCCGCTGTAGCACCGCCAGGCAGCAGCATCCCACCTCTACCGCACTGCAGCCCCACCAGGAGCCCGGCTTCAGCCGGGGTGGGGCGGACCGGGACCCGACCCTGAAAGCGCAGGCGCGGGTTCTCTGGGGTCAGGTTGTCTTCCCGCTCCCGGGATGTCCAGGCAATTCAATTCACTCATCTCTCTCTGTCCATGCTTTCAGCGACACGTTTCCTTCCTCTCCTAACTCCTAGCCTTCCTTTAATCTCAGTTCATCTCTTCCAGGAGGTTGTTCAGAAGCTCTTGGCTACATTAGGTCCCCCTTCTGTATTTCTCCTGGCACCATGTAGTCTCACAACAAAACATTCACTATGCTAATATTTATGTGCTTAACCAGTTTCCCTAGACAGGAGAACAGGAACCATGTTCATCTTCATCACGGTATCCCCCAGTGCCTAGACAATACAAGATACATGATAGGTACTTAATATGTACAGCTCAGGTGTCTCCTGACTTCCATTTGGATGTTCTCATATGCACAAACTCAACACAACTAAAACTAAACTCGTCATTTTTTCCTATCTCATCATCATCATCAAAAACCTACTCTTCTACTTTTTTTTTTTTTTTTTTTTTTTGAGATGGAGTCTTGCTCTGTCACCCAGGCTGGAGTGCAGTGGCGTGATCTCGGCTCACTGCAACTTCTGCCTCCCCAAGTTCAAGCGATTCTCCTGCCTCAGTCTCCTCAGTAGCTGGAACTACAGGCTCACTCCACCACACCCGGCTTATTTTTGTATTTTTAGTAGAGACGGGGTTTCACCATGTTGGCCAGACTGGTCTCGAACTCCTGACCTCAGGTGATCTGCCCACCTCGGCTTCCCAAAGTGCTGGGATTACAGGTGTGAGCCACCACGCCCGGCCCTATAGTCTTCATCTCAATGAATGGCACTACCATCCACCAGTTACCCAGCATCCTTGACTCCCCGCTTCCCTCAAACCACATTTATTCATCTTTTTTTCCTAAAAACAATGGTCACTTTAAACATGCATTGTTTAAAGTGCATACATTGTCATGAAGTCTGTCTCTTCTTCTACCTTGATTTCTCTCAAATCCTTGCACTTCTTTCGGGCTTTTGTCTCAAACATACTGGGTTTAACCACTGACTATCTGCAATTCTGAATTGCCTTTGACAAGCTATTTAGCATCTCTGAGCCTTAAATACCTCATGGAATAACAGATGTCAAGTCAGCACCTACTAAGTGTTCTATTATAATAATGCATCTATTACTATTCTTGCCCGGCCCACTGCCATGACTGCAGGAGTATCAATTCAGCCCAGATTGCTGCCATGGCCTCAGTGTTATCCCTGCTCTAAACAGCACTCCAGTCTACTCTCACCAATGCAGCCAGAAGGATCTTTCAAAAATGCCGATGAGATGATGTCACTCTCCTGCTTAAGATCTTTGTAGCGCTCCACTACCTTCAGGATAACATTCAAACCTACTAGGTTGGCATATCACACTTTCATCACCTGGCCCCCTTCCCACTCCAGCCCCATCTGTTATCACTTTTCCAAGCACATTGCTTGCTCGAGGCACATCAAACACTTAAGAGTTCCCCCCAAAAGCCATTCTCTCTCCTTTAGTTCTTTCAGTTACTGCTTCCTTGGCTCATGTGGAAACCGTCTTAAGTATCTAACTCCGCTGTTGGGCCATAGGCAACTTTAGAGCAGCTTCCTTCCTGTTGTATTCTCAGTATCAACCAGTCTCTGGCTCATATTAACATTTATTTGTATTTATTTATAAGTATTTATGTGTTAAAGCAAACCAATTATGGCCTGAGAACGATTCCATACTTCTATATTTGAGTCCCTGTGGATGAACTGTAACCTAGCTTAATAGGCAGATAAGATTGAAAACCTGAGTATGTGCCTGTAACGATAGCTGAGTCTTGGCCAATCCCATCAGTCATACTTCAACCACTCATACACTGCTGAGTGCTCAGACTGTGTTCAAATAAGGCAAACGCCAACCTGTAACCAATCCAGCTGTTTCTGTACCTCACTGCCTATTTCTCTGCATCACTTCCCTCTTTTTGTCTATAAATTTGTTCTGACCATGAGACATCCCTGGAGTCTCTCTGAATCTGCTGATTCTGGGGGCTGCCCCATTCGTGAATCATTCATTGCTCTACTAAACTCCTTTAAATTTAATTCAGCTGAAGTTTTTAACGTATTGAATGAACTTAATCCTTTAAAGAGGATTAATCAAATGAATTCAGGGTTGGGGATGTACATCACAAGGTTAACCCTGTAAGCCCAAACCTGTAATGATTTGAATTTTTCCTAATAGCAATAACTCTTTTCATACCTTTATATGATGGACTTGTGTAACTCCAGCAAAACAAACAAACAAAAACCCCCAAACCCTCAAAATAAGCACTGATGTGAAATTTACCTACTAACAATAGTTTGTGCCAGGCAAAAACAACATTTTGGGAGGCTGAGGTGGGAGGATTGCTTGAGCTCAGGAGTTCTAGACAAACATGAGCAACATAGTAAGACCACACCTCCTCACACACACACACACACAAATATTTTAAATTAGCCAGGTGAAGTGGCATAAGCTTGTGGTCCCAACTACTCAGGAGGCTGAGGAGGACTTTATCACTTAAGCCTAAAAGGCTGAGGCTGTGATGAGTTGTGATTGCATCACTGCACTCCAGCCTGGGGTACAAAGCGAGACCTGGTCTTCCAAAAAAACTGCAATACTCTGTAAGCTCAGTTACCAGTTTCAGCTTGCCTTCTTCCTCTAGTATCAAGAATACATTCAACAAAGATGATACATCTACAGCACCAGGAACTCAAGGTGAGGAGGATGGAAAACCCCAGGAAACATGTTATGCAGTTGAAATTGCATTAGAGTACCTTATAGAGGTCATGTACAAAATGTGAAAAGGCTTAAGTAGACAAAGAAGCTGGCCTCATTATTGTTTCTAATGCTCCTTGTTTTCATTTTAAAAATGTTACCCTGGGGGCCCGGTATGGTGGCTCGCGCCTGTAAACTCAGCACTTTGGGAGGCTGAGGTGGGTGATTACTTGGGCCCAGGAGTGCGAGACCAGCCTGGGCAACATGGCAAAACCCCATCTCTTCAAACACAAAAAATTCAGCCAGACATGGTGGTGCATGCCTGTGGTCTCAGCTACTCGGGGGGCTGAGATGGCTGGATCGCTTCAGCCAGATCAAGGCCACTCGCCACTGCACTTCAGCCTGGGTGACAAAACAAGACCCTGTCTCAAAAAAAAAGTTACCATGATATGTCCAGTATCACCCCACCCCATCCCCCAGGCCTCCTCAGATATGTATTACATATCTCCAAAGGATATCATTTATATGGCAGCCTAAGAAGAGTGCCCCAAGAATTATACAGTTCACACCAATCTGCACCAACGATATGGTAATCCTGCCCCCACCGAAGCTCAGGACAACTAGCCAGATGTTTCACTCACCTTAATGGCTTTAGCTGCAAGTGAATGACCTTTTCAAAAGCCTGTGTGCTACCAAGCTTTGTAGCCCATTCACTCTTCTTTGGTATCCCTCCAAAGAACAGAACCTGAGGGTCATGGATCAGTGGCTTCAATGAAGCCCTGAAATTTGATGTTTAATATTGTGCTACTTATAAGAAGAGGTTTCATGAGATTCATTAGCTTTTCAAGGAGGACTATAATCCCCAAAACTTTAAGAACCACCAGTAGAGACCCTAGCAGATGCTAGGCGGACCAAATGATTAATGCATATGGTATGACAAACCCTCAGTACCTCTCATACTAGCCACAATTTAAAACCACAACAAGCTCAATGTTAGAAAATACTCTGTAAAATCTGATGGATTTCTTCAGGATTGGGACCCTGAAAATAAATATGGCAACTGCTCTAAAAGGTAAGTGGGGGAAAATATCCAATGCTGCTGATTTTAAGTCCATTAACTTCCCCCAAAGAAGTAACAGAAGTAATTTTCTGTTATATCTTTGGTCTATCAGACCAAAAGACAGAATAGCAATGAGATTTAACTGTATATACACAAAATTACCTATTTCACAAATAATGACAACACACAATGGCAAAAGGAAAAACATTTAATACACAAAAAAGCACAATTAAAAAGTATTAAAAGCATTACATAGTGCAAAGACCAAAAAGACAGCTATTAATTTCATGGTGCTTATAAAGAAAACTAGGCAAGAATGCAGAAAATGCCTTCCTCTTTCCTCATTTAGTGAGCTGGCCACATTCGAAAGGTTATTATTATTATTATTATTTTTTTGTGTGTGTGAGAGACTGAAGTTTTATTATTACTCAATTCAGTCTCCCAAAAAGTTATTTTAAATTGCCACTTTCTTCCCACTTTATGAAACCACATTTGCTGCTCTTGATTGTGACTCTGATAGGAAACATTTGGAAAACTGCATGTTTTCTATATATGGGCAGTGCATTTTATGCCACCTACTCAAGTGTATGTAGAAAGAGACATTTTGGGCCAGGCATGGTGGCTCATGCCTGTAATCCCAGTACTTTGGGAGGCCAAGACAGGCAGATTGCCTGAGGTCAGGAGTTCGAGACCAGCCTCGCCAACATGGTGAAACCCTTTCTCTACTAAATATATAAAAATTAGCCAGGTGTGATGGTGCACGCCTGTAGTCCCAGCTACTTGAGAGGCTGAGGCAGGAGAATCGCTTGAACCCAAGAGGCTTACAGTGAGCCAAGATCACGCCACTGCGTTCCGGCCTGGGCGACAGAGTGAGACTGTCTCAAAAAAAAAAAAAAGAAAAAAAAAAGAAAAGAAAAGAAAAAATTTTTGTACACCAAGACCACAGCAAGGCGGTTTTATCAGGATAGAATGTACTATCCAAATTTACAAACTTCTCTCAGAACACCTAGCGAAAGAACTCTTTTCTAGTCATGAGTCTCATATCAAAGAAAGAATACCTAAACTAGTAGCATGGGTAAAAGGGCTTGCAGTAAGCAAACAGGCTCTGCCAGGCAGGCAATAAAGGAGAGCTTGTGCTCAGCTTCCAGAACATGAGGTATTCTGAATATATACCCAGAGCTTGGTAAACCAAGAGCATAATAGTTCTTAGATCTCTTCAAGGAAATTAATAGGCTTCAAAGTTGCTCTCCCATATTGAATCCCCGCAACAAACTATGAGGTAGAAGGGTAGGTACGTGTACTGCTTTTTACGGATAAGAAAAACTGAGGCATACGGAGGTCAAGACTGGCACTCAATACTTACTCTACCTCCACCCAAGAGGCACTTAATAGTGCACAGAGACTAAAGAAAGTCATATTCAGAGGTTGCTATGAGGTCTACCTTGCCAAGTGCTGAGAAGTCAAGCATTTCATCCATCCTTTGAAACATTTCCTGTTGATTTTTAAAGGGGGAAGAAAAAAACCCCAAAAGAAACACTTTGATTCTCATTGAAAATGAAGTGAAAAAATGAGGCAAACTACAGAGAAAAAAATAATCATGTTAGAAGGAAGTCTGGCCTCACTTTCTTTGAGACAGGTCTCTGTCACCCACCTTGGATTGCAGTGGTGCCATCTCAGCTCACTGCAACCTCCACCTCGGAGGCTCAAGCGATCCTCCCACCTCAGCTTCCTGAGTAGCTGGGACAACAAGCGTGCACCCACCATGCCCAGTTATTTTTTGTATTTTTGGTAGAAACAATTTTTGTATTTTTGTATTTCACCATATTGTCCAGGCTGGTCTCGAGCTCCTGAGCTCAAGCAATCTGCCCACTTTGGCCACCCAAGTGCTGGGATAACAGAAGTGAGCCACCGCGCCTGGCCTGACCTCAATTTCTTAGTGCTGAGACAACAGGGGAGCTAACTCCCCCACCCCCCATCACACACAGAAAGGAAGCCTCAACTACGAGTTGCCACTTTATTAGATAGTAGCTCTGCCATCACAGCTTCCCATCTACTGCCTAACTCTGCAACAGAAACATTCCCTCTTTCCCTGGGAAGAGGAATCTTATCTAAAGATACTGTAGTTACAAGGACTGATAAGGGTCTTTGGTATAAAAGCAATATCCAGAAATAAGATAACAATTTTGAACTAAGAGGATATAAATGACACAGTAAAGGTGGAAGAAAGGGTTTTTTCTAAGGGAGACCAGAGTTTTATTATTACTCAAATCAGTCTCCCAAAAAGTTATTTTAACATGCTGTTTTCTTCCCACTTTATGAAACCACATTTGCTACTCTGTTGACAGGGACTATCTGATCAGAAATATTTGTCTGTTGATATCAGTACTTAACTGTTAAAAAAAAATGCCTTCAGATAAGAAATTAGGGGCTCTAATAAGCTGTTATAATGATAAATGTCAATTTTCTTTTTTCTTTTTTTTGAGACTGAGTCTCGCTCTGTTGCCCAGGCAGGAGCGCAGTGGTGCAGTCTTGGCTCACTGCAAGCCAGAGATTGTGATTCAAGTGATTCTCAGATTCAAGTGATTTCTCCTGTCTCAACCTCCTGAGTAGCTGGGACTACATGTACACACCACCACAACCGGCTAATTTTTGTATTTTTAGTAGAGACAGGGTTTCACCATACTGGTCAGACTGGTCTCGAACTCTTGAGCTCAGGCAATCCACCCACCTTGGCCTCCTAAAGTGCTGGGATTACAGGCATTGAGTCACCGCCCCTAACCTAATATCAATCTTCAATAAAGCATTTGCCAAATTATAGCAACTGCTCTGAAAGAGGAATTGCTCTTCTAGCATTATTTGACCCTTTTTAGGTATCCTTGACCCTCTTCACCTTAAGAAATGGAGAGTTCCGGCCGCGCGTGGTGGCTCACGCCTGTAATCCCAGCACTTTGGGAGGCTAAGGCAGACGGATCACAAGGTCAGGAGATCAAGACCATCCTGGCTAATCCGGTGAAACCCTGTTTCCACTAAAAATACAAAACTTAGTTGGGCGTGGTAGCGGGCACCTGTAGTCCCAGCTACTAGGGAGGCTGAGTGCAGGAGAATGGCATGAACCCGGGAGGCAGAGGTTGCAGTGAGCCGAGATCGCGCCACTGCACTCCAGCCTGGGCGACAGAGAGAGACACCGTCTTTAAAAAAAAAAAAAAAGAAAGAAAAGAAATGGAGAGTTCTACTAACTGTCCTGTGCTCCCAGAGGGGATTCAATGAGGATCACAAGAACGAAAACAACCTGTAGGGAAGCAGCATGTTGGATTTCAGATAAAATACCAAAAAATATTAGCTACCTCTTTCTGCAGACATGCCTCTTTCTCTGTAACACTTTCAGTCATTCAAAAGGCTATTGGTAGAGGTGCAGTAAATCCAAGTGTAGATTTACTGTAACAGTTTAACTATGCTATATTCACCAATAACGGCATTACCAATAATGGCATTAGTGCACATCAAAAGATCTGAAATGCTAATGGGACATTTCCCACAAAAGCAAAGAAGCCCGGTGGCTCCTATAAAGGGAGAATATAGCAATGGCAAGCAAAATGAAAATTTCTGTCAACACAAAGTATTTCTCAAAGCAATCAGGAAAAACTGTTCCCAAATTAGGCCTGGGGAGCCACATCAGCCACTATCTCAGACACTGATTATTTTGTTTAGCCTTAGGGGCCTCAATATTCCCCCTCATCTGCTAAACTTCAACTTGTTTACTCACAGTCTGATAAATTCCAGCCAAGTAACCTTAACATTCCCTATGGCAGTGCAAAATTCCAGACATTTGTAAACACTATACCATTTCAGGTTCGGTACATGAGAGAGCTTACTGGTTCCTTTATCTTTGAAGTGCAGATTCTAAAAACATAGCTAGTTCCTAATCTACGGCCATTTTTAGCAAAGGTAGCATCAGGATCAAAACGTGCTTGCACACATGCACACTCATGAGTGGGAGAACCATCAGAACAAACTGCTCCTTAGGATGTAATTCTGAACAATTTAAGCAGATAACTGACTAAATGGAAAACAGATTCACAGTATCTAAAGCCATATATCAGAAATTCACATAATTCTGAGGGGAAAAAATTCAAATATCTCATCAACAATTGTCTTCCTTTCAAAAGTGAGTCAAGAGGTAACATTACATAGCTTTGTATTATGGAACAGAAGAACATGCACCAATATATCAGTGACTTTTCAAGGGAGCCAACATTGCATTGAATTTACACACACAAAAATATTACAAATGGCCGTGACCCTTAAAAATAAATTCTTACAAACCAAATAACATCACACAATGCATTACATACATCTAACTATACATAAATTATAATTAAAACACAACCGCATATTTCAAATGCTTGGCAGTGACTCAATCTTGTATTATACAAATTAGTGGCAGTGCAGAGGCTGGCATGGCTCAACTTCAATCCATTGTAGAAGCCTAAGATTAGAAGCCCATATTATTCCATTGGTAGACTGTGGAAATGGCATACCATATTAAAGGCCTGGTTTAAGATTTTTATAAAGTCTGATTTAAGCATTAAATAAAAAAACATACCAATTACTGTTAAGTACACTGCAAGGAGAGTGAGTTAATATTGAGACAGAACTTTTTAGCCATAATACTGAAATTCATCGTTGTTCTAATGATTTGTCATCTCTTCTCCAAACTTTTTGCCCAAGATAACAATCATAAATATTAATTTAAATGACAACTAAAACAAGAATTCTGATGGTAATGTGCTATGATTTCATTATTCATAGTCTATGGCACATTGCAGCAGAAACAATGAGCTCCAATGACACAGATCTTTCCTCACCATCAAGATTTCAACTTGAACATGGCTTACCTATAACTAGGTAACCATATAATTTATCATCCAAATGAAGACATTTGAAAATGAAAGGGGACAGACAGAAACAAACCAGGTGGGATGCAGAAGGGAGCAAACTGGCAGTCTCCAGAAAACCAGAGCCCATGGTCCCAATAACTACAGCTAAAAGGTGAATGTCAGTATTTGGAAGTTTCCTTATAGCAGTAAACTCTGAACACTTCACATATAAACTATGCCTTGCTTTAGTTTAGTGGCAGTGAGTAAAAAAAATCTGTACCGCAGTGGCAAGGAAAAAAGAACAAAATCAAAAACAGATCACGAAAATAGTTTAAGCTGGGCACTGTGGCTCACGCCTGTAATCCCAGCACTTTGCGAGGCCAAGGTGGGTGGAAGACCTGAGGTCAGGAGTTCGAGACCAGCCTGACCAACAAGGTGGAACCATCTCTACTAAAAATACGAAATTAGCCAGACATGGTGGTGCACATCTGTAATCCCAGTTACTTGGGAGGCTGAGGCAGAAGAATCATCTGAAACTGGGAGGTGGAGGTTGCAGTGAGCCAAGCACTCCATTGCACTCCAGCCTGGGCGACAAGAGCAAAACTCCATCTCAAATTAAAAAAAAAAAAGGAAAGAAATAAAGTTTCCTATAAGTGAAGATGAAATTCGGCTCAAGAACATAGCTTACGATCACCTAAGTACTTAGTGCTAACAGAAGCAGTGAAAAACCTGATGAGCAAGCAGGAACAGGAGTAAAGCTGAGTAGCATAAGAGGATTCTTTCCTGGGCAATGATATGCCAAATTAAGATGAAATATCTATAAACATAAGTAATTCTTCGTAAGTTTTATTAAAAATTATAACTTGGCTGGGTGCGGTGGCTCACGCCTATAATCCCAGCACTTCGGGAGGCCGAGGGGTGTGGGTCATGAGATCAGGAGTTTGAGACCAGCCTGGCCAACATAGTGAAACCCCATCTCTACTAAAAATACAAAAATTAGCCGGGCATGGTGGTATGTGCCTGTAGTCCCAGCTACTTGGGAGGCTGAGGCAAGAGAATCACTTGAACCCAGGAGGCAGAGGTTGCGGTGAGCACAGATCGTGCCATTGCACTCTAGCCTGGGCAACAGAGTGAGACGCCGTCTCTAAAACAAACAAACAAAAACAATAACAACAACATTATGAGATTTTTTTTTTTCTGAGACAGAGTTTCGCTATTGTTGCCCAGGCTGGGGTGCAATGGCGCAATCTCAGCTCACCGCAACCTCCACCTCCCAGGTTCAAGCAATTCTTCTGCCTCAGCCTCCTGAGTAGCTGGGACTACAGGCATGTGCCACCATGCCCGGCTAATTTTTTGTATTTTTAGTAGAGATGGAGTTTCTCTGTGTTGGTCAGGCTGGTCTTGAACTCCCGACCTCAGGTGATTCACCCGCGTCAGCCTCCCAAAGTGCTAGGATTACAGACATGAGCCACTACACCCGGCCCACAATTTTTTTTTTAAGCTCATCAGCTATTGCTAGTGTTAGTGTATTTTATGTGTGGTCCAAGACAATTCTTCTTCTTCCAATGTGGACCAGGGAAGCCAAAAGATTGGACACTCCTGTCTAGGGCAAGGATTCCAAAAGCATGTTCTGTATAAAACTTGCATAGAGATTCCAAAAACACTTGTTCAAATGCAAATTCCTGGTCCAGATCTCAGGGATCAGTCTCTGGGGTTTGGGCATTTTTAACAAGCAACCCTTGTGATTTTTGTGATCCTTAAGTTTGACAGTTCTAGGGTCTTGGTCTCCAAAATGACACATGCATACCCTTGAGAATACACCAACATTTTCCCATGGGGTAAGGATACATGCATAGCTCTATGGAAACCAACTTAAATATGGTGTAAGCAGCTCCAGAGGCACTAAACAAAAGGATCAAAAAAAAAAAAAAAAATCTAAATGACTCCTAAGAGGCAAAGAGGGTAGGGGGCAGTAGCTCAGGACTATAATCCTAGCACTTTGAGAGGCTGAGGCAGGAGGGTTGCTTGAGGCTAGGAGTTTGGGACCAGCCTGGGCAACAGGGCAAAATGCTATCTGTACAAAAAATACAAAAATCAGCTGGGCATGGTGGCATGCGCCTATAGTTCCAGCTACTTGGGAGGCTTAGGTGTGAGGACTGCTTGGATCTGGGAGGTCGAGGCTGCAGTGAACTGTGATTGTGCCAGTGTACTCCAGCCTAGGCGACAGAGCAAGACTCTGTCTAGAAAGAAAAAAAAAAAAAAGGAACTGATCCTTCTGAAGGCTGTGCCAGAGAAGTATGTTTGTGCATTTATCTGAATTAAAACCAAGACATGTTCTGACTGAAGTTAAGTCTGATTTGGCTAATTAAACTGAGAACAGGCTTTGCCAGTTTATATGACAGGACTTTTTCTATAAAGTTAATCAGCTAGATCTATAGCCCCAGGGCTTTCATAAAAATATCTTTAAGCCAAGCATAGTGGCTTATGGCTATAAGCCCAACACTTTGGGAGGCTGAGGCAGGGGAATCACCTAAACCCAGGAGTTCGAGACCTGCCTGGGCAACATAATGAGACGCCGTCTACAAATATTTTTAATTAGCTGGGTGAGACAGTAAATGCCTGTGAGGGAAGCTGAAGCTGGAGCACTTGAGCCCAGGAGGTGAGCCATGTTTGCACCACTGCACTCCAGCTTGGATGACAAAGTGAGACCCTGTCTCTCAAAAAAAAAAAAAAAAAAAAAAAATCTTTAAAGCACATATATATGTTGGATAGTATATCCTTTATAAGTACTTAAATTTCAAAAATTTAGATGTCAGATTAAAGTCTTGCAAAAGGGCCAGACTAGGTGGCTCATTACTATAATCCCAGCACTTTGGAAGGCTGAGGTGGAAGGACTGTTTGAGTCCAGGAGTTCGAGACCAGCCTGGGCAACATAGTGGGACTTCATCTCCACAAAAAATTAGCTAGTGTGGTTATGCTAGTCTACAGTCTCAGCTATTCAGGAGGCTGAAGTGGGAAGACCACTTATTCTCAGGAGACAGAACACTTATTCTCACTTATTCTCAGGAGACAGAACACTTATTCTCACTTATTCTCAGGAGGCCACTTATTCTCAGGAGACAGACCACTTATTCTCACTTATTCTCAGGAGACCAAGGCTGCAGTGAGCCATGCACTGCACTGCACTTCAGCCTGGGAGACAGAACAAGACAGACCCTGTCACCCCACACCTCCTCTATACCCTCGAAAAAAAAAGTGCAAAAAAAAATAATCTAGGGTGAGAGCCATGAAATACCTGAAGGACTGTCTGAAAAGTGGCAGAACGCAGTATTTTGGGGTGACAGAAATGTTCTATTGCTTTTTTGGGTGGTTACTCAGATTTCTACAACTCGTTACAAGGAAACACTTTATCATGTTAATTATACCTCAACACTGTAAATGGGCATAGAAGAAATCTCTTGTTTTTCAGTTTTTCTTTTGGGTTCACCTACCTATGTACCTGACTGCTGCATAAAGTAATCCACGGCACTTCATAATTTGACTAATCAGATTACTTCTGTTCTTCATTGTTAGCTCCAGTACTTTTCCTACAGCTACCTCGGATTTTGATGGCTAAGAACATTCTGACAGGTAGGAAATAAAATTAAATAAAGGATTGATTTTTAAACAATGTGTAAGTGAATTGAAGAAACGTATTTTTATGTTCTACTACCATTATGCTATAAAAACCTTAATGACCAGCTGAATCTCTTTCTTGCAAATAGGGCATGAAGCCCCAGCCTTCTTTAGTCTTCTGGCACAGTGAAAACAAGTGACAAGATGGCCCGTCCTCCCATGAATAATGTTCCCGTCTCGTGGTCTTTTCTCACATAAGCTACACGGCTTCAAGAGGTTCTGGCAATCCTCCATGTTTTCTGTATCTGTTCTCTGTTCAGAAAGGTTATCTAACTGTTCTCCCGTGCTTGAGATGGTCTCTTGGCTTTCAGAACTGTGAGCCAAATCCAAGAATTCCACCGAGTTGCAAGGATCAAAAAGTTTGGAATTTTCTTTCTTTATATATACATCTTTAGGCCTAACGACAGGAGCCGAAATGGTTCTTCGACAATCAGGGACATCATTTCCTTCATTTTCCTTTTCAGGTATGGCAGTGATATCAGATGTGGAGAGAGAATGGGTTAACTTTGAACAATCTGAATACCAATCCTTCCTCAAGGCCCAACAACGAAAACAGTACCTCTTGCTTGGAGAGTTAAATTTCTTGCATTCAGTACACTGCCACTCGTCCTACAAAGACAAGTGAAGCCAATTAATACTCGGGGGGTTAATATGATGCTGAGAAAAAGGAAAGGAGGCCAAATTCATTCACATCCTCTCACTAAGCTATTTCACACCAGTGATCTAGCCTAGGATTTGAGCAAATTCCATAGCCACATGAAGGAAAGTCTTTGGAAGTTTTACACCAATAGTGCCACAACTGCTATATTCAAGCCAAAATCTGATATAGCTATCTTTAAGAAAGTTAAATTATTCTGGCTTTCTACCTCATCTCAGTGAAATTTACATTGTCTGCGGTACCTTATGAGCTTCTTTGGAGTTACTTTCTTTTGCACAACTTACTCCTTTATCAGGCAAGAGGCTGAAGAACGAAGACTCTGTCATTGTTTTCTACACTAATAGCAAATGTTATGAAATTTGGCAAAAAAGACAGCTAAAACAGATGAGCTTTGAAAACTACTAAATTTACTCATGCACTCTCATTGTACCCAGGATTATAGGTATAATCGCATGCCTAAATCATGCCCTCTGAAAAATAAATGTTCTTTTCCTTGAATGCCAAGTAATTTTTCCCTACTTTTCCAAATTCAAATTAGGAGATTCTAGATCTCAATCAATTTTAAATGCTTTGCTTAATTCAAAAATAGCTACGGGGAACAAGTAAGAATATTTAATGTGGTTAACTGCCTGGCTTTGACAGGAACAATGATTTCACATAAGCTGAACTTGATTACTTTCAGGTCAAAGGCCAAGCACTTCAAGTCTAGAAGTCATAACTAAATTGTCCAGACTGAGGGGCCAGGGCACAACCATGTGTTAAACTGACTCCAGACGGCCTCAAAACACTCTTGCCAGTCTAAATCTTCCAATCTCATCTAAAATGCTATACAAATAATCCAAGGAACTTCGTAAAGATTTGGAATTCGTGACTGATGGTGTGCCATAGTTTAAATTACATCACTTTTTCTTAGTAGGATATAAAATAGGGCTTATTAAATTCAATGGCATCTTTGATTTGATGAAATACAGTCCATTTGCTTAATAGGTTTTCTGCGCCCAAGTAGTCACAAGTCTGATTAAGATGGAAACATGGCCAGGAGTGGTGGCTCATGCCTGTAACCCCAGCACTTTGGGAGGCCAAGGCAGGCGGATCACCTGAGGTCAGAAGTTTGAGACCAGCCTGACCAACATGGAGATCCTCATCTCTACTAAAAATACAAAATTAGCCGGGCGTGGTAGCACATGCCTGTAATCTCAGCTACTCGGGAGGCTGAGGCAGGAGAATCGCTTGCACCCAGGAGGCGGAGGTTGCAGTGAGCCGAGATTGTGCCATTGCACTCCAACCTTGGCAACAAAAGTGAAACTCCATCTCAAAAAAAACAGATGGAAACATTTATCTCTGTTATTTGTATTATGGTCAAGAACACTTACTGGACCAATATATTTCACTTTATTACTAAGCTACACACAGATAATTGGCAATGAACTACCATAATGATCAACAGTGGTGTGGTGGGATTAGGGGAAGGATCAACACCAGAAACAATCTAAAAATGTTTCTCTTTCCAAGCAGCAAAATGTAAAATCCCCTTCTTATCCTTCCTCCACCAACCTTTTTCCCACAGTGTGTTACCTGTGGCAAGACTAAAAGAAACATGGGGAAATAGCAAGAAAAAAGCAAGGTATACATTTGGGTCTAGACTTCAGTTGTCAACTAGTGACAAATCCATTCCTATTAACCTAAGAGCGGAATATCAAATATTCTTTACTAGTCCTCCATTAATACTAATCTGTGTGGAAATTAAGCTGTTTTCCATTTGCTTCTTTTTAAGAAAACAATGACAATATTATTTTTATACTCAACAAATAATTTTAGATAGCCTATGGGTCTGTCTTTGGATTGCAGAGAGGTGTTGAGTCAGGGAAAGCAGGGCAGGATTATTTTGAATAACTTTGTGTCTCCAAAGAGATTTGATGGCAGGGAGAAAGGCACACAGAGGCATTTATCTCATCCTTTTCAAGGTAGGGAGAGGTTAAGATCAAATTATCCCTTTCCCTTCTTAAGTTCTAATAAAAACCTCTTAAAAGACGTAAAGAAATCAACATCACTTAGCAACTATGCAAGGGAGACAGAAATGGGGGGAAAAGCAGCACTCTTCAACACAAATGAACTGCTGGGATTACATCATCTGAAGATGGGGCTGGTGCAAAATAGCTTTAGCTAGAGATTCATACCTCAGAGGTAACTTCTACATCAGTATCATCACTTAAGGACTTAGAGTCCTCAAGGTCATCATTTTTTCCCATTTCAATCACCTGTGAAGGCAAAACATCTCATTAGTAATGTTCACTTGTTTCAGATGAGGCTAATTACCTAAAAGCAAAAAAGACAACTGCTTCAATTTAAAACTCACATTCTGCTCCCATCTCTAGCACTTAAGGAGACAGCTTAAATGCAAGACCAAACACATTATTCTGTACATCTAGTTGGCATTTCAGTAGTAGCACAAACGAGAGAAAAGCACCCAGAAGGGTTACCAAATAAATTTTGCATTCAGAAGAGAGAAGATGCCCATATTTATGACTTTAGAGAAAATAGCTGGGCATGGTAGCTATTTCACAGCCAGGTTCCTATAATTTCAGCACTTTGGGAGGCCAAGGCAGGAGGATCGCTTGAGCCCAGGAGTTTGAAACTGGCCTAGGCAAGAAAGCAAGACCCTGTCTCTACAAAAAATTTTAAAAATTAGCCAGGTGTGGTGGTGCACACCTGTAGTCCCAGCTACTTGGGGGCTGAGACAAGAGAACTGCTTGAACCCAAGAGTTCCAGCTTGCAGTAAGCTATGATCTCACCACTGCACTCTAGGCTGGGTGACAGAGTAAGAGCTTATCTCTAAAACAATTTAAAAATAAATAAATAAATAAATAAATAATTTCAGAGTAGAAAAGCTCCAAATTGTTAAACATGAAAATTTTATCTAAGCAGACAGGAAAATGAAACAAAATATTTTAAAATTTTACTTTTCACATTCAAAAGTAAAACCAGTTATGTGATACTCTGGCTGTCCTATAAAAACATGCCCATATAAACAGAAACAAACAAAAAAAGTCCATTTCAAAAGTGAGGAGTGTTCTAAATTTTAAAATTTAGAATTTAAAAATTTAAAGCCCTAGTTTTGTGGTCCAATAAAGGGAATAAAACCAATTAGGAAACCATTATGAACCTCTATACAGCAACCTTCTCAAAAACGGTCAAGTATTTTAAGTCCCATCTCTCTCTATAAAAATTTCCTAGCCCAAGTATGGTTGCACATGCCTGTGACCCCAACTACTTAGGAGGCTGAAGTGGAAGAACCACTTGAGCTAAGAAGTTTAAGACCAGGTTGGGCAAAACAGTGAGATCCCATCTCAAAAATAAATAAATAAAAGTTTCCAAATGTCACTTTTGTCTTAATTCAAGCCACCTGCATTTCTTCTAATGCTACCCATATAACTAGTCTAAGAGAACCCAAGCACCATTTGACTACAACGAATATACTAGGGTATCCTTCAGGAACTCAAAATTCCTATGAAAATCCCTTAAATAAATAAAAAAGATGACCCAATTTAGGTCTGGTTTTTTTTGCTGTATTTATTCAATGGATGTTTACCAACACTATTCTACATCCTGGCCACTGGATCTCCTCCCCAATTTCTTCTGAGTCTTCAGCAAGTTGCCTGTATGACTCTTCATCTGTACATAAGTACACACTATATGTATGAGTACTTCATGAGTACATGCCATATGTACTCAGAGTTCAATCTCCCCTCTTTTCTACTATTTTAACTCTAAAATAGCTACAAAGAAATAATCTTATCTTTCCATTTAGGTATAAAATGGCTATGGAAGCTATCAAGATTTCCAAGAAATAAGTTTTCTCCTACAGACTGCTGTTCATTTAGAACAGGAGTGTCCAATCTTTTGGCTTCCCTGGGTCACACTGGAAGAATTATCTTGGGTCACACATAAAATACACTAACACTAATGATAACTGATGGGCTAAAAGGGAAAAAAAAATCACAAGAAAACTCAGAATGTTTTTAAAAAATTTATGAATTTGTGTTGATTCAAAGCTGTTCTGGGCCGCATGTGGTTCACAGGCTGTGGGTTAGACAAGCTTGATTAGCACCTTACCTTGTTAGCAAAGGGAGAAAAAAGATAGCTAGTTGCTATAAGCAGGGGAAAAAAAGAATAGCTTACTGCTTTTGACTAAGTAGGGGCTTTTAAGGCAGCCCTGGTTAACTTAACACTTAATGTGAATCTTAAAATTGCATTGAAAATTCATTAAAGTTAAAAGGGGATTATGTAAGCAATCTGTTGTACAAAGAGATACAAAGAGATCTGAACAGATTATACTATGAGCACACAAACAGAATCAACATGGAATTTTTCCACAACATACCTTTTTGTCATTTACTTTCCCTACTTCTTCACTTGTTTGTTCAGTATCAGCGGCTTCAACTTTTATTCCAACACCTAACTGCTCTGATACTGACTCATTCAAAAACCACAAGTCATCTGTAGTATCTGAAACAATGGCAGTACCCACATCCTAATAGAAAAAAACAAACATGAGTTTCTGTATTCAGAGGTTTATCAGACGTTGAAACAACACAAATAAACCCAAAACTCAATGTCATCACACTACATCGCCAAAGAACATCTTGCCTTTATTCAGTGGACATGTATTCATTCAACACATATCTACTTGATACCTACTATGGGTAAACTAGTGGATGGATATAATAGTGCCAGGCATAGACTTTCCTCTTTTAACACTCAATCAGGTATAACACCTGAGAAACAGTACTGAAGAGTTTAAAAGGTAAGGACTTGTAGTTGCTCAAGTAAATAGAATCTGTTCCCTAAATTCCCTTCTACAGGTGACACTCTAAGAAGCTAGAAAACATTCCATTAGTTCTGAAATATTCTTTCCCTTAAAATGTCAAGGATGCTTATTAAAGAAATATGAGAAATACTGATGGTCACCCAAACCTTTTGTCCTGACACTTTCTGAACTCCATACAGAACTTTCTTTCTGCATTCATCTATGAGTATTTCATGACATGCTTTTCTACAACATCCATGAGAGACAATTTATTATTCTGCCACTCTTATATACTCATTCATTTATTAAACAAATACTCACTGAATACCTATTATGTGCCACATACTGTTCTAGGTACTAGGTAATGGAAAAAGTGGTGAACAATACAAAAGCTCTGGCCTTACATTTCAGTGGTAAACAGACAACACAAATATAAAATATAGCAATATTTTTACAAAGTGAGAAGTGCTATGGAGAATAAAATAGGATAAAAGAGAAGAGTGGCTAAAGAGGAGGCTATTTTAACTAGGGGATGGTTTTGCAGGGCCACCACCTATAACTACACAGCTCCAAAACAAAAAGTGAATGGAACCTACTGGAACTGTGTAACGTAATAGCCTTAGCGGCCAGGAATGACCTCTTTGAAGAAATTACATTTGAGTCCTAAATCATGAGAAGGCAAAGAAATAATATGGGGGAAGAGAGTTCCAGAAAGAGTAAAGAATAAACTTAAGGTGCCTGAGGAAGGAAGGAATTTTGGGCTACAGGGTCAGAAAGGAGCCTGGTATATCCAAAACACATGTAGTGAACAAGAAGAATGACAGGAAGTGAGGAAGGAGGGGGCTGAATCAGTTATTACTATAGTAAATCAGGCGCATGCCACCACGCCTGGCTAATTTTTTATGTTTTGTAAAGATGGCATCTATGTTGCTCAGGCTGGTCTCAAACTTCTGGGCTCAAGCAATCCTCCTGTCTCGGCCTCCCAGTGTTATAGGCTGAGACTCCCAGAGATTACAGGCATGAGCCACTACGCACAGCCAAAAGCTCCATTTTGAAATTGTTCAATGTCAAATCCTCTAAGTAGAGTTGTTAGTTAAACAGGCATCTGGAAACTGAAGTTGGGCATTTAGGGAAGAGGTAAGGACTAGAGATACAGATTTGGGTATCACATGCATACAGATGGTATTTAACGCCATAAGAGTAAATAAGAATTCTTAGAGAATATAATGTGTGGTCAAGAGTAACCAAGAATGTTACCCTTTCAAAAGAAAAAAAAACACACTCCCCTTCAAATGTGAAATTTACCTGATTTGTTTGTAAATCAGTTGAGCCATTACTTCTAGGTGTATAGTTGCTTCTCAAGTTTCCTAAAAACCACCAAGGCAGGCCAGCTACATCCCACTCCTCAAATCCAAGGTCCAGCCTAGATGTCTCATCTTGGGTTAAATTTTCAATTAAGTCTCCATCTACAGAAGTCAAATGAAAAGGATGATAACTATGCACAATACGTAATAACCAAGACTATCTTTAAAATACTTAAAACTTCTTTACCAAACAGGTAAAAAGAAATTCTTGTTCTAAGAAAGAAAGAACCAGAAATCAAGTATCTGTTTTAGCGGCAGAGCTCAAATCTCCTCCCTTGTTTAGGCTTCATCACCAAGTAATGACACTACAAGTAGATCATCGTTTATCAAGTCTAAACTCTAAAAGCATTGTCTTCTACGAGAAGACAGGAAAAAAAAAAAAAGACTCTAAAAGTATCTGAACAATGACCTTGTTCTAAAAGAATTTCTAAATGGTCATTTACTGGCATTTTAAACACTCCTACCATGTATAAACTATAGAATTACTTGCTCTAGTACATAGTACCTGATAATAATTTGATTAATAGCAATGCAAATGATGGTAACATAGTGGTCTAACCCTTAAGATCAAAGCAAGGCAATACAAACCATAATAGGTGATCACAAGGTTGTCCAGGCCATCTCACTGATACCACATATTCTGGGTCATTTCTCAGTAATTCGTATGTTTTAGTGGGTAACAACCACTATAAAATACTAAACTCTAGGTTGTCCAAAGACGTACATACGCCCTTGCTGGATCAATGGGCTCTTAGAGCTAAGTATCTAGACATACCACAAATACTAAGACCCCACATTATTTCAAGTAAAAGATCTCACGTTGTACATCTGAATGACACTGAGGGCTGCTAATAACATAAGTCTGTTGTTATCACATGATATTCTTTTCTTTCCCAGACTCCAGTCTTTTGTTGTGCTCTGCTGCTCCTTTCTTACTTTCTCATTCTCTTCTACATCTTCCCAATACATCAGGCCTGCCCAAAGCAACCATGGGCATTAATGTGTGCTGAAGTACCTATTGTGAAAGAATTTCTGCAATACATGAGTCCTTGCCAGAACATAAGGTTACCCTATTTACTTATAAATTATGTCAATATTGCTGACTAAAAGGCTTATCTGTGGCCAGGGAAACTTCAATTATGTTTCTACTTATTCATTATTGAAATTATCAGAAACCAAATTCTTGAAATGGTCCATATTAAAGTTATTCTTCCCTACTCGAGCTCTACAACTTATGAAGGAAATGAAAATAGGTCATTCTTTCCACAAATAAAAATTCTGTCCCTTCTACCTATAGGTCTTCCTGAAAATACTATTATTTATTCTCAAATGTTCATCACAAACTACATATCCCCCCTTGAATTGGCTATTCTTATACCTGCCCTTGCCCCCAACTTTTTTTTGAGACAGGGTGCCACTTTGTTGCCCAGGCTGGAGTGCTGTGACATGATATTGATTCACTGCAACCTCCGTTCACTGCAATCTCCACGTCTTGGGCTCAAGTGATCCTTCCATCTCAGCCTCCTGAGTGGCTGAGACCACTGGTGCACATCATCGTGCCCAGCTAATTTTTCACTGGGCTAATTTTTTGTAGAGACGAGGTCTCATTATGTTACCCAAGCTGGTCTCAAACTCTTGAGCTCAAGTAATCCTCCTGCCTCGGCCTCCCAAAGTGCTGGGATTACAGGCACGAGCTACCATGCCCAGCCTTGATTTTCTAACAGTGCCCAGCCATGTTCTTATACATCTTAAAATTGCCTTTTGAGTATAAAATAAGCAAGGATTTGCATTAAGGAATAAAATTACACATTTAATATCATATAGACTGGAATAGTTACAAAGTAGGCAGACCAAAATTCAGTTTATGCTCAAATGAAATGTAAAGAAAACAATCCAGCATGATAAACTTATTCAAATTTAATTTAAGCTTTTAAAATAACTTCAGCAGCCAAAGATTCTCGGACATAACCAGAGGCTTAACCTGCCATTGTTCCACATGCCTAGACTAGAAGCCATCATGCCATAAAATGACTCTGGGGAATTTATGATTTTACACATCTTCGCCAAAAGAGAAACAAAAACAAAAAACTAATTTTAGAAAATGTTTGTTTGTTTTTTGAGACGATGTCTTGCTCTTGTCCCCCAGGCTGGAGTGCAATGGCGTGATCTCGGCTCTGCAACCTCTGCCTCCCAAGTTCAAGCAATTCTCCTGCCTCAGCCTCCCAAGTCGCTGGGATTACAGGCGCCTGCCACCATGTCTGGCTAATTTTTGTATTTTTAATAGAAACAGGGTTTCACCATGGTGGCCAGGCTGGTCTCGAACTCCTGCCCTCAGGTGATCTGCCCGCCTCAGCCTCCCAAAGTGCTAGAATTACAGGCATGAGCCACTGCGCCCAGCCTAGAAAGTGTTTTTTAAAGTACAATTTTGGGGAAAATATGGATTAACTCATTAGCCTGATCACAGCATATCTAATGGAATGGCAAAGATCTGGTGACCAACATCCAAGGGCAAAACAATTTTTCTGGATTTGAAATATCTGCATATATGTAATGAAATATCCTGGGGATGGCACCCAAGTTTTCTTTTTTTTTTTTTTTTTTTTTTTTTTTTTGAGAGAGTCTCACTGTGTCGCCCAGACTGGAGTGCAGTGGCGCGATCTCGGTTCACTGCATGCAAGGCTCCGCCTCTCAGGTTCACCCATTCTCCTGCCTCAGACCCTGAGGTTATTAGATGGGACTACAGGGCCCGCACAACAGTCCAAGCTAACTTTTTGTTTTTTTTAGTAGAACAGGGTTTCACCATGTTTTAGCCAGCGATTGGTCTCGATCTCCTGACCTCATGATCCGCCCGCCTCGGCCTCCCAAAGTGCTGGGATTACAGGCGTGAGCCACTGCGCCCGGCCAATGGGACCCAAGTTTTCATGCACACCTTGTACACATAGCCTGAAGGTAGTTTTATATAATATTTTAAATAATTCTGTGCATGAAACAAAGTTTTCACTGCAACCTGTCACATGAGGTCAGGTGTTAAATTTTCTACTTGTGGTGTCATGTGAAAAAGTTTTCAGAGGCTGGGTGTGGTGGCTCATGCCTGTAATCCCAGCACTTTGGGAGGCCAAGGCGGGTGGATCACGAGGTCATGAGATCAACCCACCCTGGCCAACATGGTAAAACCCCGTCTCTACTAAGAACACAAAAATTTGCTGGGCATAGTGGTGCACGCATGTAATCCCAGCTACTTAGGAGGCTGAGGCAGGAGAATCACTTGAACACAGGAGGTGGAGGCTGCAGTGAACTGAGATTGCACCATTGCACTCCAGCCTGGTGACAAGAGCAAGACTCTGTCTCAAAAAAAAAAAAAAAAAGTTTTCAGATTTTGGATGCTCAACTTATTCTAAGATCCTTTGAAAGGGTCTTGCACCATCCTAGTACTCATGGGTTGCTAAAAGAGCATTACCATCTTTCAAACGGAGAATGCTCAACATTTCAAATTTAGAATGCTCAACTTATACCAGGCTTCCTGTATCTCATTCTTGGCTTTGTGATTAAGTATATTTATAATGTCATCTTTGCAAACTTCAAAATGTGTGAAAATTGGGTCAGGTGCAGTGGCTCGCGCCTTTAATCCCAGCACTTTAGGAGGCTGAGGCAGGTAGATCATTTGAGGCCAGGAGTTTGAGACCAGCTTGGCCAACATCACAAAACCCCAAAATTAGCCAGGCATGGTGGTGTGCGCCTATAATCCCAGCACTTTGGGAGGCCGAGGCAGGCAGATCACCTGAGGTTGGGAGTTAGAGACCAGCCTGACCAACATGGCGAAACCCCACCTCTACTAAAAATACAAAATTAGTCAGGTGTGGTGGCACACGCCTGTAATCCCAGCTACTCCAGAGGCTAAGGCAGGAGAATTCACTTGAACCTGGGGGGCGGAGGCTGCAGTGAGCTGAAATCACGCCATTGCACTCAGCCTGTGCAACAAGAGCGAGACTCTGTCTCAAAATAAATAAATAAATAAAGAGCCAGGAGTGGTGGCACACACCCGTAATCTCAGCTACTCAGGAGGCTGAGGCACAAGAATCACTTGAACCAGGGAGGTGGAGGTTGTAGTAAGCTGAGATGGCACTGCTGCACTCCAACCTGCGCGATCCAGCGAGACTCTGACTCAAAAAAAAGTATGAAAATGAGCCTTTGCCTCAAGTAGACAAATCAAAATAAAAATTCTAACCAAATCATATACATACAAGAATACTAAGATTGAAAAGTCTAAGGCAGCTGAATTCATGTATATAGAAAATTCACCTGGTGGCAAATCAATAAATGTATAGCTATTTTCTAGTAACACACTAGCTCATGGAAGGGTCTCGCACCATCCTAGTACTCATGGGTTGCTAAAAGAGCACTACCATCTTCAAAGCTAACGACGGTAGTAACTAGGCTGATAAAAAGGTTTTCAGTAAAGGATGAGAAATGATGACATATGCCTCTCCTACTTCACATATGGAGAGATTAAAAAAAAAAAGGTTGGGTGAAGAGGAAGAGAACAAAAGTCCATATAGCCTTAATCCAAAACATACCTTCTCTAGAATTTCTGCATTTATGCTCTGAGGTAGGCAGTGTGGGGATATCATCTTCTGTCGTTCTTTTTCTGGAAGTGGAACTTTCCTCTGCACTTTGCTGAAAGAAGGGAAAAGTGTCCATCAGTGCAGTAGAAATAACTGAGACCAGGGGATGTAGCAGTTCCATTCTGGCTCACCAGTTAGTGTGCAACACAATGGGTTACACACAAGAAAGAGAACTCAAGTTCGCAAGAGTCATCATATAAAGGCAACACCTCTCCTCAACCCACTGTGAGCAAAGCTAGAAGAATCCCAAACCTGGGGCGATAAAAAAACCTCTACACAAAGGCCAAAATCTACTGTTAAAAACAGGCTATCTGTATAAAGCCTCAAGTCTACTACAAAATTAGGCATAATTCAGAAAACATATGAAACTCTCACATGTACCAAGATGACTATAAAGTTTCCCCAGGTTTGGGGAAGCTTTAGGAAATGGCCTGACATGAACTTAACTGCAACAAGCCTATTAAAATCTAATAAAGCAAATTCCTCAAACACACACACACAGGTACACACAAACCCAAAGAAAAATGCAACTGGAAGAACTGAAGATCAGAAGTGCTACATCCCAAAGAAAGGTTCAGAGACTGGAACTCTGTTATGGGCAGAACAGAGAAGGTTCACTCTGTCCCTGGTCTGTGAACTCCCAAGAACCTTTCTTATTAAATTCTTACCACATTCAGGGAAAGGTCTTGGGAGTCCAAGATCCATAGGTACAGAGAAGGGGCCACTCTGTACAACAAAAGAAGTCACCGTGTGGTGATTTTACCTTCAGTTGGTCTTGACTTGGAATATCCATACTGTGATCCTGTGCGAGAGCGAGAGTCTGAGCAGCATCTGGATAGCAAGTAAAACAAAAGGAAAACCTTCCCTGGTAATAACCATTCTTTCCACACAAAAAGGACCTCAGCAAACAACCCGGGAGCCAGGTTTAGTCCCTAGAAATGTACTTCTCCATGTTGGCTGGACAAAGCTCTCATTTGCAAGGGAAAATCAAAATTGATAAAATGACAAAGACCAAGACAGGCCATATCAAAATATATTACCAAAATATAATTGGGAAAAAAAAGTGAAAATAGGTAAAATGTTCTTCCATATCAAGCTTTTAAATTTTTATATGAAAATTGGCTCCAAGCAGGACACAATGGAGACTATTTTTGTCATCTCTTCCTATATTACCGAATTCGCCTAACTCACAAACAACAGCAAAAAAGTGCGTGGCTATTTAAATTTAATTTTGATTTTCAAGTGTTAAGTCATACAGGGTTATGAGATCTTAAAATCTGGATTTTTCCCCATTTGCTTCATAAAACAATAGTATCTTCATCTAAAGCGACATTCTAAGTGTCAAGGATAATTTTATGGTTGAAATTCCCATCACCATCACATGTATATAAATTAATTTTTTTCATCATCTTATTTTTCCCAGTTACTATAAACATTTCCTAAGAAGCAGCAGCAAATAAGGTTTTCTCAAGGCCAATAAAAGAAGCAAGGAAAACAACCCAGTAGAGAGAAATTCTTAGATATTACATTAATCTAAAAGAGATGTATTCCAAGGACTTACGAAGAAATTTTTCAAGTAGAACAAAAGACAAAAACTTGGCTACAGGAAAAGATCAAGCTGCAAACAATTTAATAATCTGGACTATTCACTATTTGAGGCTATGTAAATGAGATACACCCAAAATAAGTCTACTGTGGGTCAGGTTCACCAACCACTACCAGATTCAGAGATAAAATATGGAAAATATCATCACCATCCAATAAAGGCTTCTAGAGGAAGGATACAGATCCTACAACTTATCTGTCAATGCAGTTCTACTGAAAAAGCATTTTCAAAATTCTAATTTTAAAACATTATTTCCAGAAACATTTTGTAGACAAATGGAGACAATGAAAATGAGAGATGGCATTTTCTGACCACAGTGATCTTCAAAGTTCAATTAACATATAATGCAGATGGAGCAATTTTTTTGTTTGTTTGAGACAGAGTCTTGCTCTGGCTGAAGAGCAGTGGCACAATCTCAGCTTACTACAACCTCCACCTCCCTGGTTCAAGCGATTCTCCTGCCTGTGCCTCCCAAGTAGCTACGATGATAGGTGCTAATTTTTATATTTTTAGTAGAGACACGGTTTCACCATCTTGGCCAGGCTGGTCTCAAACTCCTGACTTTGTGATCCACCCACCTCAGCCTCCCAAAGTGCTGGCATTACAGGCGTGAGCCACCACATGCGGCCAGGAGCAATTCTTTAATAAAGCAATCCTATTACTGTCATTTATATTTATAAAGCCTTACTACCTTACTTAGGTTAAAACAGTTATAAGCAAAAATAAATTATCTGGGGAAACCACAATATAAAAAAGAAGTTTTAAAACCAGCCGGGTGTGGTGGCTCACACCTGTAATCCCAGAACTTTGGGAGGTCGAGGTGTGTGGATCGTTTGAGTGCAGGAGTTTGAGGCCACTCTGGGTAACCCACCAGTCTGGTGAAACCTCATCTCTACTAAAATCACAAAAATTAGCCGGACGTGGTGGTGTGCACCTGTAATCCCACCTACTCAGGAGGCTGAGGCAGGAGAATCACTTGAACCCAGGAAGCAGAGGTTGCAGTGAGCTGAGATCATACCACTGCACTCCAGCCTGGTCCACAAAGCAAGACTCAGTCTCAAAAATTAATACACACACACAAAATTCATCATATTTATTTCATTTGTATACATGGGAAAATTTGGAGAAATGATTTAGAAAGAACTACCATTTCAGGCTAGGTGCAGTGGTTCATGCCTGTAATTCCAGTACTTTGGGAGGCTGAGGCCAGCAAATCACAAGGTCCGAGGTCAGGAGATCGAGACCATCCTGGCTAACATGGTGAAACCCAGTCTCCACTAAAAATATAAAAAATTAGCCAGGCCTGGTAGCAGACGCCTGTAGTGCCAGCTACTCAGGAGGCTGAGGCAGGTGAACGGCGTGAACCTGGGAGGCAGAGGCTGCAGTGAGCCGAGATCATGCCACTGCACTCCAGCCTGGGTGACAGAGCAAGACTCCATCTCAAAAAAAAAAAAAGGACTACCATTTTAAACAATGTCATCTTCTTGATCAAAATGAAAAGTCTAGGCCGGGCGCGGTGGCTCAAGCCTGTAGTCCCAGCACTTCGGGAGGCCGAGACGGGCGGATCACGAGGTCAGGAGATCAAGACCATCCTGGCTAACACGGTGAAACCCCGTCTCTACTAAAAAAAATACAAAAAACTAGCGGGGCGAGGTGGCGGGCGCCTGTAGTCCCAGCTACTCGGGAGGCTGAGGCAGGAGAATGGCGTAAACCCGGAAGGCGGAGCTTGCAGTGAGCTGAGATCCAGCCACTGCACTCCAGCCTGGGCGACAGAGCGAGACTCCGTCTCAAAAAAAAAAAAAAAAAAAAAAAGAAAAGAAAAGTCTACCCCATCTGCAAAGGTATAAAATAGATTACATGAAAAGCATTTCTCTCATTTGTCCTTTCAAATAAAACACAAGCAACCGAAATCATAAAAATCAACAGAGATGGCCATCCACAAGCACCATAGCAATTGCAAGTCAGAACAGATAACCAATCAGAATTACTTAGGGCAATTTTCTGGTTTTGATCATCATACTATTATGATGTAAGATGTTACCATTTGGGGACTCTGGATAAAGGGTATAGGGAAACTCTATGCAATACTTTTGCAACTTTATTAAGTCTGAAATATTTTCAAAACGACAAGTTAAAGAATAAAAATGGGCCAAACATGATGGCTTACGCCTATCATCCCAACACTTTGGGAGGCCGAAGAAGGGGGATCGCTTGAGTCCTGGAGTTCAAGACCAGCCTAGGCAACAAGGGGAAAACCTGTACCTACAAAAAATATACAAAAAACTAGCCATGTGTGGTGGCATACTCCTGTAGTCCCAGCTACTGGGGAGGCTGAGGTGGGAGGATTGCTTGTGCCACAGAGGCAGAGGTTGCAGTGAGCCGAGATCTTGCCACTGCACTCTAGCCTGAGCAACAGAGAGATCCTGTCTCAAACAAAACAAAACCAACAGCAAAATATTCTTTATATGGCATGTTAAACTCTACAGAGAAAGTACAAGAAAGGAAATGAGAGGAAAAAAGGGAGAATTATATTCAGAAAACAGATGAATCCGAAAACAAATTTTACTGAAAAAGTAGATCAGCAATTATAAAATCCTCCATGTATCTCAAACCTTTAGTGACTATCCCAGGAAAGTCATGCTATTTCACAAGTGACTGAATTTCAATAAAGCTGCCATATCATTTGCAGGATCTTCACTCTCAAATTTACAGCTATATGAAGTGGGCAAATGACTCAATGAGACTAACAGGCTTCAAAATTCAGTAACTTCAAAATCATGTTTCAGTATGACAGCAACGTCTCTTTCTCTGCCTTTAAAGAATGAATCTTTATTAGGAATTGATTTAGGTCTGGGCGTGGTGGCTCATGCCTGTAATCCCAACACCTTGGGAGGCTGAAGTGGAAGAATCACTTGAGGCCAGGAGTTCAAGATCAGTCTGGGCAACATAGCAAGACCCCATTTCTTTTT
>NW_016807278.1:3087510-3106274 GCF_001698545.2 Rhinopithecus bieti
CCCGGGTTTACGCCATTCTCCTGCCTCAGCCTCCAGAGTAGCTGGGACTACAGGCGCCCGCCACCTCGCCCAGCTAGTTTTTTTTTTTTTTAGTATTTTTTAGTAGAGACGGGGTTTCACGGTGTTAGCCAGGATGGTCTCGATCTCCTGACCTCGTGATCCACCCGTCTCGGCCTCCCAAAGTGCTGGGATTACAGGCTTGAGCCACCGCGCCCGGCCGCAAGACCCCATTTCTACAAAAAAAAAAAATTAGCCAGGTGCAGTGCAGTGCCATGCATCTATAGTCCCAGCTATTTGGGAGGCTGAGACAGGAAGATGACTTAAGCCCAGGAGGTAGAGGCTGCAGTGAACTATGATTGCACCACTGCATTCCAGCCTGAGTGACACAGCAAGTCTCTCTACATTTAAAAAAAAAAAAAAAAAAGAAGAAAGAAAAGAAAGAAAGAAAAAGATAAAAAGGCATGGATTCTTCTCAACCTACTTATTTCAGTAAACTACCAAAGACAGTCAATCTTGGACAAGTGCAGTGGTTCACACCTATAATCCCAGGATTCTGGGAGGCCAAAGTGGGTGGATTGCTTGAGTCCAGGAGCTCGAGATCAGCCTGAGCAACACAGCAAAACCCTGTCTCTACTAAAACTACAAAAAATTAGCCAGGCGTGGTGGCACATGCCTATAATCCCAGCTACTCGGGAGGCTGAGGTGGGAGAACCACGTGAGCCCGAGAGGTCCAGGCTGTAGTGAGCTGAGATAGTGCCACTGCACTCCAGCCTGGGCAACCAGAGACCAGTTTCAGAAGAAAAAAAGATGGTCAATCTAAAAAGATTACTAACTTGGGCTTTCTTCAAAGGACAATGTTACCTAAAATCTAATATGAAGCTCACAAAAGGGCTTTATGTAGTAGCGGAAAGGAAAAAAGTTTCATTATTTGGAAATGGCTATAGTCTGTCCAATTTATTTACCTATCTCTTACAGACCACCATTTTGGAGACTCCAGACTCCAGTACAACCAGTTTCCTATACATACCTAATAGATTAAACTCAAAGAGCAGTATTTAGAAGGTCTAGAATCAAGCAAAGGGTTAGACAAATTGGCATTCAGATAAGAGATGGCTAAAGCCATTAGGTGAAAGATTCTTGAGTGACCTATATAACAGATGGATCAGACTGATTAACACCTGAGCCCACAGATTGTTAACATGACTGACTAAAAGAGAGACAGGCAGACCTTACATAACTCTGATGTGATTAAACAGAAGTAGAAAGCACCACCTATAAAGCTTTCTTGGCAAAAAATTTAAACTTGAATTTATTCAAGCATTAGCAGTTTACCAAAAATAGAGGGGGGTAAAGAAACACATTAAACAAAATCACAAGGATACAATCTGCCAACTCTAGAACGTGGGAAATTCTACAGAACAAATGACCCATTTCTTCAACAAGTAAATGACATGAAAACAAAAGGAAAGTTAAGTTTTATAGATTAAAGACACTTATGAGACATATCAACTAAAGGCAATGTGTGGACTTTGGATCTTAATTCAAGTAAGACAAAAATACAAGGTATTTTGAGATAACTGGGGGAAATGATACATAAACTAGCTACGAAATAGGATTATGGAATTACATGTTAAATGTGTTTTGTGTAATAATGATATTCAATGTTTGAAAAAAAAGTCCTTATCTGCTAGATTTTTAAAAGTGTGTGTCTAGATGAAGCAATATGACAAAATGTTAACAGTACGTCTAGAAAGTGGGAATCCTTCTACTGTTTGATTTTTCAATGAAAAGTTAATAACATAACATTCTGTGTGACAGGTAGTATGTATTTCTCCCAGTCATGCCAAAGATAGCATTCTATTTCCACCTTCATCTTCTTTGCTTTCCCATCATTTGCCCCCTGTATCAAAGCTGTGATACAGACTGAAGAAATATGATGTGACATACCTGTAGTAGCAGTGGCTAAAGTGACAAGATTCTTTCTTAGCATATCATAGAGAGGGCTGTTAAAGAGAGAAGATAAAAAATTAACAACCCTAAATGTCACTATGAAGATATCAGTGGTTTGCTGTTAAATATTAAACGTATTTCTGATGTTATCTCTCAACTCTCTCTGTAAGGCATAGAGGCAGAATCTTTTCCCAGAACAGTTTTAATTACTTAAATATTAAGATGTTAATGCCCAAGCCTCCGTGTTACTCTGCCCCCATTAAAAAACTGATTAATTTACATTTTATTTCATTAGCTAACAGTAATCCAAGTGGGGAAATCTCTTTTGGAAACTATTCCTTCCTTCCAGGAATTAAGTTTCACATTTTAATTGCAGAGTGGGGGTGGAGGGGAGTTTTGTTTGTTTGTTTGTTTGTTTTGGAGATGGAGTTTTGCTCCTATTGCCCAGGCTGGAGTGCAATGGTACGATCTCAGCTCACTGCAATCTCTGCCTCCCAGATTCAAGTGATTCTCCTGCCTCAGCCTCCCTACTAGCTAGGATTACAGGAGCCCACCACCAAGCCCAGCTAATTTTTTGTATTTTTAGTAAGAGACGGGGTTTCACTATGTTGGCCAGGCTGGTCTCAAACTCCTGACCTCAGGCGATCCACCCACCTTGGCCTCCCAAAGTGCTGGAATTACAGGTGTGAGCCACCGCATCCAGCTAAGGGAAGTCTTAGTGTAAGACAGAATGAGCTCAGAAGCAGCAGTCATCAAAAATACAGAGAAAGAGAGCTTCTAAATTACTAATTAGCTTTTGACTGTATAAGCTAATAACTTACACCCCATGCAGCTGGAGAAAAGTAACAGGTCAGGTTAGCCCTATTGTGATTCTGACTAGGCTCATCATCAACCCCTAACTGCCCAGCAATTCTACATCTCTCTCATCTGCTCACTCCTCCTCTCTCTCCAACAATTATTTCACAAAATTCTAACCTAGTAACATCAAGCTTCCTCCTACACAGGCCTTTACACATGGTGTTCAATCAACCTCAAACTCTCTTTCAACTAACCCGCTCTGATCAACTTCCTAATTATCGTTCAGCTTTTGGCTCAAATTTCACTTGTTCAAAAGAACATTTTCTTGACCTCTAACACTCTAAATCCCACCCACTCCCTGCTTCATGTATCTCTTTTCTGTAGCACTTACCATAGTGTAGGTTTACTATGAATTAGTGTGATTATTTGACTAAGATGGGCAAGAGCATCTACTGACTCACTCTACTCTATACTCCAAGAAATCAGACTGTGTGTTGCTCATTACCGTATTCTCAGTGCCTCATAGGCTACCTAACATATGTAGGCCCTTACATATTTGTTGAATAAAGCAATAAATATTAATAACCCATAGAAATTAAGTGGCTAGGTAAAAGCACCCAAAAAGATATGCAAACCCTCACTCTGTTTACCTTGGGTCTTTCACGGAGAAGCTCTGACGTCCCAGAAGTTCTCCCAAAAGATCTCCACCACAATATACCATATGCTGCTCCTGCTGATCATAAAGCTGCTTCACCATTATGTACTGACCTAAATAGTGCATGACCTGCGTGGAATAAAATATCATGTTGTGATCTGTCCAGCTGCTGCCAAAAACACAAATTCATTAGAGGAGGTAAGGTAAGTTAGTTTGCTAGAGAAAGAAAGAACATATTTACAAGACTGTCAATGTTTGTGTAAGGGGTCCTACAACAGGAAAGCCACTCCCAACTACTAGGTCCACCTACTCACTGTCTTTCTGACAATTAACAGACCAAGACTTTTAAGCACAGAAATGAACTGATCCGACAATGAGAAAAAGCAGTGAATTTACCTAGTATCCTCTTAAAAATTTTCTCAGACGTCCAAATAAAGAAGTCTATTACTAGAAGTAATTTGCCTGGATTATAAAAATATTTTCCCAGTCCAGGGTACATAAATAACGACTTTAGGCTTTTGATGTGTGTTCACGTAATAATTTTTTTGGCAAATGAAGTACAATGTTTAATAAGAGTCATCAGCACTGTAAGTGAACAAAACATAAAATCCAAGTGTTTATCAAATAAAAATTTAGTTGGCTGGATGAAGTGGTTCACACCTGTAATCCCAGCACTTTGGGAGGCCAAGGCGGGCAAATTGCTTGAACCCAGGAGTTTGATACCAGCCTGGGCAACATGGCAAAACCCTGTCTCTACCAAAAATACAAAACTTAGCCAGGTGTAGTGAGGCACACCTGTAGTCCCAGCTACTAGGAAGGCTGAGGCGGTAGGATCACTTGAACCTGGGAAGCGGAGGTTGCAGTGAGCTGAGATACCACTACTGCACTCCAGCCTGGGTGATACAGTAAGACCCTGGCTCAAAAAAAATAAATAATAAAAATCAGGAAATTCCCTTTATGAAACAGATAGAGTCAAGGTTCATAACACAAAGCTCATTGTGTAAACTCAGGCAAACTCTGTCATGCTAAATGAAGGAGATGGCATAATTCATCATAACCACTATAATGATATAAAAATCCAGACTTTACCCCTTGCCTGCGTGTGAATGTTAGAATCACCATGGCCAGCTATCTGTATGGGCAGGGCTGCCCTGGAGATGCAGGACAAGTGCCAGGAACCCCTCCGGGTAGCTACTACCCTGAACCCCTCAATAGTGGACAGCAGTATGGCAGCGCGCTACCCCCTGGTGGTGGTTATGGGGGTCCTGCCCCTGGAGGGCCTTAAGGACTACCAGCTGGTAGAGGGCCCTATGGACACTTCAATCTTGGGATGTTCCCCTCTGGAACTCCAGGAGGACCATATGACGGTGCAGCTCCAGGGGCCCCTATGGTCAGCCACCTCCAAATTCCTACAGTGCCCAGCAGCCCAGGCCTTATGGACAGGGTGGCTCCCTTCCCAATATGGATGAGGCCTACTCCTGGTTCCAGTTGGTGGACTCTGATCACAGTGGCTTTATCTCCATGAAGGAGGTGAAGCAGGTTCTGGTCAACCGCAACTGATCCTTGTTCAATGATGAGACCTGCCTCATGATGATAAACATGCTTGACAAGACCTAATCAGGTCACATCAATGTCTACGGCTTCTCAGCCCCATGGAAATTCATCCAGCAGTGGAAGCAGCTCTTCCAGTAGTTATGACAGGGACCACTCAGGCTCCATTAGCTACACAGAGCTGCAGCAAGCTCTCTCCCAAATGTGCTACAACCTGAGCCCACAGTTTACCCAGCTACTGGTCTCTGGTCTCCCGCTTACTGGCCCACGCTCTGCCAATCCTGCCCATGCCAGCTGCGACCGCTTCATCCAGGGTGTGCACCAGCTGCAGGTACTGGACAGAGCCTTCCGGGAGAAGACCAGCTGTTAACAGGCCAACATTCGGCTCAGCCTTCGAGACTTTCGTCACCGATGACAGGCCTTCTGGATGCCTATGACCCAACCCATCTGGGGAGAGTGGAGTGCACCAGGGCGACCTTTCCTGGCTTCTTAGAAGTGAGAGAGTATGCTGGACATCTCTTCTTTTCCTGTCCCTTTTAGAAGACATTCTCCCCTTGCTTGGATGCAACACTGTTCCAAAGAGGGTTGAGAGTCCTGCATCATAGCCACCAAGATTAGGTGAGGACCGGGGCTGGCCACCAGGCTAGGCGGCCTCATGGAGGATGAGGATGGAAGGTTGAATGTCCTGATGGCCCATGAGCAGTTGAGTGGCACAGCCTGTCACCAGGAGCAGGTTCTTGTAATGGAGTTAGTGTCCAGGGTCAGCTGGCCCACCCTGATGCCAGTGGTTTCAGTGTTCATTGGGCCCTTACCGTTACTACCTGCTTGAACCCATTTTCTCCAAAGTGGAATCTGACCAAGCATGAGAGAGATCTGCCCATGGGACCAGTGGCTTGGATTCCACCACACCCATAAATCCTTGGGTGTTAACTTCTAGCTGCCTGGGGCTGGCCCTGCTCAGACAAATCTGCTCCCTAGGCCTCTCTGGCCAGGCAGCTGCCTCCACAGCTGGGACCCTCACTTGCCTGCCATGATCTGCTCGGCTTCGATCTCCAGGGGACAGTGGTCACCTCTCCCTGCCAAAACTTTAAATTTGCATTTTTTTCATTTCGGGCAAAAGGTTCAGTGAAATTGTAAGCTTCAATAAAAGCATAAAACTAAAAAAAAAAAAATCCAGACTTTAATAAGTTTGGGGAAAAAAGGTTTTATGTGTCAAAATCTTCAGAGATATACTCCAAAACGATAAGCTTAATTTAAAATCGTAAAAGTAATATAGGTGTTCTAAAAAATCAGATATGCCTCCAGATTTGTCGCCTTGAGAGGTGTAATGGTTCTGGAGTCTGGCAGTGTTGATAGGTGTGAAGGTTTTAAGTTTAAAAAAAAAAAAGCTTGATAATTTTGTTTCTTCTCTTTAGGAAGGGTTAGATATCTACCCCACCAAAGGAAAGCAGTTCCAATAGATTAACATCTTAATACTGAATCTTTTCCACTTAAAGAATACAATTTGTTTTTTAAAAAGCTTCAGAAGCTAAATAAGTTATCTAAATGCATAAATGTTTAAAATAACTCACAGTGCTCAGAAGAGTGTCTGACACTTTTTTTTTTGAGACAGCGTTTCGCTCCTGTTGCCCAGGATGGAATTCAATGGCGCAATCTCGGCACACCACAACCTCCGCCTCCCAGGTTCAAGCAATTCTCCTGCTTCGGCCTCCCGAGTAGCTGGGATTACAACCATGCCCGGCTAGTTTTGTATTTTTAGTAGAGACGGGGTTTCTCCATGTTGGTCAGCTGGTCTCGAACTCCTGACCTCAGGTGATCCGCCCACCTCGGCCTTGCAAAGTGCTGGGATTACAGGCGTGAGCCACCATATCTGATACATTTATAATGAAAACTACTTCATTTAATTCCTGCCTCGAAATATAGCCTGTAAATCAGACAGTGTCTTTTTTTTTTTTTGAGACAGGGTCTCTCATTCTGTCAACCAAGCTGGAACCTCACTGCAACCTTTACCTTCCGGGTTCAAGCGATCCTCCCATCTCAGTCTCCCAAGTGGCTGCTGGGACTAAACAAGCAGACCACCACGCCCGCCCAATTTTTGTATTTTTTTTTTTTTGAGACGGGGTTTCATCATGTTGCCCAGGCTGGTCTCAAAATCCTGGGTTCATGCAATCCATCCACCTCAGCCTCCCAAAATACTGGGATTACAGGCATAAGGCATGGTGCCAGGCCCAGTGTCTTTTTAATCTTTACTTGCTCTACATTTTAATTCTACGATCAATGAATTCATGGTTCATCTTATGTTTATCTTATAACACACTTCAAAAGAAAGGAAATATGATGTTCAACTTAACAGTCTTTAAAACAGAGTAAAAGTTGCCCCTCTGATACCTCAGGAGAAGAACTTCCTTTCTTAGGCCTGATTTCAAAACTACACCGGCTTCTATTTCCCAAATGTTCTTAAAATGGAGAATCTGGCTGGTCGAGGTGGCTCATGCTTGTAATCCCAGCACTTTGGGAGGCCGAGGCGGGTAGATCACGAGGTCAGGAGATCAAGACTATCCTGGCTAACATGGTGAAACCCAGTCTCGACTAAAAATACAAAAAATTAGCCGGGCGTGGTGGCAGGTGCCTGTAATCCCAGTACTCAGGAGGCTGAGGAAGGAGAACGGCGTGAACCCGGGAGGCGGAGCTTGCAGTGAGCCGAGATTGCACCACTGAACTCCAGCCTGGGCAACAGAGCGAGACTCCATCTTAAAAAAAAAAAAAAAATGATAATTTTATTTGATGGCTTACCTCTTTAACAGTGAACATTTCACCTTGTGCACCTGCTGCATGCAAAATCTTCAAAAGTGGCAGTTTTGGTCGTACCTGATGTAAACACAAAATAAATGTGCTATTTACATTTCAAGTAGGTTTCTGAAACTATGGAACAAGAGAACCTCTTTAAACAGCTCCCCCCGCTTTTGTTTTTTGAGGCAAGGTCTTGCTCTGTTGCCTTGGCTGGAGTACAGTGGTGGGATCACAGGTCACTGCAGCCTCAACCTCCCAGACTCAACTGATCCTCCCACTTCAGCCTCCAGAGTAGCTGGGACTACAGGTGCACGCCACCATACCTGGGTAATTTTTGTTTTTTTTTGTAGAGAGGTGGTTTCACCATGTTTCCCTGGCTGGTCTCAAACCCCTGGGCTCAAGAGACCTGCCTACCTCCGCCTCCCAAAGTGCTGGGATTATAGGCATGGGCCACCTCACCCAGCACAACCCCCACCTCCCCTACTTTTTTTAAAAAAGAGACAAGGTCTCACTCTCTTGCCCAGCCTAGGTGCAGTGGTTGTGATCATAATTCACTGCAGCTTCAAACTCCTGGGCTCAAGTGATCATCCCGCCTCAGCCTCCCAAGCAGCTAGTACTAAAGGCCTCAGCCTCCCAAGTAGCTAGAACCCACCGTACCTAGCTAATTTTTTCTTTCAGAAATGTTTTGTAGAGACACAGGTCTCACTATGTTGCCAAGGCTGGTCTCAAACACCTGGCTTCAAGTGAGCTTTCTGCCTCGACTTCTCAAAGTGCTGGGATTACAGTCATGAGACAGTTAAACTTTAAAAAAAACAAAAAACAAAAAACTAGGAATATCCAAAATGATTTACCTGATTGATTTGTCCAGGAGAGATCCTGCAAGCACTGTCAGATGTTGAACACTGGGCAGAGGTGGAAAATGATGTCATTTTGGCAGGGAAGAAGCTGCAGTCTGTTGGTAAAACTAAATAGAAAAAAAAAATTTATAAAATCTATTCTAACGTAGAAAACTCCCTATTTAGCATTCACACAAAGGCAACCAGGAGAAGTAAGACACATACGACACATATAATGGACCACCCTACACAAATGCTGTATACCCTCGCTGAGGTTCTGCCTATCTTCTGACCACTTTCTAGTTCAGATTTAATTAAGAGTAAGAATTGTCCAAGCTTCTCTCAGGTGAAGCCTGAAACAGAAACAGTTACAGGCATGCTCCAACCTCCAACTGATGTTAATGAGTAAACTGTTTTATTTGAAAGTCAAATCATTTATCTCCCCAATGGTTATCAGGTAGAGCACTCTCCAGATGCAGGACTGGGGATTTACCAAGGTAAGTCACAGGTTTTAAGATTCCAACAGGACTTCTAGGAAAACCTCTACAACATGTTGGAACATGTCTTGACAAAGGATCACAGAAAACTAAGAGTCAACACTTTAAGTAGCAGTTAAAACAGCTTTTAAAAGTACCAACCCCAGAAAAAAACATAGCAATTACAAACCTACAAAACAGGTTAAACCAAGATGGACATATATCATCAAAGAAAAGATGTAGCATGAACTGAAATACAGAGTAAAGTTCAATGAAAATCTTTCACCTACATTTTATCCTTAAAAAAAAAAAGCTACAGAGAAGGAAGATAGATTTTTTATTTTATTTATTTATTTAGAGACAGAGTCTCGCTGTCCCCCAGGCTGAAGCGTAATGGTGCAATCTCGGCTCACCGCAACCTCTGCTTCCTGGGTTCAAGGGATTCTCCTGCCTCAGCCTCCTGAGTAGCTGGGATTACAGGCACACGCCACCAGGCCCAGCTCATTACTGTATTTTTTTTTTTTTTTTTGAGACGTAGTCTCGCTCTCTCAGGCTGGAGTGCAGTGGCGCGATCTCCGCTCACTGCAAGCTCTGTCACCTCCTGGGTTCACACCATTCTCCTGCCTCAGCCTCCCAAGAAGCTGGGACTACAGGCGCTCACTACCACGCCTGGCTAATTTTTTTGTATTTTTAGTGGAGACAGGGTTTCACCGTGTTCGCCAGGATGGTCTCGATCTCCTGACCTTGTGATCTGCCTTGCCTCGGCCTCCCAAAGTGCTGGGATTACATGCGTGAGCCACCAGGCCTGGCCTCATTACTGTATTTTTAGTAGAGACAGGGTTTCACCCTGTTGGTCAGGCTGGTCTCGAACTCCTGACCTCGTGATCCGCCCACCTCGGCCTCCCAAAGTGCTAGGAACACGTGTGAGCCACCATGCCCAGCCGGAAAATAGATTTTTAAATAAACTTGTTTGAGTTAACCTTCATTTACACCTTTTTCTAACAAAAGGCAACAATTATTAAAATCGATGATTAACAAGCCACATCAGGCAAGGGGTAAATAGAGCCTAGAAAGACAATCAATAGGCCAGGTGCAGTGGCTCACGCCTGTTTTCCTAACACTTTGGGAGGCTAAGACGGGCAGATCACCTGAGGTCAGGAGTTCGAGATGTAGCATATAATAAATTCCTTTTCAAAGGTTTTAGTCTATAAATTGTTAAGTACAATGAGTTCTGAGATCCTCTCCAAAAAACCAATGTATCACTATGTTCAGCTCCCCTGTTCTTTGTTCTTCATTTAAAACTTTAAAAGTTTAACTTCCTCGTTCTCTTTGTCTCCTTGCCCCTAGTTTCAGTAAACAACCCCCTCCCAGCTTCTATCACCTGCTCTGTCCTGAGTCACTCCTGGTCACCACCCTTGTCCTGAGTCACTCCTGGTCACCACCCTTGACCTGAGTCATCTGTTCTGTAATCGTCCTTCCCGCCAAACTACTGACCCAGCCACTCCAGCTCGTACCCCTGCTCTCTTTAAAATAGGCCATCAGTATTAGCTTAGAGTATGCGGTCCAACCCTAGCCAATAGGGGAATGACACAGCAGTAGGGGCTACCTGCGTCAGGGATGAGAACCCCTTCCCCTCCCTTGTTCAGGTGTGCTCTCACCACTGCTTCACCCGTGAGATGCACCCTTCTATAGAAGTAAAATTGCCTTGCTGAGAAAATTAAATTTATGTTTGAGTGATATTTCATTTGCAGCATCGAAAATTAATTTATAACAGAGGCCAGACTGGGCAACAGGGCGAAACCCTGTCTCTACTAAAAATACAACAACTAGTTGGGCGTGGCACTTGTCTGCAGTCCCAACTACTAAGGAGGCTGAGGCATGAGAATCGTTTGAACCCGCAAGGTGGAGGTTGCAGTGAGCCAAGACTGCGTCACTGCACTCCAGCCTGGGCGACAGGGGGAGACCACATCTCGAAAAAAAAAAAAAAAAAAAAAATTTTTGGCCACGCCCAGCCAAAAAATATTTTTTTAAGACTATCAGCCAGGCACACTGGCTCATGCTGTAATCCCAGCACTTTGGGAGGCTGAGGAAGATGGATCACCTGAGGTCAGGAGTTCAAGACCAGCCTGGCCAACATGGAGATGTAGCCCATCTCTACTAAAGCTACAAAAATTAGCTGGGCGTGGTGGTACATGCCTGTAATCCCAGCTACTCGGGAGGTTGTTGAGGCAGGATAATCGCTTGAACCTGTGAGGTGGAGGTTGCAATGAGCTGAGATCGCGCCACTGCACTTCAGCCTGGGTGACAAGAGTGAAACTCCATCTCAAAAAAAAAAAAAAAACAAAAAAAAAACAGACAATCAATAAATATACTGGCTGAAGATAACAAGATCCCTCATGCTTCTGAAAAGGTTTATAGCTGTAACAAAGTATAAATTCCTCCCTCTCCCATTACCTTACTCTGCTATAAAATAAGAAGTCAAATAGGAAACAAGCACAATTTAAAATTTAGAAGTGGGCCAGGCATGGTGGCTCACACCTGTAATCCGAGCACTTTGGGATTGTACTCCCCAGCCGAGGCAGGCGGATCATGAGGTCAAGAGATCAAGACCATTCTGGCCAAAATGGTGAAACCCCATCTCTACTAAAAATACAAAAATTAGCCAGGTGTGGTGGCACATGCTTGTAGTCCCAGCTACTCAGGAGGTTGAGACAGGAGAATCGCCTGAACTTGGGAGGCAGAGGTTGCAGTAAGCCGAGATCGCGCCACTGCACTACCAGCCTGGTGACAGAGCAAGATTCTGTTTCAAAAAAAAAAAATTAAAAGCTGGTTTTTAATGGGTGGCTGCTGATCTCATCACCTACTTCCTCATTCACTTTTTTTGTGTGTGAGATAGGGTCTCACTGTGTCACCCAGGCAGGAATGCAGTGGCACAATCACAGCTCACTGCAGCCTTTCAACCTCCTGGGCTCAAGCAATACTCCCACTTCAGCCTCCCAAGTAGTTGGGACTACAGGTGCATGCCACCATGCCCAGCTAATTTATTTTTTGTAGAGACGGGGTCTTGCCATGTTGCCCAGGCTGGTCTCAAATTCCTGGGCTCAAGTGATCCTCCTGCTTCAGCCTCCCAAAGTGCTGTAAACCCTGGGATTACAGGCATGGGCCACCACTCCCAGCCTGCCCTCTAGTTCTTATCCCTCTTTTTGTCTCTGCTCAAGTGACAGTTTGTCAACAAGGCCTCATATGAACACCCATTTTTTAAACTACAACTCCCAACCGCTTGTATTCCCTATCTCCTTCCCTGCTTTATTTTTCCCTACCAACCTTTTTACCAACCAAAACACCATATATTTTGATTATTTATTATGTAAAACATAAGCTACAAGTGGACAGGAATTCGTAACTGTTAATTCATACATTCCCAGTGTCTAAATCTGACAATTACATACATGGTAGAGCAACATGGTAGATAAACATTAATTATAATGTGCAGACAATTTCCAAAAATGGCTCCCAATGAACCACGTTCCCTAACTGGCCCTATGACTTAATAAACAGAATGCAGTAGGTGATAATGTGACAATTCCAGGCCTGGCAGGCTTATGCTTTGTACTTTCGGAGGTGCTTGAAATCTGGCTACTGTACTAGAGACTACACAAAAAGGCTAAAAGGAGAGGGAGATGCAGTTGCCCAGCTGAGCCCAGACTTTTAGCCATACCTCCACACACATCTTCCAGCCCCAGTTGCCACCTGACTACAACAAAGCACTTACTCAACGGTCTCGAGGTGTCCTTAAAAAAAAAAAAGAAAGAAAACACAACAAAGCACCACACACGTTCCAGCCTCAGCTGTCACCTGACTTACAGCTGCATGACAAACCACAAGACCACCAGAACTATCCAACTCAGCCAATCACCCCACTGAATGAAAAATAAATAAAATGACTGTTTCGACTCACTAAGTTTTGGGGTGGTTTATTCCACAGCATTAGATAATTGAAACAAATGGTAAAGACTCATCAAGCCTACTATGTACCAGACACACACAAAAACCCATTTAATACCAAAATAGCCCTATTACATAGATATTATCCTTATTTTACAGATCAGGAAAGAGAAACAGAAGTTATTTGTCCAAGATCACCCAATGAGTAAGTTGTTGGAGTCAAGATTTCAAACTCAGACAAGCACTAACATCCCCATTTAGCAGCATTTTTCCGCATTAGATCTCAAGTATACAGAATTAATCATAATTCTTTTATTCAAGACATACTCTGATTATTCATCCACATATGACCCATTTTACTTATTTTTACCTTTTTATTTTCATAATTTTTTTGAGATAGGGTATTGTTCTGTCACCCAGGCTGGAGTGCAGTGGCACAAACATAGCTTACTGCCACCTCGACCTCCTGGGCTCAAGCAATCCTCCCACCTCAGTCTCCTGATAATCTGGGACTACAGGCATGCGCCACCATACCTGGCTAATTTTTTTTAAATTTTTTTGTAGAGACAGAGTTTTGCTATGTTGCCCAGGCTAGTCTCAAGTGATTTTCTCAACGAAAGTGTTGGGATTACAGGCATGAGCCACCAACCCTGGCCTGGATTATTTTGAATAACGCAATAATCATCCACAAACTACGACTCTGATGATAACCTATATTTAACCATAATATCCCCCATCCCATTTTTCTGCCTTCCTGCAATAATCATCCTGAATCCTATTGTTTTCATTTCCCTTGCTTTCCTTTTATACATTTTACTGCATGAAAATGGATTCCTAAGAAGTATTTTAGTTTACTCTATTTAAAAAAAAAAAAAGGATGTTGCATGTAATTTGGGAAATTTTGTTCCACTAACATAGATTAATTCCTACTGTCATATCAAAATTCATTTTTTATAGATTTTTGTTATCGTGGTAAACTATACATACTAAAATTTACCATTTTAACCTTTTTTTTTTTTTTTTTTAAATGATAGGGTCTCACTCTGTTGCCCAGGCTCACTGTAACCTCGAACTCCTAGCCTCAACTCCTCAACTCCTGCCTCAGCCTCCCAAGTGGCTAGGACTATAGGTGGGCACCAGCTCACTTCAGTTACTTTTGTTTTGTTTTGTTTTGTGTGTCTAGACAGGGTCTCACTATACCGCTCAGGCTGCCCTCAAACCACTGGCCTCAAACAATCTCCCGCCTCGGCCTCCCAAAGCCCTGGGAATACAGGCATGAGCCACTGTACCCAACTCATTCTATCCATTTATAAGTGTTCAATTCAGTGACACTACGTATATTCCTAATGTTGCACAACCATCACCACTATCCATCTCCAGAACTCCCTCATATCCCAAACTGAAACTCTGTACTCATTAAATAGTTCCCCCATTAGCTCCCTCTCTAGCACCTGGTAACCACCATTCTACTTTGTCTCTATGAAATTGCCTATTCTAGGTACCTCATATAGGTAAAACTATACAATATTTGTCCTTTTTATGTCTGGCTTATTTCACTTAGCATGTTTTCAAGGTTCATCCTTGTAGCACACTTTCGTTCATTTTTCATTTATTTTGACTTTTGTACAATATCCTTGCATGTGATATACATTTGTTTTTATGCTTTTACTGTTATGAACAGTGCTACGGGCTGAGTATCCCTATTGGAAATGCTTGGGACCAGAAGTGTTTCCAGTTCTGGATTTTTTCAGATTTTGAAGTATTTGCATTATACTTACTGGCTATCTCTAATCCAAAAGTCCAAAACCCAAAATCCAAAATGCTCCAGTGAGCATTTCCTTTGAACATCATGTCAGAGTTCAAACGAAGCTTCAGATTTTGGAGGACTTCAGATTTTCAAATTTAGGATGCTCAGTCTTATATTAACATTCTTGTACATGGCTTAAGCAATCTTTTACTCCCTTCTGTGGTTTGAATATTCCCACTGTGGCAGTATTGAGAGGTACAGCCTGTAAGAGGTAGCTAGACTTTGGGGTTTTCATCTGATTTGTCAATTTTTACCTTTAACTGGTAACTTTAGTTCACTTACTGTAACTGATATATACGGATGTTTCCATCATCTTACAATTTAACATTTTGTCTTATTCTATGCTTCTTTTTGATATGTCACTACCTTTTTAAAAACCTGTATGTCTCCCTGCTAATAAGAATTGTAGACTGGGGCCAGGCGTGGTGGCTCAAGCCTGTAATCCCAGCACTTTGGGAGGCCGAGACGGGCGGATCACGAGGTCAGGAGATCGAGACCATCCTGGCTAACACAGTGAAACCCCGTCTCTACTAAAAAATACAAAAAACTAGCCGGGCGAGGTGGTGGGCGCCTGTGGTCCCAGCTACTCGGGAGGCTTGAGGCAGGAGAATGGCGTAAACCCGGGAGGCGGAGCTTGCAGTGAGCTGAGAATCGGCCACTGCACTCCAGCCTGGGTGACAGAGCGAGACTCCGTCTCAAAAAAAAAAAAAAAAAAGAATTGTAGACTGGGTGTGGTGACTCATGCTTGTAATCCCAGCACTTTGGGAAGCCGAGGCAGGCGGATCACTTGAGTCCAGGAGTTCAAGACCAGCTTGGGCAACATAGCCAAACTTCACCTCTACAAAAAATATAAAAATTAGCCCCGCATGGTGGAGCACACCTGTGGTCCCAGCTACTCAGGAGGCTGAGATGGGAGGATCACTTGAGCCTGGGGAGCTGAGGCCACAGTGAGTCATAATCACGTCACTGCACTCCAGCCTAGGTGACAGACAAGACCCTGTCAAAAAAAAGAAAGAAAGAAAAGGCTGGGCATGGTGGCTCATGCCTGTATTCCCAGCACTTTGGGAGGCAAAGGTGGGCGGATCACAAGGTCAGGAGTTCAAGACCAGCCTGGTCAGCATGGTGAAACCCTGTCTCTACTAAAAAAAAAAAAAAAAAACAAAAAATTAGCTGGTCATGATGGCGTGCGCCTGTAATCCCAGCCACTTGGGAGACTGAGGCAGGAGAATTGCTTGAACCTGGAGGGTGCAGTGAGCCAAGATCATATCACTGCACTCCAACCTAGGCGACAGAGCGAGACTCCGTCTCAAAAGAAAAAAAGAATTTTAGCATAATATAATACAGACTTTAAATTCTGAGGTAGATGTATTTTTTGTCCTTTTTTTCTGCCTTAGACTTTAAGACAATAAACAAGACCAAGGAATCAGATAATCTTTACTTCATATATTTATTGTAACAGTTCTCAGGTCTGAGTATCTCACTACCTCATCCGGCACCGTTTTCAATGCAGGTCTTTTGTGTACAAAGTTCCAAGACCTCATATACCTAAGAATATTTTTATCATTCCCTCCTATTTAAACTTACGTGGTTGACTATAAAATTCTAGTTTGCCCTTTAATACTGTGAAAACACTTGTCTTCTTGCATTCAGTGATGTTGTTGAAAACCCTGAAGTCAATTCAGTTTTGCTCCTTTGTAAATGGTCTTTTCTGAGGCCCCTACAAATTGTATTTTGCTTTGATATTCTTTAATTTGACTATAATGTGTCTAAGACTGAGTTTCCTTATCTCTCATCCTTAGCACTGTAAGAGATCTTTGAATCTGAGGTATTTCATCATTTTTTTATTACAAAGGAGTTACTCCATTATTTCTTTTTTTTTTTTTTTTTTTTTTTTGAGGGGAGTCTCGCTCTGTCGCCCAAGCTGGAATGTAGTGGCTGGATCTCAGCTCACTGCAAGCTCCGCCTCCCGGGTTCACCCCATTCTCCTGCCTCAGCCTCCCGAGTAGCTGGGACTACAGGCGCCTGCCACCTCGCCCGGCTAGTTTTTTGTACTTTTAGTAGAGACGGGGTTTCACCGTGTTAGCCAGGATGGTCTCGATCTCCTGACCTTGTGATCCGCCCGTCTCGGCCTCCCAAAGCGCTGGGATTACAGGCTTGAGCCACCACGCCCAGCCACTCCATTATTTCTTAAAACACTTCCTCTTTATTTTTATTTCTCAAAGACTTATATTATTCAGATGTCAGTGCCTCTATACCTACTCTTCTTATCTCTTAGTTTTTTGTTTATATTTTCTCTTTCTTTGTTCTAGGAGATTTTCTCCTTCTAGAATTCTAATTCATTCCTCAGTTGTATCCATTCTGTTATTTATTCCATCTGTGATTCCATAACATTACAGATGGAATAAATAACAGAATGGATACAGATGTTTTGAGACAGGGTCTCACTCCGTCGCCCAGGCTGGACTGCAGTGCCATGATCATGGCTTACAGCAACCTCAACTTCCCCGGCTCAAGCAAGTCTCCCACTTTAGCCTCTGGACTAGCTGGAACTACAGTCAAGTACCACCTAACCCGACTAGTTTTTTTTTTTTTAATGTTCCCCAAGCTAGTCTCAAATTCTGAGCTAAAGCAATCCTTCTCAGCCTCCCAAAGTGCTGGGATTACAGGCATGAGCCACCATGCCAGGCCAATGTTCTTTATTTCAACCACCGTATTTTTCTTTTATACACACACACACACACACACACACATATATTTTTTTTTGAGACGGAGTTTCGCTCTTGTTGCCCAGGTTGGAGTGCAATGGCGCACAATCCTGGTCCACCGCAACCTCCACCTCTTGGGTTCAAACGATTCTCCTGCCTCAGTCTCCCGAGTAGCTGGGATTACAGGCATGTGCCATCACGCCCAGCTAACTTTATATTTTTAGTAGAGATGGGGTTTCTCTATGTTGGTCAGGCTGGTCTCAAGCTCCCGACTTCAGGCGATCCGCTCACCTTGGCCCAGCCTGCCAAAAGCATTTTAAAAAGAAAAAAAATACTATAGTGTCAGGTCCTGCTCAACTGCTTGCTACTGCTGTAAAGATAAACACGTGGTCTAGCCCCTCAGCACATTTCCATTCTTATCTCGCACTGTTTAGTCATAGTTTGAGCCTCAGCCACACTGATCTTTTAATTTCTCAAACGGCCTTTGCACGAATTGCTCCTTCATTTGGAGCACTGAGTTCTGTACAAAACTGATTCATCTTAAACCTTCAAGTCTCAGGTTAAATGTCACCTCTTCAACAGTCATCAAGAGATTCCAGGCCGAGAGCAGTGGCTCACACCTGTAATCCCAGCACTTTAGGAGGCCAAGGCGGGCAGATTGAGGCCAGGAGTTCAAGACCAGCCTGGCCAACATAGTGAAAACCCCTCTCTACTGAAAACACAAAAATTAGCTGGGCGTTGTGGCACACACCTGTAATCCAGCTACTTGCGTGGCTGGGGCAGAAGAATCGCTTGAACCCAGGAGACGGAGGATGCAGTGAGCCAAGATCATACCACTTCACTCCAGTGGCAGGGGCAGGGGATGCTAAAGCCATTTGAGTGAAAAGTTGGGGTGGAAAGAAAACATGTGGAGTAGGCTGACCATTCCACCATCCCCAACCTTATCACTAAAAGAGGGTCATAGGCCGGGCGCGGTGGCTCAAGCCTGTAATCCCAGCACTTTGGGAGGCCGAGACGGGCGGATCACGAGGTCAGGAGATCGAGACCATCCTGGCTAACACGGCGAACCCCCGTCTCTACTAAAAATACAAAAAATTAGCCGGGCGAGGTGGCGGGCGCCTGTAGTCCCAGCCACTCAGGAGGCTGAGGCGGGAGAATGGTGTGAACCCGGGAGGCGGAGGTTGCAGTGAGCTGAGATCCGGCCACTGCACTCCAGCCTGGGCGACAGAGCAAGACTCCGTCTCAAAACAA
>NW_016807278.1:3106455-3120165 GCF_001698545.2 Rhinopithecus bieti
AAAAAAAAAAAAAAAAAAAAAAAAAAAAAGAGGTTCATTCACACACCATATACTACCTGATTTTGAAGCAACAAGAAACCAGCATACCACCTATTAAGTATTCCCGACCAAAAGACAAATAATTCAAATTGAGATCTACCTACTAACTGCAAGTTACTAGGCAAAATGGAGAGCAAGCAGTTAATCAGTCAAATCCAGAATGTAGGAGTTCTACAGGACCTGGGAAGGCAGGAAAGATTAAAGCGGGGAGATTGTTACAGAACCTTAAAAAACCAACTGCGGCCGGTGGCTAGTGCCTGTAGTCCCAGCTATTCTGGAAGGCTGAGGCAGGAGGATCCCTAGAGTCCAGGAGTTTCAGGCTGTAGTGTGCGATGATTAAACCTGTGAATAGCCACTGCACTCCAGCCTGATCACACAGTGAGACCTCATGTCTTTTTTTTTTTCAGACAGGCTCTCACGCTGTCACCTAAGCTAAAGTGCAGTGGCTCCATCCCCGCTTGGTGCAGCTTTCACCTCCTGGGCTCAAGAGATCCTCCCACCTGAGTCTCTCGGGTAGCTGGGACTAGAAGCTCCCTCTATGACTCCCCACTGATTTTTTGATTTTTTTTTTTTGCAGAGAAGGGGCTGTTTGTTGCCTAGGCTGGTCTCGAACTCCTAGACTCAAGCAATCCTGCCCCCTTGGCCTCCGAAAGTGCTGGGATTAAAGGTGTGAGCCACTGGGCCTGGCCGAAATCCTATCAAAAAAAAAAAAAAAAAAAAAAATATGAGGAGAGACTGAATCTAAACTGAGATACAGTAATACTTAACACCAAAAGGTTCCAAGTATCTTTGACAGATACTAGTTCCACGTGCGAACACCACAGAGCATTTTCTCCGGGTGTCGCTTTAAAACCGTGGTTTTCGGCCGAGCACGGTGGCTCATGCCTGTAATCCCAGCACTTTCGGAGGCCAAGGTGGGCGGATCACCTGAGGTCTGGAGTTCGAGAACAGCCTGACCAACCTGGTGAAACCCCGTCTCTAATAAAACATAATTAGCCAGGGCGTACTAGTACGCCCCTGTAATCCCAGCGACACCGGAGGCTGAGGCAGAAGAATCACTTGAACCCGGGAGGCAGAAGTTGCAGTGAGCCAAGATCGCGCCACTGCACTCCAGCCTGGGCAAAAAGAGCGAAACTCCACTTATAAAACAAACAAAAACTGGTTTTCAAGCTTTAAGGTATACAAAAAATCACTGGGAGGTGTGCTCATTAAAATATATTTCTCTGAGCGCCATCTCGATACTGTCTGGAGGTTTCGGTGTGGCCCCGAAACGAACATTTTCCTTTTTTTTTCCTTTGAGACGGAGTCTCCCTCTATAGCCCAAGGTGAAGTGCAGTGGCGCTATTTTGACTCACTGCAACCCCCGCCCACGGGTTCAAGTGATTCTCCTGCCTCAGCCTCCAGAGTAGCGGGGATTACAGGCGTGCGCTACCACACACATCTAATATTTTTGTGTTTTTAGTAGAGACGGGGTTTCACCAGGTTGGCCTCGAACTCCAGACCTCAGGTAGATCCACCCACCTTGGCCTCCCAAAGTGCTGGGTTTACAAGCGTGAGCCACCGCGCCCAGCCAAAAGGAGCATTTTCAACAAGCACTCAAGTGCTTCTAAGGTAGACTATCCGCAGCCTTAAAAACTAACTTAAAAACTTAAAACGCGTCAATGTCATTCTTCCCACCTCCCCCCTCCCACCTCTTTTCTCCAAATTGCCTCAGTAGTACTCAAATGTTGTGTCCACTTAAACTCAACCCAACCACGTCGACTTTAGATTTGTCACCTGTTGGCAAAGTTACATCACGTCACCCCACCTCCACTTTTATCTTCCGCGAGCCCTCATCCCACAACTCTTCCCCTCCCCCCAAGCCCTTCTTCCGCCTGGCGCGGCCTTCCCCACGCCGCCCGACCCACCTCTCAAGCTCCTCCCGCCCGCTACCCGCAGAATTGGCGGTACGGCCGCCTGCTCCTCACTCTCCAGCTCCCGCTCCCGGCACCCCGCCGACGAAGGCCAAGAGCCACACCTTACGGCAGCTCCATGAGTCGCTCCCCCGCCGAGCCCGGGTCGGGGGAGGGGTAGCAGTCACAGATCCGAGGGCCTCGGCAGCATTTTGAAATGGCGAGTAATGAAGCCGCAACTTCCGGCCTCCCACACGGCCTCACAGGAGGGCTTCCGGTAAGGCCTCCGGAAACCATAGATGGAGCAATGGGAGGACTACAGAGCTAGAAAGGCTGATCTGACTACCATAGAGTAGATCCTAGTCCGGGGAGAGAGAGTCGTGGGGCCCGGAAGATTGAAAGTCGTCGGATTTCAAAAGATAATATGTGAGGGACTTGGCAGGGTCTTGTGATACTTACAGGCGTGTATTAGGAGATCAGAAAACAGAGAAGGGGAAGAGCTAAGGTCATAATCACAGGCTGTCTTCAGCTCTTCGGAAAAACTACGCTTCTTCTGCCATTCCCCAGTACTCACCCTTGCTCCCCAAGGGTGGCAGGGAGGGGAAATGGAGCGATGGCGCCACTAGGGTGGCCCGGAAGCTTGAAGCCGTGGCAAATAATGGAAGGCGCCGGCCGCTGTGGCTCACACCTGTAATCCCAGCAATTTGGGAGGCCTAAGGCAGGCGAATCATCTGAGGTCAGGAGTTCGAGACCAGCCTGACCAATATGGTGAAACCCTGTTTCTACTAAAAATACGAAACTAGTGGGGTGTGGTGGCACATGCCTGTAATCCCAGCTACTCAGAAGGCTGAGACAGGAGAATCGTTTGAACCTGGGAGGCGAAGGTTGCAGTGAGCCGAGATCGCGCCATTGCACTCCAGCCTGGGCGACAAGAACAAAACTCCATCTCAAAAAAAAAAAAAAAAAAAAAGAGGGAAAGGGATGAGCATGGAAATTGGAAGCTGTCTTCAAATAACTGAATAGTATAATATTGGAAATAACGGAGCCTTATTCTTTTCTCCAAAGTACAGAACTAAAACCAATAGAAATTACAAGGCAGTATTTTAAGCTCAGAAAATCCTCTAACATTTAGGGTCATTCTGAAATAAATGAAATTAGGTATTGGGGGAAGTAATGTCATTTGAAGACAGCCTGCCTGAGAGGTTTGTGGAAAGTTCTTCTATATTAGGAAACATTAAAACTGGTTGTGTAACCCAAGAAAGCTCCATCTCAGTGTTCTTTGCACCTCTCTTTTAGCATTTGCCACGTACTTTTTGTTTTGTTTTGTTTTAGTTATTCGTGTATATACCATTCTTATCTCTCCCAATAAGCGACAGCAAACCGTGGCTCCCAATGCTAGGTACAGACCCATGCAAAAGAACATAGGGCAATAACCTTCCTTAAATTTGTACATTCCACTTTGCTCTACTTCTAGCATAACCTCCTGCATAGCTGGGAGATCCAGAGTTCCATTAAGGAGCTGAAGAGTTAACTTCTTTTTCATAGAAATCTGCAACCACTTCACTCAAAACAAAAAAAGAAAAAGAAAGGTGGGGGGTGCTTTTTTAGGTGAACCACTGTCAACTATTTCCCATGTCCTTTTGTGCAATTAGTATTTTTTAAAACTTTCAACAGGAATTTTTTTTGTAACTTTTAAATAGCATCTGGTTAGTTTGGATCCTTTCCTAATATCTCCTGGAGTCTTGGAATATGATCTGTTCATGCAATTCAGTTTGTGTAAGATCAACAAATATTTGTTGAGGCCAGGCGCAGTGGCTCACACCTGTAATCCCAACCCTTTGGGAGGCCAAGGTGGGAGGATCGTTTAAGCCCAGGAGTTCAAGACCAGCCTGGGCAAGAAAGTGAGAACCCCATCTGTACAAAAAAAAAAAAAAAAAAATTAATTAGCTGAGCATCCTACTGTGTGCCAAGCACCAATCTAGAGGATTCCAAAACAAGATCTGAAATCTGTCTAGTGGAGGAGTCCAGCTAAATAGAATGTGGTAAGTGCAATGATTGGTGAGCTGCAGTTAACCTCCCCTAGGTTAAGAGAGATGAGCCCGTTCAATTTGGGCAAAATATTGACCAACATCTTTAATTTGTCTTCATTTAAAACCTTGAGGGCCCGGCACAGTGGCTCATGCCTGTAATCCCAGCACTTTGTGAGGCCGAGGCAGGTGGATCATGTGAGGTCGGGAGTTCGAGACCAGCCTGGCCAACATGATAAAACACTGTCTCTACTAAAAATACAAAAAAGATTAGCTGGGTGCAATGGTAGGCGCTTGTAATCCCAGCTACTCAGGAGGCTGACGGAGGAGAATCGCTTGAATCGGGAGGAGGAGATTGCAGTGAGCCGAGATTGCTCCACTGCACTCTAGCCTGGATGACGGAGCCAGACTCTGTCTCAATCAATCAATAATAATAAAAAAAAAACCTTGATAAACATGTTGACTAGGCCATGGTGAAGAATAGAGTTTTTCCCATCATAGATAACACTGATTTGTGAGTAATTGTTCATCTTCTAATTAAAAAAAAAAATAGACACAGGGTCTTACTATGTTGCTCAGTCTGGTCTTGAACTCCTGGCCTCAAGTGATCCTCCCTCCACCTTGGCCTCCCAAAGTGTTAGGATTACAGGTGTAATCTCATAATCCTACAGGTGGCACTCACCAGCACGCCCAGTTAATTCTGTGTGTGTGTGTTTTGTTTTGCTTTGTTTTGTTGAGACGGAGTTCCCTTCTGTTGCCAGGCTGGAGTGCAATGGTGCGATCTCGGCTCACTATAATCTCTGCCTCCCGGGTTCAAGCAATTCTGCCTCAGCCTCCCAAGTCACTGGGATTACACACGCGCCACTACACATCAGCGTGGGTGACAGAAGACTCCGTCTCAAAAAAAGAAGAAAGAAAAGAAAAAAGAAATGAAATTGGAAATTGGCTTAAAAACTTAACTGACTCCGTGATCACCACTTCCTTCTTTAAGAACTATGCTCACAAACTGTTGATTTGATTAAAAAGACAGGAAATCTGGGTTCTAGTCTAGCTATTTCTAGAAACCAGAAAAGTTACACAGTTTTCAGGTCTTCAGTTCCCTAATCTGTAAAATAAAATGGCTGAATTCAGCCATTTCTTATGGCCCTTCTAATTTTAAAAAAATTAAAAGTTAGTATTATTGGTCTATAGCCTTTCTGAAAAAAAAATATAATAAATGACTTTATACATATCAAAAGGTATAAAGAATATGATCTCCCAGCTGGGCGCAGTGGCTCATGCCTGTAATCCCAGCACTTTGGGAGGCTGAGGCAGATGGATCACCTGGGGTCGGGAGTTCAAGACCAGCCTGCCCAACATGGCAAAACCACATCTCTACTAAAAATGCAAAATAATTAGCTGGGTGTGGTGGCGCATGCCTGTAATCCCAGCTACTTGGGAGGCTGAGGCAGGAGAATCACTTGAACCCAGGAGTCGGAGGTTGCAGTGAGCTGAAATCGTGCCATTGCACTCTACCCTGGGCAACAGAGTGAGACTCCATCTCAAAAAAAAAAAGAATATGAGAATATGATCTCCCTTTTCCCATTCCTCTTCCTAAGAACAATACACATACAAAGAAGTTCCCTGTAGTCACCTCTATGGTATCTCCTTTCTTCATCCTCTGGGAACCAACTGTCTTGAGTTTGATATTTACCCCTGCCATACATTTCTGTAGACTTTTAGAGTTTATATGTGTATATATTCCTTAAAAATGTGTTTGTGCTTTTAAAATTTTTATAAATGGCATCAAACTATATGTGGTCTACTGCAACTAATATTTTTGCTCAGCATTGTGAAGTTCAGTGCTGTTAAACCGTGTAGTTATGGTTAGTTTTGTTGTTGTTGTTCGGAGATGGAGTCTTGCTTTGTCGCCCAGGCTGGAGTGCAGTAATGTGATCTTGGCTCACTGCAGTCTCCACCTCCAGGGTTCAAGCGATTCTCCCACCTCAGCCTCCGGAGTAGATGGGATTACAGGCATGTGCCACCACGCCTGGCTAAATTTTGTATTCTTAGTAGAGACAGGGTTTCACCATGTTGGCCAGGCTGGTCTCGAACTCTTGACCTCATGATCCGCCCGCGTCAGCCTCCCAAAGTGCTGGCACGACAGGTGTGAGCCACTGCACCTGGCCCTGGTTAATTCATTTGTTTTTTTTGTTTGTTTGTTTGTTTTTTTTTTTAGACAGAATTTCACTCTTGTCACCCAGGCTGGAGGGCAGTGGCACCATCTCGGCTCACTGCAACCTCTGCCTCCCAGGTTCAAGTGATTCTCCTGCCTCAGCCTTCCGCAGTAGCTGGGATTACAGGCGCCTGCCACCACGCCCAGCTAATTTTTTTTGTATTTTTAGTTGAGACAGGGTTTCCCCATGTTGGCCAGGCTGGTCTTGAACCCCTGACCTCAGATGATCCACCCACCTCGGCCTCCCAAAGTGCTGGGATTACAGGCATGAGCCACCATACCTGACTTCATTTTTAATGTTGTAACGTTGTTGTATAGTAATATATTGAATTGTATAAATGTATAATGAATTGTTGTATAGTATTAGTTTTCTAGAGTTGCCATAACAAAATACCACTGAGTGGCTTAAACAGAAATTTATTTGCTCATAGTTCTGGAAGCTAGAAGTTGAAGATCAAGTTGTTAGCAAGTTAGGTTTCTCCTGATGCCCTCTTTCCTTGGCTTGATAAATATGTTGACTAGGCCATGGTGAAGAATAGAGTTATTCCCATCATGGTTGACACTGATTTGTGAGTAATTGCTCATCTTCTAATTAAAAAAAAAAAAAAATAGACACAGGGTCTCACTATGTTGCCCAGTCTGGTCTCGAACTCCTGGCCTTAAGTGATCCTCCCCGCTTGGCCTCCCAAAGTGTTAGGATTACAGGTGTAATCTTGTAATCCTACAGGTGGCATCCACCAGCATGCCCTAAATTAGCATGCTAATTTTGTGTGTGTGGTTGTTTTGTTTTGCTTTTTTGTTTGTTTGTTTTTTGAGACGGAGTTCCGTCTGTTGCCAGGCTGGAGTGCAGTCTGTCTTTTCACTGTGTCCTCGTGTGGTTGCCCATGCCTATATGTTGTTTGTATCCTAATCTCCTCTTCTTATGAGGACCCTAATCATATTGGGCTCACCCATGTGACCTCATTTTACCTTAATCACCTCTTTAAAGGCCCTGTCTCCAAATACATTCCCATTCTGTAGTGCTGGGGGTGGTGTTCAACATGAAGTTTGAGAGGGACACATTCAGCCCATAATAGTAATGGATGCACCACAATTTTTATTCATCTCCTTTAATAAATACTTAGGCATTATTCAATTGTTTGCCATTACAAACAATGTTGTTATCATTCTTGTGCTTATCTCCATGTGTACTCTAGAGGAAATTATGGAGTTACAGACTATATATGTTGTCCACCCTATTAGACCATGACAAAGTGCTCTCCAAAGTCATTGTAGAAAAATACACACTCCTGACAGATGTGTATAGGAACTACCTTGGCCGGGCGCGGTGGTTCACGACTGTAATCCCAGCACTTTGGGAGGCCGAGGTGGGCAGATCACAAAGTCAGGAGTTTGAGACCAGCTTGGCCAACACGGTGAAACCCCGTCTCTACTAAAAATACAAACATTAGCTGGGCATGATGGCAAGTGTCTGTAGTTCCAGCTACTTGGGAGGCTGAGGCAGGAGAATCACTTGAACCCCGGAGGTGGAGGTTGCATTGAGCCAAGATCACACCACTGCACTCTGGCCTGGCAACAAAGTGAGACTCTGTCTCAAAAAAAAAAGAGAATTATCTTGATGCATATGTTTACCAGTACTTGGCATTTTCAAATTATAAAAAATAATCTGATGTAAAATGGTTTCTCATGGTGGTTTGTTTTATAGGTCCATGATTATTAATAATGTTTAGCACTTTTTCATATTTGTCGACTTAAGGTTCCTTTTTTTTTTTTTTTGAGACTGAGTCTGGCTCTGTCGCCCAGGCTGGAGTGCAGTGGTACGATCTCGGCTCCCTGCAAACTCCGCCTCCTGGGTTCACGCCATCCTCCTGCCTCAGCCTCCCGAACAGCTGGGACCACAGGCACCTGCCACGACACAGTGCTAATTTTTTGTATTTTTAGTAGAGACAGGGTTTCACCATGTAAGCCAGGATGGTCTCGATCTCCAGACCTTGTGATCTGCCCACCTCGGCCTCCCAAAGTGCTGGGATTACAGGTGTGAGTCACTGTGCCTGGCTGACTTAAGGTTCCTATGTATGAATTGCCTAATCAGACCTTTTGCCCATTTTTCTATTGGATTGTCTTTTACTTTTTTTTTTTTTTTTTTTTTTTTTTTTTGGAGACAGAATCTTGTTCTGTCACCCAGGCTGGAGTGCAGTGGCGCGATCTCAGCTCACTGCAACCTCTGCCTCCTGGGTTCACGCCATTCTCTTGCCTCAGCCTCCTGAGTAGCTGGGACTACAGGTGCACGCCACCACGCCCGGCTAATTTTTTTTTGTATTTTTTTCAGTAGAGACGGGGTTTCACCATGTAAGCCAGGATGGTCTCGATCTCCTGACCTCGTGATCCACCTACCTCGGCCTCCCAAAGTGCTGGGATTACAGGCATGAGTCACCAAGCACGGCCTGCTTTGCTTTTTTTAAGGGTCCAAAGGGCCAGCTAGAAAGATTTGCTTTTCACACTTAGGCCATTAATGTGTTCAGAATTTATTTTTCCTCATGTTGTAACATGCAGATCCAACATACAGTGCCCTGACTGGAGCACAGTGGCTCCATCCTGGCTCACTGCAGTCTCCACCTCCTGGGCCCAAGCGATTCTTCCACCTCAGCCTCCTAAGCAGCTGGAACTATAGGCTCACGCCACCACGCCTGGCTAATTTTTTATTTTTTATTTTATTTTATTTTATTTTGTAGAGAGGGAATTTCACCATGTTGCCCAAGCTGATCCTGAACTCCTGGGCTCAAGCAATCCTCTCACCTCAGCCTCCCCAGTAGCAGGAATCACAGCCAGGCGCCACCACGCCCAGTTTATTGATTGATTATGGGGCGGGGAGGGTGGCGGCGGGAGGGGGCAGGTCTCCCTATGTTGTCTAGGCTGCTCTGGAACTCCTGGCCTCAAGCAGTCCTCCCATCTCGGCCTCCCAAAGTGCTGGGATACCACGCCCAGCCTTAAAAATAAGCTTTATACATCTTGTTCCACTTCAATCAAATATGTTAATCCTTTGTTGAAAGGTGAATGGTGTCAGAGAAGGTTGAAAGAGCAGGATCCATAGGGTCTGTTCTTGTTACATCTTTGCCATTAAATCTTTATGTGCCTCCACGAATGCTTATTACATGTCAGACACTATTGCAAACAATGTCTATTTACTGTATTATTTAAATCTCACAGTCTTCCTATTGTTCTGACACACAGAGAAGTAGCTTGCTCAAGGTTACACAATGGTAGTCAGGATTCAAACAGGGCACCTAACTTCAGAACCCAGGCTTTGTATAAGCATTTATCTTTTGTTTTTGTTTGTTTGTTGTCTTATCCTTTGTTTTTCAGTGCACATATATGCGCCCTTTTCTTGAAAATACAAAACAAGCAAAACACTTTTATTTTTTTGAGATCTCGCTCTCACACAGGCTGGAGTGCAGGGGCGCCATCTCGGCTCACTGCAAGCTCCGTCTCCTGGGTTCACGCCATTCTCCTGCCTCAGCCTCCCGAGTAGCTGGGACCACAGGCGCCCGCCACCACGCCCGGCTAATTTTTTGTATTTTTAATAGAGACGGGGGTTTCGCCGTATTAGCCAGGATGGTCTCAATCTTCTGACCTCGTGATCCGCCCACCTCGGCCTCCCAAAGTGCTGGGATTACAGGCGTGAGCCGCTGCGCCCGATGCAAAACACTACTGACTTGAAATGTTTCCTAACTTAAAAATGTTTTCTATTTTTTCCCAAATCCTAGTTTTCTGAAACATGATTATTAATGGCTGCATAATAATTAAGGCTGTACCATAATTTATGTAGCTATTTTTCTCGTTTCTGATTAAAATGCCATGATGATATCTCCTGTAGTCAGATCTTTTGGTACACCCCGATTCTTCTTTTTTTTTTTTGAGACAGATTCTCGCCCTGTCGCCCAGGCTGGAGTGCAGTGGCCTGATCTCGGCTCACTGCAACCTCCGCCTCCCAGCTTCAAGCGATTCTCGTGACTCAGCCTCCTGAGTTGCTGGGATTACAGGAGTGCGCCACCACGCCCGGCTAATTTTTTTATATTTTTTAGTAGAGATGGGGGGGGTGGTCATCATGTCGATCAGGCTGGTCTCGAACCCCCGACCTCGTGATCCACCCGCCTCGGCCTCCCAAAGTGCTGGGATTACAGGCGTGAGCCACCGCGCCCGGTCACCCCTGATTATTTCTTCAGGACAAATTCCTAAAAGTGGAATTGCTGGACCAGAGCAATCACCCCGAAAGAGATTAAGGATGGAATTAAGGTAAAGTAACATCAGCTAACAAAGACCTTCAGTGTCCCGCTCTCAAAACTCTACCGTGGTAATTCTCAACACCAGCTCCATAGCAAAGGGCAGTGCTCAAATTACTGATGGCTACGGAAGGGAAGAACCTCCAATGCCAAGATCAAAACAATCTCTCTTCAATGCCATACTCAGTTTTCCTGTCCTGTCTCTCTAGTTTAGTAGGACTTCTGCCCCCAAGGTCGCTGCTGATGAACTCCTCCAGAGTTTGCGCCCCTTAAAATTACTTGGATGCGCCGGGCGAATCACCGGAGGTCAGGAATTCGAGACCAGATTTGCCAACACGATGAAACGCCGTCTCTACTAAAAATACAAAAATTAGCTGGGCATGGTGGCAGGCGCCCGTAATCCCAGCTACTCGGGAGGCTGAGGCAGGAGAACTGCTTGCACCCGGGAGGCGGAGGTTGCACTGAGCCGAGAGATCGTGCCATTACACGCCAGCCTGGGCGGCAAAGGGAGACTCCGTCTTAAAAAAAAAAAAAAAACAAAAAACTTGGATGCTTTCAGGGGACCTACTGGATAACCTCACCATCCTTCCTTTCTCTCACTTTATACCGCATGGTGCAACCCGCTAGCTTCAGAACAGCATATTCATAGTCTCTTAGACAGATTCATTTTTTTTCTATTGTTGGATAGGTTTTAGCACTGATGCCCGTCCTATTATCAATGGTAAAATAGATCTAAGGTTATTACAGCACTTCAAAAGTGACACCTCGCCATTCTTTTAATCCTGAACGTATTTAATTACAAATCAAAAAAGCCTAGTAATCATACTTACGAGGCGCGTAAGTATCTCGCAATTCTGAACTAGCTGGTGATGCTGGTGAAAGGCGCAGAATTTGGGCTTTTTGTTTTTCCTTTTACGCACGCATCACGAACTTTCTTGGCATTAAAAGCAATCTCACAAAATAGAGATGGTGCAATCGCTCAAGGGTCCTCATTCTTATGTAAGAAAGAGCAGAAGGGTAAGTCCATCGCGGGAGCCCGGATAGCTCAGTCGGTAGAGCATCAGACTTTTAATCTGAGGGTCCAGGGTTCAAGTCCCTGTTCGGGCGTCGTGATTTCTTTTCCTTAATGGACGAATATAAATTGTGTATGTTATAGGGTACACCACCACGTTCTGAAATATGTGTATATTGTTGAATGAGTGAATCAAACTGGTGAGGCTATGCATTACCTCACATATCTTCTTTAGTGGTGAGAGCACAAGGTGCTTGCTTTTAAGTTTTTTTTCTTCCTTTCTCAATTATGAGCCATCAAAAAACAAGTATTTTTCTGGGGAAGCACCGTGCCAGACCTCGATACTCGCCAAAAAATTAAATTATTTTTCAGTCATTTTTTTCCTCTCTGAAAACATGTTTATCCAGCATATTCTGAAACCGATGAAAAACGAATTGAATTCGTTTTGAAATATAAGCGTTTTACAACCTCCACATTTCGGACCTAGTGGGATGATGCGTAGTAACGAAAACTACAAACGCCCGAACAGGGACTTGAACCCTGGACCCTCAGATTAAAAGTCTGATGCTCTACCGACTGAGCTATCCGGGCGCTCCGCCCAGAGTTGCTTTTTGTTTACTTCATATAGGTTATTATTATTATTTTTTTTTTAATTTGAGATGATGTCATTGTCGCCAGGCTGGAGTGCAGTAGCGCGATGTTGGCTCACTGCAACCTCCGCCTCCCGGGTTCAAGTGATTCTCCTGCCTCAGCCTCCCGAGTAGCTGAGACTACAGGCGCGCGCGCGCCCACGCCCAGCTAATTTTTGTATTTTTGGAAAAGACAGAGTTTCATCATGTTGGCTAGGATGGTCTAGATTTCTTGACATTGTGATCCGCCCACCTTGGCCTCCCAAAGTGCTGGGATTATAGGAGTGAGCCACCGCGCCGGCCTGCTTCCTTTTAAGCAGCTAAATTTAGGTTTTAATTAGAATTAAAGGTGTTTTTTTGTTTTTTGTTTTAGCAAGATAAAGCAAAACACATATTTTCCTATCCTTTTTTGTTCCATTCACTTAAAACATGTGTTCTTCAAGCTGTTTCATGTTTGATAAGTTACCAGTATTTACTAAACTCTCTAAAAGGAAATTAATGGTAGTAAATGACAGAAAAATGGGCAACCAAGATGAATATTCAAAATTTAGACATGGGGTTACAACCTCTCTCCTTCCCTCTTTCCGTCCTTCCTTTCTTTCTTCTTTTTTTTTCTTTCAATCTTTGCAGCTGTGCCAGGGAGCAACCTCTTTTTATTATACTTCTACCTTCTATTTATCACTTCCCCGATAAGGTCTCTTAATTTTAATTATTCTACCAAACTAGATTACAGCATCTCTCCCATTAATGAAAAATACATTTCCATTCATCAGATGATGTAGTTGTTAGATGAGCATTCCTTAGCACAAAAGAAGGAAAGACACTTTTGATTCATGCACAGAGGAGATAATACTATAAGAAAATAGACGTGATTGTGGAAAGGTCTGAATTAGGATTGTGGAAAAAGGAGTTTAGACCTTTAATTTAAATTTAGATTGAATTTTTGCCTTTCTTCCCCTTTCACGCAATTGCAGTTTTCTTTTCTTTTCTTTTCTTTTCTTTTCTTTTCTTTTCTTTCTTTTTCGAGTCAGAGTCTCACTCTGTCGCCCAGGCTGGAGTGGAGTGGCAGGATCTCAGCTTACTGCAACATCTGCCTCCCAAGTTCAAGCAATTCTCCTGCCTCAGACTCCCGAGTAGCTGGGATTATGCAGGCACGTGCCACCATGCCCTGCTAATATTTTTGAATTTTTTTTAGTAGAGATAGGGGTTTCACCATGTTGGCCAGGCTGGCCTCGAACTCCTGACCTCAGGTGATCTGCCTGCTTCTGCCTACCAAAGTGCTGGGATTACAGGTGTGAACCACTGCACCTGCCTCAAGTTGCTGTTTTCAAGACAGACTCACAAGACGAATCCTCCCAAAGCAGTGTGCACCAGTGGGAGCAACATAGACTATTAAGAATACAAATCTCCGCCGGGCGCGGTGGCTCAAGCCTGTAATCCCAGCACTTTGGGAGGCCGAGATGGGCGGATCACGAGGTCAGGAGATCGAGACCATCCTGGCTAACACGGTGAAACCCCGTCTCTACTAAAAAATACAAAAAACTAGCCGGGCAAGGTGGCGGGCGCCTGTAGTCCCAGCTACTCGGGAGGCTGAGGCAGGAGAATGGCGTAAACCC
>NW_016807278.1:3122906-3125963 GCF_001698545.2 Rhinopithecus bieti
TTTTTTTTTCTTTGAGCCGGAGTCTTGCTCCTGTGGCCCAAGCTGGAATACAATGGCGCAACCTTGGCTCACTGCAACCTCCACTTCTTGGGTTCCAGCGATTCTCTTGCCTCAGCCTTCAGAGTAGCTGGGATTATAGGCACAAGCCACCACACCTGGCTAATTTTTTGTATTTTTAGTATAAATGGGGTTTCACCATGTTAGCCAGGTTGGTTTCGAACTCCTTACCTCAGGTGATCCTCCTGCCTCGGCCTCCCAAAGTGCTGAGATTACAGGCATGAGCCACCGCACCCAGGCACCTAAAATCAAGTTCATCTACCCTGACACATGGGTTGTGGAACACAAGATTATGAAATTTCAAATACTGATAAGGGAATTTATTTTAGTTTCTGGGTACTAGTGGCTTCTGAACACAATGAACAACAAAATAGCTCAGTCTCAGTTGGAGGAATTTTTCTTTCCTACTATTGTCTGATTCTTACAGAACAAAGACCAACAAACTGTGTGATCCTGAGCAGGCCTGGGTTTCCACATTTATAAAATAACGGAAATTGATTAGATGGCCTCTGAGATAACCTGTAAATCTAAAGTTTTACCATTCTGTTACTTTTTTCCATTGTGAATAAGATTAGAAGGAATAGACTTAAAATGTGCCAGAATGGAGTGATTTAATTCAACAAACATTTACTGATCTATTACAGGTTAGGCTCTGCGCTAGCCCTAGAGTCTGAGATGAGTAGGACATGGGTCCTGCTAACAGTCTAGGAAAGAAGACACACAAACAAACAATTTCAACATGAAGTGGAGTGGCGGCAGATGAAGATGGACAGGAAAGCAGGGTTTATAAAATGAGGGTGCCTGGGCCCTTGAGTTTTCAGCAGTGAAACTGCATGATCATAATTAAGTCTAAACAAGTAGCTGTCAGTGGTGTACTAAAGAAATTATAATGAGCAAAACACAGACATTAATTTATTTAGACATATTTTTTTCAGCACCCACTGTGTTAGATAAGGAAAAACTGCTAGCACTATTTCTCTGACTGCGATGTGGAAATAAATTATACCACTTAAATTTTAAGGAAGGGAAATGGTGTCTATCCAGGCCTCCTTCAAAGGGCAAGAACAGATAAAGGGGTCTTCAAGTTTTTTCCTCCCCAAGGCTTTGTTACATCACGTTCCCTTTCCTCCGGGATAACAAAACCTGCTGTTTAAAATTAAATAAACTGAATGGGATTAATCAATCAAAAATTTGCTTACTGATTACCCACTGCTTCCACAGCAGTGAGCTAGGTACCGTAGGGAGGAAAACAGGAAATCTGGAAGGAATGTGGGGACCACAAGATGTATTTAGAGAATGGGGAATAACTGAGTCTGGTTGCAGTAGAGGGAGATAGAGAGGGGTGAGGTCACATTGGAGACTGCACTTCCGTCAGGCTAAGGCAAACGATTTTATCCTACAGGCAATGGCGAGCTATTGAAAGATTGGCTTGTTAACATTGCAAAGTCCATCTGAGATAGCATGAAATGAATCTGTTTGCTTCATTTATGTTGCATCAGAAACACAAGTGCCATCTTGTACTTTAGCATAAAATCTTCCTGGAGTGCTTGAAGCTTCTTTATGCAGACTGTTGAACTTAATATTCCCACTAGAGGGCAGGCTAAACTCACAGATTCTATATATTTGGTGCTTCTCCTAGTTCTTAAATTAAATTTCTCCCACTATTTTTAAAGTGTGTGCGTGTGTGTATGTGGTGAGAACACTTGAGATTACACTCTTAGCAAATTTCAAGTACACCATACATCATTAATAACTATAGTCACTGTACTGTACGTTAGATTCCCAAAATTTATTCATCTTACAACTGAAAGTTTGTGCTCTTTGATCAAGATCTATTTGTTTCCCTCACCTCCCAGCCCCTGGTAACCATTCTGCTGTTTCTATGAGTTTAACTTTTTTGGATTCCACATATAAGTGAAATAACACAGTATTTGTCTTTCTGTTTCTAGCTTGTTTCACTTAGCATAAAGTCCTCCAGATTTGTCCACGTCGTCACAAATGGCAGGATTTCCTTATGTATCACATTTTCTTTATTTCTTCTTCTTCTTTTTTTTTTTTAGATGGAGTTTCACTCTTGTTGCCCAGGCTGGAGTGCAGTGGCATGGTCTCAGTTCACTGCAACCTCAACCTCCACCTCCTGGTTTCAAGCGGTTTTCCTCCCTCATCCTTCCAAGCAGCTGGGACTGCAGGCACCCGCCACCACACCCAGCTAATTTTTGTATTTTTAATGGACACAGGGTTTCATCATTTTGGCCAGGATGGTCTGAACTCCTGACCTCAGGTGATCTGCTCACCTCGGCCTCCCAAAGTGCTGGGATTACAGGCGTGAGCCATGGCCCCCAGCCCCCATTTTCTTTATCCAGTCACCTGTTGACAGATACTTCTGCTGATTCCACATCTTGTCTATTGTGAATAATGCTGCAATGAACATGGAGGTGCAGACCTCTCTTTAACATACTGATTTCATTTCCTTTGGATATATTCCCAGAAGTGGGATTGCTGGTTTGTACAGTAGTTCTATTTTTAATATTTTAAAGGAATCTCCATACTGTTTTCCATATGGCTGTACCAGTTTACATTCCCACCAACTGTGTACAAGGATCCCTTTTCTCCACACCTTCGACATCACTTGTAATCTTTTGACTTTTTGAGAATAACCACCCTACAGGTGTGAGGTGATATCTCATTATTGAGGTTTTGACTTACACTTCCATGATGATTAATGATGTCAAGCACTTTTTCATATACCTGTGGGTCATTTGTATGCCTTCTTTGGGAAAATGTTGATTCAGGTCCTTTGTGCATTAAAAAAAATTCCGGTTATTTGTTTTTGTTTTGTTTTGCTATTGAGTTGTATGAGTTCCTTATATATTTTATGTATTAACCCCTGGTCAGATACATGGTTTGCAAATATTTTTTCCCATTCTGTATGTTGCCTTTTCATTTCGTTGATCCCTACTATAATAATTTTTATTTTTTTATTTATTTTATTATTATTAT
>NW_016807278.1:3126197-3204895 GCF_001698545.2 Rhinopithecus bieti
TGGGATTACAGGCTTGAGCCACCGCGCCCGGCCTATAATAATTTTTAAAGGGATGTTTTTTACCCTCCTCATCAGACTCATTGCCTTTGAAAAAAGTCACCATCAATCTGATTACCCACTGCTTCCACAGCAGTGAGCTAGGCACAGAGGGGGAAAGTTGTGGACCCTTCCTTCCCAGACTTCCCCAAACCAACACCAAGGCGTAGCTACCCACTCTGGGGCCCAGTCTTCTATCATCACAGTATAGTGCATAGAATCTTTGGAGCTGAGACCATCACAAGGTACTAAGAATATGCATAGTACAGGTTGTTTTTGTTTGTTTGTTTGTTTTGAGACAGTGTTGCAATCACAGCTTACTGTGACCTCAATCTCCTGGCTAAAGTGATTCTCTCACCTCTGCCTCCAGAGTAGCTGGGACTACCTGCATGCACCACCATGCCTGGTGAATTTTTTTAAAAAAATGTTTTCGTAGAGATGGAGTCTTGGTATGTTGCCCAGGCTACCTTTGAACTCCCTTAACTCAAGGGATCCTCCTGCTTCAGCCTCACAAAGTGTTGGAATTAGAGGCATGAACCACCATGCCTGGCTGAGCCCAAGAATCTTACACCGTATCAAGAGCTCAGATACTGGAATAAATACTCCCTGAACAATGCAGCCCTCAAATGTCATGGATCATTGAAAAGGTATAGGGAAGAAGTAGGACTGATTTCAAAGCCAGTAAGAGTCAAAGGATTGAAGAGGTCAATCTGTCCATAAAATATTTACAGAGCACCCCACCCCATCTCTAACATCTTCAAAGATATTTGAATATTTTTGAAGAAAGCCTACTGAAGGATTTTAAAATAAAATTGTTTTAAATACTGCCTTTCAAAATATTAGCTTGGAGTTGTATTACGGATTAGTCCTAGCCTAGAGCAGAGCTATGAGAGAATATAGCACAGATAAACAGATTCTATCATCATCTCCTTCCATTGATTTCAGCCATTTGCTCCCTGACCAGTAATCTACTTATTATTACCACTGAAATCCTTTTTTTTTTTTTTTTTTTTTTTTAAGATAGGACCTCACTCTGTTGCCCAGGCTGGCATGCAGTTGCACCATCATGGCTCACTGCAGCCTCGACCTCCTGGACTCAGGTGATCCTCCCACCTCAGCCTCCGGGGTAGCTGGGAATAGAGGTACACACCACCATGCCCAGCTAATTTTTTGTGTTTTTTGTAGAGATGAGGTTTTGCCATATTGCCCGGGCTGGTCTCAAACCACTGGGCTCAAGCAATCCACCAGCTTAGGCCTCCCATAGCGCCAGGATTACAGGCATGAGCCATCACACCCGGTCACCACTGAAATCTTAGACTTTCAAGCTTTTCATTTTCTGGCTCAGTCACTCTGTCTTCCCGTAAACTAGATCCAGGTTTTCATCCATTCACTTATTGACCAAGAATTTATTGAGCACCAGCTTTGAATCATGCAATGAATTAGGCCTAGAAATTCAAAGGTGAAAATAATGGAGATTCCTTGTCTTTAAGGAGCTTACAGTCTGTTGCACTCCTCTTCTGTCACCTCCACAATTCAGAAAAAAGTGGACAAGCAATTATAACACTCATGATCAGTGTAACAATCCGAGTAGCTATTGGGTGTGTCTAGACACTCTTAGGAGGCACTCTAGGGAAGTTTTGCAGAGATTTCGTTGTAGGATGTATTAGTTTGTTACTGCTGCTGTAACAAATGACCACAAATTTAGTGGATTAAAGGAACATAAATTTATTATCCTAAAGTTCTGCAGATCAAAAGCCCAACATGGGGTTCACTGGGCTAAAATCAAGGTATCTGCAGGGTCATGTTCCTTCCTGGAGGCTCTAGGGCAGAATCTGTTTTTTACTTTTCCGGTTTCTAGAGGCCATTCACACCCTCTGGCTCAAGACCTCCATGCTTCAACTTTCAGGCCAGCAGTGTTGCATTTTTCTGACCATTCTTGCGTCATCACATCTCTCTCTGACTTCAGCTAGGAAAGGTTCCCAGCTTTGAAGGACTGACGTGATTAGATTGGGCCCACCTGGGTAATCCAGGCTAATCTTCCACTCCCAAGGGCCTTAACTTAATCACATCCATAAAATCCTTTTGCCACATAAAATAATGCAGCCATAGGTTCCAGGGATTAGGAAGTAGACATTTCCTCCTTCGGGAGACCATTTTTCTGCCTACCGTGTAGAGAGACAGCCACATAAAGGGAAGTGGGTAGAGATGGGGATTGGAGGTAGGAGGCCCTTTCCAGGAAACCATGTGGAAGGGCCGTTAGGTGAGAATATTGTGTTTTCTAGGAACTGTAGGCAGTTTTGTAAGTCCCAAGTATAAAGTTTACATTGGAATGTGGGAGGCCATTCAATACTTATTTATTGAATACTGTGTGGTAGGTGCAGTTTGGGAGATGCAGGGATGCACAAGACAAAGTCCTTGTTCTCTGAGGCTAGAGTGAAAAGCAAGGTCTGACAGTGAGAGAATTCAGTTTCCTTAGTAGATTGGACTTTAAGAGTTAGAGAAAATCATCCATTAATTCATCTGCCAAAAATTTTGTGAGCACAAGTGCCAGGCATTGTTCTAGGCTCTGAGAATACAGATGTTTAAAAACCAAAGTCAAAAAATCCCATGCCCTACATGTTAGTTGATTTTAAGCAGGAGAAGCAGATGTTTGCTTTGGAAACATCACCCTGGCTGGGTTGCTTGAGAAAAGATTGGAAGGGAAATAAGACTAGAGGTAGCCCAGTCCCTTTCCTCCCCCTTCTTCAAGATTCACAGCCTGTGCTGAGCTTCACTTCCCTCCTTGAGGACTTCGTCTTTTGTCAGGTGCACTCTTTTCCCTTTATGCCTCCACTGTACCTATCTTGGAAACCTGACCTCATGTTCTACACCTGGGCTTCCAAGTGCTGCAGAAGAAAATGATGAAAACATTCGGATGTTTTTATTCATAGCCACAACATATTAGAGTATCCAGTGCCAGCTGTATCTTCAACTCTGCTGATAATTCTCTCTCTCCTCTCTCTGGAACTACCATTCTCATTCCTTATGCCTTTCTATTTTAACCTTAACCACTTTTTTTTTTTTTTTTTGAAATGGAGTTTTACTCTTTTTGCCCAGCCTGGAGTGCAATGGCGCAATCTGAGCTCACCGCAACCTCTGCCTCCCAGGTTCAAGTGATTCTCCTGCCTTAGCCTCCCGAGTAGCTGGGATTACAGGCATGCGCCACCACGCCCAGCTACTTTTGTATTTTTAGTAGAGACTGGGTTTCTCCATGTTGGTCAGGCTGGTCTGGAACTCTAGACCTTAGGTGATCCACCCACCTGGGCCTCCCAAAGTGCTGGGATTATAGGCGTGAGCCACCGCGCCCGGCAACCTTAACCACTTTCTTTAAGCCTTTAACCTCATCTTGAGCCCCTTTCTCTCAGCAGATTGCTTAGAGACTACCAGACAGCAACCAGTCCTCTCAACAGCTAGTCTCAAGTTGTAGTCTCTTTACCAATCTACAAATGCCTCTGCTTTTGTACAGCCTTCCTCTCAAAGATGTCAGAGGCAGCTCCACCTCATATGCCTGGGTCCCAACTCCCTCCTATTCATGATCTTGCTCTCCTTGGTCTTACTCTTCAGCATATGAACACGCTTAAGCCTTTCTTATCCTAAAAAGAAAAAACAAAAATCTCCCCTTTGATCCTGCATTCCCTTGTACCCACTGCCTTATATTTCTCCTTGTCTTAAATTGCCAAGCTTCTAGAAAAAGCATGTCTCTTTTATTCTAGATCCAGGTTCATTCATTCACTTACTGACCAAGAATTTATTGAGTACCAGCTTTGAATCAGGGAATGAATTAGGCCTAGAACCCACTGGAGGCTGGTTTAACTATGACCACTCTTACTCCATGAGCACCAGTGACTTTCTTGCCCATCCAAAGGGCATTTTCCAGCCCTACCCTCCTGGAGGTTCCTGCTGCACTTGTTATCCAGTCATTCTCTTCTGAGATTCTCCCACCTTAGTTTCTGACACTCTGTGGCCTCCAGTTTTTCTCTTACCTCTCTGATTGTTTCTTCTTTCCTCCTTATGCCCATCTGGACAACCTCATACAGGCTTTTAACTTCACTGACCACCTATAACCTACAGAATCCAAAGCTGCTATCACTTATCCACACCCCAATTTGAGTTTAGTTTCATCAGTTTGCTGTCTACTAGACATCCCCATCTAGACATTCCACAGATACCTCAAACCCAACATGTTCAAAATTAAGTTCAAGATCCCTCTGCCAACACCTGGGCCCTGTCTTACTAATTGTCCTTAACTTAGGGAATGGTACCACCTGCCAACAATTTCGAAAGCTTCAAATGGGGAATAATTCCAGAGTCCTCCTCTTCCCTAATTTCCTACATTTTACATATTTATCAAATTTTATTGATTTCTCTTAATAACTATCTCTTGTATCCACCTGGTTTTTTCATCCCCACTGCCACAACTCTGGCACTGTTTTTGAGATTCCCTGATTTCCCACCTGGAAAGTAGCCATGGTTTCTCTGTTGAGCTCCCAGGCTGCACTCCTAAGCTGTGTTATTAGGTCCTGGCAGAAAGCAAATGGCACACTGCACTTGAGGGGTAATTTCAGGAGAAGTTAAAAAATAAGGAGACAATTTTAAAAACCACAAGAAATAATGTACAATCTACTAGGGCCAGTAGCAAATCAATGTTTCCACCCCCAGGCCCGAAAAATCAAAGCAGGGGAGTGATTTCCTGAATCAAGAGAGAGGCACAGTGGCTCATGCCTGTAATCCCAGCACTTTGGGAGGCTGAGGAGGGTGGATCACCAGGTCAGGAGATTGAGACCATCCTGGCTAACACAGTGAAACGCTGTCTCTACTAAAAAATAAAAAATTTAGCTGAGTGTGGTGGCATGCGCCTGTAGTCCCAGCTACTCAGGAGGCTGAGGCAGGAGAATTGCTTGAACTCGGGAGGCAGAGGTTGCAGTGAGCCACTGCACTCCAGTCTGGGCGACAGAGACTCTGTCTCAAGAAAAAAAAAAAAAGAGAGAGGGAGGGGAGAACCACCTGTGGAAGCTGTGATCTTTGGTTGAGGGTGGCAGTCAGTGCACTGTGACCCCAAAGAGAGGAATCCTGAAGAAGAAATATCCAGTTTCCCCTGACCTCCCTCCTTATCCAGTCTTCAGCCATGGCTCCCATTGGCCAACCCCGTCTAGGAAGCCAGAGGACCAGGAAGATCTGGAGGGGCACAGGGAAGACATGCAGTGCATCCTCCAAATCCTTCTGTATAATATGCCAGGAAGTTTTTTTCTGGTCACACTACTTCCCAGCTCCATTTGTGCATAGCAGGTTCTCTATCACCTACAGCAGCTAAACTTTTTGGCATGCCCTGGTTTCTCTTTACTCAATTTTTTCCTTACCAAAATGCTTGATAAAGCCTGTGATCTGATCATCCACTCAGCTACCCAGGCCTACTTCCTGTTAGTTCTTTCCTTCAGACTTTTCACCCCAGCAGCATAGAACGACCAATGGCCCCTGTTACACTGTGTTCTCTCAGGCTCCTGAGCTTGACCTGATGATAGACACAGAGTAAGCTGTCATAAATATTTGTATGATGAACAAGTGGTGAATACGTGCATGGACACATTTTTTAACCCCTGTGGCTCCTGAGATCAGGAGTAGCATCATATACATTATGACATATGTGTAGACCAAGCTGCCTTCAGTTAATTATCAAGATGTTTCACCTACATTCTCTCCTTTGATCATTATGACAGCCCTGCGTGATAGGTGAGGATGCTACTCTTGATATTCAGAGGGTGAAGTGGACTACCCAGTCACAAGCATTGGGTACAGAAGGCATTGTAGGAGCAGAAAGGGGGGTGATCCCTTTCCTCCCCATCATAAGAGTCATAGCCGACACTTCTGTAACAAAAGACAAGTTAACAAGAGAAAAGCATAACAAATTTATTTAATCATGGTTTTACTTGAGAGGCTGAGAATCAGGTGTTAATCTTCATAGTCTGTCGAGAAAGAAAGAAGAAATGAGGGCAGTGGAGGAAAACACGATTCACGTTTTTAGGAAAATATACTTTGAGATCAGTGATCGTTGGTACTATACAAACGAAATGCAAACGAGGATCTGGCCAACTCATGGTTTCTTTTGGGTGGAGCCTTTAGGAAAATTCTTCCAGAGACCACTGCTGGAAGAAAGGTATTTAGAGTAGAAAATTAAAATATAACATTGTATGAAAGGTTTTTTTTCCCCCCCACTACCCTAGTTGGGTTGGAGGATCCTCTATCTCCCCTCCCCACTTAGGCTGACTGCTATTTTCTGGATCGCAGCTCGGAAGATCCACCTGGGCGAATATAAAAACAAACGAGACTCCCCTTCCAGAAAGGGAGGAAGGAAGGAGACAGAAAGACGAATGACACTGAGCGTGTAAAACCCGGAGACAGCCTCTCTCTACCCCCACCTAACCCTCAAGGTAGGGGATCCCCCGAACATCGCTACCGTAATTATGGTAGAAATTCCTGAAGCGGATAACGACCTCAGCACCGTCATTTCTAGCAGAAGGATTGCGCTTTCCTCTGACCCAAAGCCAAGGTTCCAGCAGGGGAAAGTAACGACCATCCGCAAAAACCCTCACCCAAGTGGGGAGTGGAAATCCTGGCTCTTGGGTTGCAGAGCACAACTTGACGCCAGCGCGTTTCTCTTCCCCGACGCAATGGCAAGTGGGGCGGGAGTCGGAGGGGAGAGGAGAAGAGAAGAGAAGGGGAGGAGGGGGAAGGGGAGGGGAGAAGCGAAGGACTGCCCGGGTTCCAGCAGCCGCCCCGCCCTCCGGCTCGCGGCGGATTCGGCGCTGCGGCTGGAGCCGGCGGCCGGGTGGCTGCCTGTCCAGGCAGGGTCTGGCCGAGCCTCGCGTCGCCGTGCAGTGCGCCGGGTGTCCGGGAGATGGCTTCCCCTCTCTCGCCCGCTGCTCCCGCTATTGTCTCACCCGGGGTGGCCTGACTCTGCGAGCTCGCGCACGCTCTTGGTGGAGAGCACTCCTCCCCACCCCCCCAAGCTGGTCCTTGCGCTCTTTGCTACCTCTCCCTCTGCCCCTTGGAGCCTAGGGTCTGTGCGGAGCCTGGAGAGGGGAGCGGCCCGGGAGCAGGCGGCGTGCGGCCGGCCAGCGCCTCTCGCGCTGGTGCAAGAGGCGCCTGGAGCCGCAGAGCGAGCCCGTGAGGCGCGGAGCGAGCAGCCCACGTCGCCGGGCACAAGACACGTCGGGTGTTGCAGCAGAGCCAGCAGCTAGCGCAGGTAGGACACGCACCCTGCGCGTAGCATCGGCCCCAGGGTCTGCAAAGTGCCCCCAGAGTGGAGGCAGCCGAGGTCAGGGGGCTCTCCCTCCAACATGGCAACAGCGGAGGTGCAACAATGGAAGCAGCCGAAGGTTCCTGGCGGCGGGCTGAGCGGCGTACGCCGTGGGAGCCTGAGCTCCTGCCCGCCGCGCAGAGCAGGTTGCCCCTCACCCCACCCCACTCCACTCCAGCAGCTTCAGGGCCTCTGGGGCTCCAGGCACCCGCGTCCCCACCCCCTTCTAGCTAAACACACTTCCTGGCTCCCAGCTGCAGGGCGATCTGAACCAGCCAATGGCTTTGGGGTTTGTTTATTTAAGATGAGAAATAAAAAAAGCAAAACCTGTCCTGTGATGGGGTTAGTGCCTTCTGTGGACTGGGTGAAAAGTCGGCCTTTGCCTGGGGAATGTGTACATTTCTTAGCCGGGCGGAGGGTAGAATTGGATTCTCCCTTATAAGGATACTGCAGCAGCAGGAGACTGAAAGCTTGAAAGAGGGAGAGGGACCCTCAGGCCTGAGTTCGCCGGTGCTGGGAGAAGGTGCTGCTCTCCTGGCCTATACTTGTCTCTTATTTTCAGCTCCCGACAGCGGTGACTTTGATGTTGGAGGAGCAATCGCAGCAGGAAGCGCAAGCAAGGCTGCCAAGCTGGTGTGGGGTGGAGTAGGGTGGGGATCCCAGGGGCTTGGCAGGCTCCTGGGTTGTGGGAAGAGGTTACCAAATGTATGAGGTTAGTGCACACACCCTAGCTGGCTGATGTTGAAGAGGGTGTGTGTGTGTGAGTGTGAGTGAGATCTGCCATTGCTCTTGCTCCTTCAGGCCTGCTTTCTCTTCATCTCCACCCGCTTCTGGGGTCTTCGTAGCTTCCCTGCCCCAGTCCTTCCAATCATGCGTGGGATGGAATCGCTGTATTGTCTCTGGCAGCCCTCTTGGGCTGTTTTTTCTCAACTCTGTTGGAGAGTTTTGTACCCTGGGCTGGCTGGTCCCAGCATGGCACCAGATTCTTTAGCAGGCAGCTGCCCGGGCTCCGAGAAGTGGGCCAGTGCTGCCCCTCCTTGCTCTAAACTACCTATTTGGGATATGGCCAGGCAGATGTAAGCAATTTGCACTAAATTCCAACCCTGAATCAGTGCTGAATGAAAACTTACTCTGTTGCTGCATTAGGCCTTGGGAAGATATTAGGAAGAGAAATGGCCCACGGGTGGCAACGCGGACCCCAAAATACTTCCCTCTCCCAACTCCAGCTGCCGATTCCAAAGCAGAGAGGCAGTGAGCCTTTGGAATCCCAGCTCCTCCAGAGTCTGGCGGTCCCATCTTGAGGTTGTGTCCACGGAAAAATTAAGTCGAGGCACATTTTATAGCTCTGCTTGGCAACCAGGGTCTGAAGAGATGGTGGCTCTGTGCTGGAGCTCTAGACCCAGGCTGTGGCTACTTCTCCTTTGGCCTTTGGGAGAGCCTGAGGTTTGATTTCCATGGCTTTGAGCTTCCTGCTAAGTGTGTATAGCTGAATCTGATCAAGCTCTCAGGCCTGGCTGCTTGTCCATTTCCTTCTCCACTGGAAGCATAAGTGAGAAAGGGCCAAGGGGTGTGCTGGGTGAGGAAGGGTCAGTTTATCTGAGGACTTGGGCTGTTTCTGGGGGAGCTCCTTTGAACTTCCTTGGTGGTCTGGAATGCCTTTGGTCTTTGTCATGACCTAGTATGCTCTGGCAGATACTCTATACCCTCGTGGGCCTTTGGTCCCCTCTTAGTGGTGTCCCCACTCCTCCTGTGCCTGGTGCTTTGCATCTGTATCATGTCTGTGGTCCTTCAGCCTGGATAGCCCTGCCTGGACCAGTGGGTAGAAAAATGAGGAGGTCTCTGTTCCTTTTAGTGGCTTGTAACTAGCCGTAAGGTTCAGGCTCCTCATGTTCTCAGGATGTGAACTTGGACATCATAATGTGAAGTAGTAGAGAAAACAGTGTCTTGGTGTGACTTTCTTTTTAGCTATGTGAGCACAGACAATTTGTGGACCTAATATTTAGTTTGTTTACTTGTAAATGGAGGTGGGGGAGTAGCCATGGCTCACAGGATTAATAATGGAATACTGCTTACCAAGAACTAAACAAAATGATGTGTGCAAAAGTACCCTGAAAACTACAGAGTACTTTACAAATGATTATTCATAGTGGGTTTAGCCTCCCTCGTAAGGGAGGGAGAACTGTCAGGGATGGGGACAGGGTGGGATCTGAGGGCCACATGGAGTAGGGGATGTTTTGGGACCTTTTCTTTCCTGCTCAGGAAGGAGTAATGTGACAATACCAAGGTAACTGCTATATTCCTTGCGTATTTTTCTTTAAATAGTGTTGGCAGGATGGGAACTGGGAGAGAAGGAGAGGCTGCCTCATGATATTTGTAGGAATTGAGGAGGGATAAACACCTTCCAAAGACTGGCTACTGCCTATAGACAGGATAACGCTGAGCTGGCAAGTAATGTAATCGCTAACACTCACTGATGTCAGCCAGCTAGTACATGATAGAAGTGGGATTTGAAGAAAGCAGTCTCACTCCATACCCTGTGCTCATAGCCTCAGTGCTACTCAGAGAAATACTGGGTCTTGGGAGAACAGAAAGGAACAGCAAAATTGTGGAGTTCATTCTTTTTATTTGTTTTTGAGACAGGGTCTCTCCCTGTTGCCTAGGCTGGAGTGCAGTGGGCTCAAATGATCCTTCAACCTCAGCTCCCACCCTGAGTAGCTGGGACTACAGGCATGCACCACTGTGTGTGGCTAATTTTTTAATTTTTTTGTAGAGATGGGGTCTCAGTATGTTGCCCAGGCTGGTCTCAAAGGAACCTCCTGCCTTGGCCTCCTAAAGTGTTAGGATTATAGGCATGAGCCACTGTGTCCGGCCTCAGAATTCATGTTTGCTTTTTTTTTTTTTTTTTGGAGACACCACTGTACTCCAGTGGTGCCATCTCGGCTCACTGCAACCTCCATTTCCCAGGTTCAAGGGATTCTCGTGGCTCAGCCTCCTGAGTAGCTGGGATTACAGGCATGTGTCACCATGCCTGGCTAATTTTTTGTATTTTTAGTAGAGACAGGGTTTCACCATGTTGGCCAGGCTGGTCTCGAACTCCTGACCTCAGGTGTTCCGCCTGCCTCAGCCTCCCAAAGGGCCGGGATTACAGGTGTGAGTCGCCATGTCCAGCCTCAGAATTCATTCTTAATAGATTCCTTGAATGCCCATGAGACGTCACCAGCCTGGGACATCTCATGGGCATGTAGGCCGAATAAATTTGTCTGGGCCTCATCTGCTTTTCTATGCATTTTTATTTCTATCTCTACCTTCCAAGGAAGGAGGAGATGTGGGATAACCTGATCAAGTCATATTGCTGCCTTCTGAGCAACACTAATAGAAGGTTTAGGGACTTGGAGGATCCTGGGGAAATTAAGGCAGATTTCTTGTTTTGGTGTTTTCATATCTGCTTTATTTTGCATCTGTTTTTTTTTTTTTTTCCCTGAGACGGAGTCTTGCTCTGTTGCCCGGGCTAGAGTGCAGTGGCCGGATCTCAGCTCACTGCAAGCTCCGCCTCCCGGGTTTACGCCATTCTCCTGCCTCAGCCTCCGGAGTAGCTGGGACTACAGGCGCCCGCCACCTCGCCCGGCTAGTTTTTTTGTATTTTAGTAGAGACGGGGTTTCACCGTGTTAGCCAGGATGGTCTCGATCTCCTGACCTCGTGATCCTCCTGTCTCGGCCTCCCAAAGTGCTGGGATTACAGGCTTGAGCTACCGCGCCCGGCCATGCATCTGTTTTATAAAATGAAACTTGAGGGACTATTCTTGCATTTTTTTTTTTTTTCCTTCTTCTGTTGAGACAGGATTTCACTATGTTGCCTAGATTGAACTTCTGGTCTCAAGTGATCCTCCCACCTCAGCCTCCCAAAGTGGTGGGATTACAGGCATGAGCCACCTCTCCCAGCTTGTTCTTGCATTTTGTATAATCACATAGAGTATCAAAATTGGAAAGAACCTGGGCCATCACTTCTCTGAGAAAAAGTGACTTTCTCAAGGTCATACAGTTAGTAGCAATGCTGGAACTGAATGCCTACCCCGCAGATCACAACATGACCCATGAAAGGACCTATCCTGCCGCACTTTGGAGTTTGTGCCGACCCAATTAGTGGCTTTGTTTTTGGGAAATTTACTTCCCCAAAACATTGGGACATTGGGATGGAATTCACTCACCCCAGATCATCACCCTGTTTAAGGAGACTAAAGCATCAGAAGACATTTGTGCTTTGGGGGGCAGAGACCCTCAGGGTATAGAGAAGGAAGAAGAGAGAGGTTCACTGTAGTCCGGAAGCAGAAGTAAGACCTGTGTAACCAAAGCCCAGATAGTAATAATGATGGAGCCTTTCAACTGTTGACATCTCCCTAAGAGCCCTCCTTTTCTGAAAGCAGAGTGTTTGTCCCATTCCTGACTCGCCTTGCTGTGTGTCTCCCAGAGAGTGAAAGAAATTGATGTGACTGCAAGCACCAGTGGAGTGGATTCAATTCTGACCAAGAAAAGGGAGGTGGTTTGCAAATGGGTTGTTTTGGGATCCTGGGAGAAGAACATTATAGCCAGAGATATTAGATTTTCACTCTAGACTTTAAGGAGGCAGATTTTTTTAAAATTAAAAGATAGGGGCCAGGAATAGTGGCTTATGCTGTAATCTCAGCACTTGGGAGACTGACATGGGAGGATCACTTGAGCCCAGGAGTTCGAGACCAGCCTGGGCAACATAGCGAGGCCTTGTCTCTACTAAAAATAAAAATAAAAAAAATCAGGGTGTGTGGTCTCAGCTACTTAGGAGGCTGAAGTGGGAGGATCTTTTGAGCCTAGGAGTTTGAGGCTGCAGTAAGCTATAATTGTGCCACTCTGATTGCATCCAGGTTTCACTCTAGCCTGGGTGACAGAGTAAGACCCTGTCTCTAAAAATAATAATAATAAAAAAAGCTTGCACAATTAATTTGAGAGGAGCCAAAGTTTGAGTCTAGGTCAGGAAACCTCTAGAACCTGTGTTCCTTCTGTGCTATACTGAAGGGGCCTGTGAGAAAAGAAAAATGTTTGTGAGGCTTAAGTCCTGAATGAGATGGAGCTTCCCCATGAGCCAGTAATAACACAAGTGGTTCTTAAAGTCGTTTCTGGAAGAGGATAGGATCACAAGGGTTTAAGTCTATCAGATTGTGTTAAAAAGGAACTCATTGATTTATTCATTAATTTGACAAACATCTTGATTGTTTACTAGTGACTTTAGGTACTTTTAAGTCATTGAGTAGGGGAAACATGGGTTGCCTTGTGAACTCATAAGTGGGGCCTTTTTGATGGTTAGACTTCTTGGAGGAAATGAAATGTTTGCAGAGATCTGAACAGTAAGTAGGAATTGGGGCAGGATGGGGAATGGAGGGTGGTGAACGAGGTGAACTGAAAGCAGTTTAATCTGGCCAGAGCCATTGAAGGAGTTTGCATTTTATCTTTTGGGCATTCATTCCACTGTTGTACATTGAATGTGCACTGACACTCCTGTGCATGCACAGCAGTGAAGAGGACAGGGAAAACCCTTGCCTAGTGCTTGGTGAAGAGGACAGGGAAAACCCTTGCCTAGTGCTTGGTGTTCTGAGAAAACTTAGTTCACTCATAGTTCTTAGTCCACTAAGAGTAGTTCACTGAGAATTAAACCAAGCTTTTTAATGTTACTGACAGGAATTCTATACTGATAGATAGGGAATTACTTGGAGAGATTCTCTAGTTAAACGCAAGGAAAGTTTGAGAAGGACTGTCTTGATAATCCTATAGATTATACAGGGTAGAGACAAAAGGTGGGTTAGTTAATGATTGGTTAATTGTTCATTCAACAAAAACATCTTCAGTGCCTCTGCTCATTCATTCTTACATTGATTCATTCATTCATCAAATGAGGGGCAGTGCAAGTTCAGCACATGCTTAAGAGTATGGCTGTGGAGCCAGGTTACTTGGGTTCAAAGCCTGGCTCCACCACTTACAAGCTGTGTGATCTTGGAAAAGTTACTTAATTTATCTGTGCATCACTTTTTTCATATGTAAGATGGGGGAAATAATAATACCAGACAAAATTTGTTGTAAAATGAAATGAGTTAATTAATGAACTACTTAGAGCAGTGCCTGATGCATGTAAATGGTGACTCAACAGCTCATAGTTCTTGTAATTATTATTCCTCAAGAGCAGTTTTGTGCTAAATTCTAGGAATACAACCTTGAATTGAGTGTGATCCCTGACCTTGAAGGAACCACATCATACCCCTGCTCCTACCCAAAATGCAGGTAAATGGATGAGTTTCTTCATGGAGTGGGGTCATCCTATAAGCTCAATATAAATTGATTGTGATAACGTGGCCCAAGAGTTATATATATACAGTCTTAGGCAGCATTTCCTAGAGATTATAGAAACTAGAACTGTGGTGTTTATTATTTTGGAGATCTCTAGACTCCAAGAATCTGATAAATACTATGGGATGTCTACCTGGAAAAATACATTACAATTTTGCCTTCCTCAAACAGCCTCCGAACCTCTGATCCTATGACGAGGAGCTGTTAACTCTTCTCCTCTGGGTTGGTCAGACCACGCTGAGAACACAGTATTAACGGTTCTGTACTGAGCATGTACTTCGTGTAAAACATTGTGCTAAGCATCCTGAGGGAGCCAAAGATAAATACGAGGTAATCCATGCGGTTTAAAGGCTTAGTGGAAAAGAATGTTTTATACTTAATGAGGTGTTTGTAGGTACATGTTGAAATGATAAAAGTAAGAATGTTCAGCTTGAGCAATGGAACGAGATTTATCTGTACAAAAATTTAAAAATTAGCCAGGCATGGTGGTGTGCACCTGTAGTCCTAGCTACTTGAGAGGCTGACGTGGGAGGATCACTTGACCTGGGGAGTTTGAGGTTACAGTGAGCTATGATTGTGCCACTGCACAACCAGCCTGGGCAACAGAGTGATACCTTGTCTCTTTAAAAAACGAAGGCTGGGTGCAGTGGCTCACGCCTGTACCAGCACTTTGGGAGGCTGAGAAGGGCGAATCACCTGAGGTCAGGAGTTCAAGACCAGCCTGGCTAACATAATGAAACCCCGTCTCTACTGAAAATACAAAAATTAACTGGGCCTGGTGGCGTGTGCCTGTAACCCCAGCTACTGTGGAGGCTGAGGCAGGATAATTGCTTGAATCCAGGAGGTGGAGGTTGCAGTGAGTGGAGATTGCGCCACTGCACTCCAGCCTGGGTGACAGAGCTAGACTCCATCTTAAACAAAAAACCAAACAAAAAATGAAGGATGTTACTTAAAAGATGTGTTGGTAACTGTGTTAATAAATAAATAAGAGGTAATCTTTTTTTTTTTTTGGGGGGGGATGGAATCTCCCCCAGTCATCCAGGCTGGAGTGCAATGGTGCAATCTTGGGTCACTGCAACCTCTGTCCCCCAGGATGAAGATATTCTCCCACCTCCACCTCCCAAGTAGCTGGGATTACAGGCACCCGTCATCATGCCTGGCTACTTTTTGTATTTTTGTAGAGACAGGGTTTCACCACGTTGGCCAGGCTAGTCTCGAACTCCCTACCTCAGATGATCTATCTGCCTCAGCCTCCCAAAGTGCTGGGACTACAGGCGTGAGCCACCGCACCCAGCCATCTTTATTCTTTTTATTTTTTTTGAGACTGAGTCTCACTCTGTCACCCAGGCTGGAGTGCAGTGGCACCATCCCAGCTCACTGCAACCTCCACCTACCAGGTTCAAGCGATTCTCCTGCCTCAGCCTCCCAAGTAGCTGGGATTACCGGTGTGCACCACCACGCCCAGCTAACTTTGTATATTTAATAGAGACGGGGTTTCACCATGTTAGCCAGGCTGATCTCGAACTCCCGACCTCTGGTGATCCGCCCACCTCGGCCTCCCAAAGTGCTGCGATTACAGGCGTGAGCCACCATGCCCAGCCTTATTCTTAAGATTAGTGGGCTAATGTCTATAAAAGTGCTTTGTAACTATAAATACCTATACAAATAAAAGCTATTATTTTTATTCTAATCATTAGTAGGGATAATCCAAAGCAGAATGCACATAAATGCAGTAGAACACATTAAAAATGATAACAATGTGGCCGGGCGCGGTGGCTCAAGCCTGTAATCCCAGCACTTTGGGAGGCCGAGACGGGCGGATCACGAGGTCAGGAGATCGAGACCATCCTGGCTAATACGGTGAAACCCCGTCTCTACTAAAAAAATACAAAAAACTAGCCGGGCGCGGTGGCGGGCGCCTATAGTCCCAGCTACTCCGGAGGCTGAGGCAGGAGAATGGCGGGAACCTGGGAGGCGGAGCTTGCAGTGAGCTGAGATCTGGCCACTGCACTCCAGACTCCAGCCTGGGCGACAGAGCGAGACTCCGTCTCAAAAAAAAAAAAAAAAAAAAAAAGATAACAATGTTGAAAAGAGCAAGTCACTTTCATTCATGGGGGATGTGCAGACACTGCTCTTATATTAGAGCCATCGCACATCCCCCATGAATAAAAGGGTGCGGAGGCTCATGCCTGTAATCCCAGCACTTTGGGAGGCCGGGGCGGGCAGATCACTTGAGTTTGAAATCAGCCTAGCCTAGGTGAAACCCCATCTCTACCAAAAAGACAAAAAGTTAGCCAGGTGTGGTGGCAACCACGTCTGTAGTCTCAGCTTCTCAGGAGGCTAGGATGGGAGGATCGCTTGGGCCTGGGAGGTGGAAGTTGTAGTGAGCCAAGATCCTGCCACTGCACTCCAGTCTGGGTGACAGAGCAAGACCCTGTCTCAAAAAAAAAAAAAAAAAAAAGGAAGGAAGAAGGACATGATCAGAGCTCCCCTGTAGGAAGATTATCCTGGCAGTGGAGAGCAGAAACTTTAGGGGGTCAGCAAGGAGACAGACTAGTTAGTGGTCTGTCTCAATCATTCAGGTGACAAAAAGGAATAATTTTTTTTAGTGCTCAATAAAATAATTTTTCAGGTAAGAGAATAATCATTGAGGTAAAAGAAAGGAATAACAATTTTTTTGGTGCCCAATATATGCTTTTTATAGGTTATTTCATTTAATGAAAGTCATCAGAGGCTTGGAAAGGAATGGACCAATTTAAGAGAGATTAGATCAGGAAGGCTGGGGGATTTCCTCTCCTGAAGGATTTTAAGAGTGGGAGAGATAGTTGGGTGTAGTGGCTTTACCTCTGTAATTCCAGCCACTTGCGAAACTGGGGTGGGAGGGTTGCTTGAGACTGGGAGGTCAAGGCTGCAGTGATCCGTGATCACACCACTTCACTCCAACCTGGATGGCAGAGTGAGACCTTGTCTCTTAAAATTAAAAAAAAAAAAAAAAAAAAAAAAAAGACTGGTTGTGGCTCAGCCTGGGAAGAGCACTTGAGAGGAAGTCTAAGGACCTGAACTCCCACTTCTGATCTCACCTCTATCACTGACGAGCTGTATGACTTCACACAATCCCTCTTGCTCATTGGTTCTCTCGTCTCCCAAACCGTGGGGTGTGTTTGTTCACTTTGCTTATTTATTTTTATGTTTATTTTTTTGAGTGGCCTGGGAGAGTGAAATGTTCTGGGATTGGGGTGTGGAGAGCATACAGGTGTTCCAGAATAATCACCAACATCAGTTTAAACACTTAATCAAATGTGATGTGCCTGGGTTTCCACAACAGGATGGGAAAAAGACTATGAAGTTTGGGCTCATACACGTTTCAGTTTAACTCTTGATTCTATCATTTACAAGTTGTGTGACCTTTGGGCCAATTATTACATCCCTTTCCTGTTTTCTACTTTCCTCTTCCATAAAAGAAGGATAATAACGTCCACATTTAAGGATTGTTGTGAGGACTAAATAAGACAGTACCTGGTACAAAATACCAGAGGGGGAAAAAAGGTGTTTCCTTCCTTCTATTTCTGTGATGCTCATATGCAGGTAGTCTTCCCTTCTGTCTCCCCACTTCTCTGCCTCCCTTCTCTTTCCCTTTCACCAGCACAAAGTGTAATTCCCTCACTCCTGTTGTGACAGTACTAGTTTCACAGACCTTGAAATGGCACCTGCACGGGAAAGGTGTTTTGACACAGTTCCTGCGGATTGTTGGCAAAGGATGCTTGCACAGTCACACCCTGGCCGCTCATCCAGCCGAAGCAGTCAGTGAATCCCTGCTGAGAATGACTTCTGACTGTTGCTACCCTGGGAGACCCTGGGCGAGGGTCACATGGGCAAGGGGCTGGTGGAATGTGAGTGTGCTATACTGTGCTGGGTAGTTCACCCTTCTGCTGAGCATCCCCTTTGCTTAGTGTAGACTTAGGTTCTGTCTTAGGGAGATCTGTCTCCCTTGGGACCTTCCTGTGCAAACTGGGGGATAAGAGATCGGAGAAAGGCATCAGGGCATGTACAAAGCAATATCAAAACTCATTGACATGATTCTTTGCTCTGTACTCCTCTGCCTGGCTAAAGTCACTTTGTTTTTTCAAAATCTCCATGACCCATAACCACTCCATGCACAGAGATGCAAAAATGGTCAGTTAATGTCTAAGGCAAAAGTGTTGCTCTTGTTCCCCAGGTGACAGGGCCACCATTTTTATCAGTGTGAAACACGGAGTATTAGGGTATTATGGAGACACAGAATAAAAGTAAGGAGATACTGGAAGGCTTGACCAGGGAGGGCTTCTGAATATCTTTTTTGTTTTGTTTTGTTTGAGACAGGGTCTCCCTCTGTCACCCAGGCTGGAGTGCAGTGTCTCAATCATGGCTCAGTTGATCCTCCTATTTCAGCCTCCCAAGTAGCTGGGACTACTGGGACATGCCACTACACCCAGCTAATTTTTGTATTTTTTGTAAAGGTGGAGTCTCACTGTGTTTCCCAGGCTGGCCTCAAACTTCTGGGCTCAAGCGATCATCCTGCTTCAGCCTCCCAGAATTCTGGGATTGCAGGTGTGAGCCACTGTGCCTGGCCTTTCTGAGGATCTTGAATTCGGATGGAAGCAGGAGAGAGAGAAAGCAGGAGGAAGAGAAAGGCACCCCCAGTGGTAACCGTGGCTTTGAGGCCCTAAGAGTTAGGTACAAATGGGAAATAGAGGATGGGGAGTCCATACCAGGCTGTATGTGCAGGTGACCAGGGCTAAGGGGAAACTGAAGCCTACTGCTGCAACATGTCTAGGGTGACCAGACTAACATGGGCAGTCCTGCTGGGATCCCCTGTGGTCTGGCACCATCAGGACCACTGCCTTCTTCCCATTCCCCCCATCTAGGTATCCTTCCTGTGGTTTGAGGATTCTGGGACACCACAGGCTATCTTGGAGAGTATCTTGTGTCTCAGTTTTTTTTTTGTTTTGTTTTTTTTGTTTTTTTTAAGAAGGAGTGCAGTGCGGTGGCGCAATTTCGGCTCACTGCAGCCTCTGCTTCCCGGGTTCAAGCAACTCTCCTGCCTCAGCCTCCCAGGTAACTGGGATTACAGGCACCTGCCACCACAACCAGCTAATTTTTGTATTTTTGGTGGAGATGGGGTTTCACCATGTTGCCCAGGCTGGTCTCGATCTGCCCGCCTCGGCCTCCCAAAGTGCTGGATTATAGGCATGAGCCACCACGCCCGGCCTTCAGTTCTCTTTTAAGGCCTTGTACCCTGAGTAGGGTTTCCCCTTTGACCTGGCCGAAGTAGAATCCTTGGTCTCCCCGCTGGGTTCAGTGTCCTTGACTGACCCTGGAGCAGGATATCCTTCTGACCTGCTACCAGGAAGAATGGAGGCTCCCAGCTTGGGAACTGCATGGCTATAGGCAGAGGACCGTGGCCACCTGGATCAACCTGGGCTAAGAATAGCCAAGGCCAGGGGTTGGAGGGGTCAGTGCCTTAAAGGGGCAACATTGTGGGGACTGTACTCTAGAGGGGCAAGAGGTTCCTAGACTCAGGAGCTGAGACCAGGGGGAGGCCGTGGAGCTATGGGGCCTAACACTAGAGAGCACCCTGTCTTTTCATGGCTCATTCCTCCCTGGGAAAATAGAAGTCTTACCATTTCCAGGGCCTGTTGGGTTGGGCGCTCTCCTCCTTAGACTGCTTTTTAATGCAAATGTCCCTAGGAGGGACTAACACCTTGGCCTCTCACACCCCTGTGTAAATGAGTATCAGATGTTTAGGGGTGTTTCATTTTTCTGCTTTTCTCTGGATTGAAAGACTGGAACTGCTTGAAAGCCAGTGTCCCTTTCCTTTCCTACCCTGGCCTGTGGGGACCCAGGGCTTCTTTACACCTTCCTGATTTAGGGAATGACCAGCCACCCTAGGGGGCCTGCCAGCAGGTCTGGGGGCATTTGGGAGAGGGCTCTTGTGAAGCTCTTCTGCCTGGGGCTCCTTCCATGGCATTCTCTTTGCCTGGGTGCCCCCAGCCTGCTGGAATGCAGAGAAGGAAGAGCCTGCTTGGGGAAGGGCCGGAGCTGCCCCCGGCACTGAGAGGGCCTGTTTTCCTTTTTCTTCTGGGTTTAACCTTTTTTCTCAGACTTCTTTGCCAGTGACACTAAGAATGTGACCTCGGCATGGTGGCTCATGCCTGTAATCCCAGCACTTTGGGAGGCCCAGGCGGGTGGATCAACGAGGTCAGGAGATCGAGACCATCCAGGCTAACATAATGAAACCCCATGTCTACTAAAAATACAAAAAATTAGCTGGGCGTGGTGGCGGGTGACTGTGGTTCAGGAGGCTGAGGCAGAGAATTGCTTGAACCTGGAGGCGGAGCTTGCAGTGAGCCAAGATCACTCCACCGCACTCCAGCCTGGGCGACAGAGCGAGACTCCGTCTCAAAAAAAAGAAAAAAGAGTGTGACCTTATGGGTCTAGGCCAGCTTCCTCTCTTCTCTTCTCCTGGGAGAGCTGGTGAGGGAGTGAGTGAGCAGGAGGGTGTGTGTCGGGGGAGAGTAGGGTGTGTGGGGGGAGAGTAGGGTGTGTATGGGGAGGGTGTGAGGGGTATGGGATAAGCATGGGAAGTGTGCGGTGTGTATGTAGTGGGGAGATGTAGATGTGTGTGTGGGGTGCAGGGGGAAAAGTGTGAGGAGGGGTTGGGGGTTACACACGGTTTGTGTGATCCCTATGGCTTCAGGTCCCTGAGAGTGAGTGTAATCTATTAGGGATTGCCTTGATATTTGAGGAGTTAGCATTACCTGAAGATAATACCTGAAGTTAGCATACCTGAAGATACCCTGCTTTATCATTAGACTCTGAGTCTAGCTTGCCAGTTGAGGAACACCGTGATAGCACAGGGATAGTGGGCCGGGCTGTGGGCACGTGATGGAGAGCCTTCCTATCCCAAGGGAGGAAAGAAGCGTGGCGTGGGGGCTGGTCGGCACCTTAGCTGGTTCCCATGGATGGCTGGCTCTGCCTTTTTCTGCTTGACTTCCTTTGGCCCTCAGAGCTGAGCAGGTGGCTGTCAGCTGCCAGCAGCCCACCACCCACACAGCCTGGCCCTGCCCATTGGCGCCTGCACCCAGGCTTACAGGCAGTCACCCCCATCCTCCCTACAGACAGCACCACCACCTGGGAGCTGCTGGACCTGCCTCCTCTACTCTTATGTGTGTGATCCTTCTGGGTACTGGGGCTCTGGCATATCTGTGCTGAGTGTATACTTGCAGGGGAGAGCACAAGGCTGGGGCCAAGAGTGTTTCTGAGTATTCCCACCATGCCAGCCTCCCTTCATTGGGTCTACAATATTTTCCCGACTCTGGAGCAGCTCCAGTGGGAGACACAGTACAAAGCCACTTAGCCTTAGTGGTCCTCCCTCTCATCGGGGACAGAAAGGAGGACCCTGTCATCAAGACGCGAGAGAACATTTTGGACGTCTGAGAAAGGTGCTACCAGAAAGCACCCTAGCTATTATTATAATTGACTGAATTAGAGACACTCGCTCAAAAAGAAAGTGTCAGCCCCCAGGAAGGATGTCTTCCTTCTGGAGGATGGTCTCACTGACATTATTCAGTGCCCTCTGATCAGTCCGGTGCCTCTGCAGTTACCCCGACATACATCCTCATCCCCTTGCAGTGGGACTGGGCCCTCATTTGAAGCACGCCTCCGCACTGCCTCCTTGCTCCTTGCAGACCCAGTTGGGTTAGCCCAGCCCCACCGAGCCCAGTGCAGAGGACTTGGGGAGGCAGCTCCTCTGCCGTGGCCTTTCCTGTCCTCTCTCTGATGAGCCCTCCAGGCAGAGCAGAGCCTTGTTGGTATGTTGTTTCCTCAGTTTGGTGCCCTGGCTGGATGGGAACAGCTGGGGCTTGCTTTATGGACTCTGCTGAACAGGCTGGCATCCTCCAGGGAGTCTTCCCCACCCACACAGGAATGAATCCTGCAGAACTGGATTCCCAAGGGCATGAGCTAAGGAAGCTGAGCTGAGGTTGGAGGTGACAGTGGTGACAATCTGGGCCTTGCAGGAGACCTCAGTTTATAGGAAGCAAATGCTGTGTTGAGGCAAAGCTGAGAAAGGTGGTAGATGGGGGAGGCCAGGCCTAAAGAGAGCTACTGTGTCTTCATCTCCAACTCCACCCATTTTCTGTGTCTTCATCTCCAACTCCACCCATTTTCTGTGTCCTCTTTCATAGGAGCTTCTTTTCTACTTCGCAGCATCTACAGTATTTTCAGAGCATTTAGGGTTTCCTAGGTGTTGCTTTTTGGAAATTCTGTGGCTGTTTTTCTGATACGGGATGGGCTGCTGTGAAAGTTGTGTATAAAGAAGTTCCCTCAGTGGTCTCCTCAGCTGGAGGCCAAGGTTGGTCAGGGGAGGTCATCCTGGGACCTTTCCTGTCCCCCTACCTTTCTCCGGAAGGCCAAGAAAGCTGGAGGAGTCCCTCATAACTACCATGCCCTTAGAGGGAACCTGGGGTGAACTGGATGAGAAGGATTGGTTCTTGGGTGAGGGAAGAGGGGAGGAGGAAGCAGGAAGTAGGAACCAGACAGAGATGTGGCTGCTCTGGCTCCTGGGATGATTCCTGGGTTAGAAATACACATACTGCCAAGGCTTTTCTTCCGTCTTTGCCAAATGTTCCATTCAGTTGATTGCCAGCTTCTGGTCCCTGGCCCTGCAATCAAAATTGCCAGCTCTAGAGGAAGGAAAGTTTTTAGGGAGCCACAAGCTGCCTCACCTCTTCCATCCTGGTCTCTCCTCATATGCAGAGCCCACAGTCTACAGGGTATGTGGCAGGAGCTATGATCTCCAAGGATTCTATGTGTGTGCATGAGGCCAAATGGTTTCTGAGCTAGAATCGGGGTCTCTGAGTTGGAGTCAGCAGTGCACGCAGACCTGATTTTACGTAGCTGTGACCCACAGGCTCCAACTCCTGTCCCTCTGCTTGTCTAGGACCCAGAAGGACTTTCACTAAACTCTTTTGTGCACTTTGGCTTCAAATTATTGGAGAGTCCAGGGTATGGTATACGCAGGGAGTAGAAGGATGGAGAGTAAGTCCTGGTAGGAAATGCCAGACTGTGTGGGGCTGCTTTTGTTTAGCTATAGAGGTCACTAGAGAGGGGATGTATAAGTGGGAAGAAAACACAAACTGTTATTTTCTGTCTTCTCACATTTGAAACTAAATGAGAGGTACCCAGAGGGCACACACTCCAGAGCAGAGAAATACCGTATTGGTGCATGTGATTCCATAATAGATCTGCCATCAAAGAAGCTTGCTTGTAGAGCAGTAGACAACCTGTGGGTTTTCCATAAGGAAGCAGGGATCAGATGCACATTTGTTGGAGGCTGGGAGCTGGCCGGCTTGACCTTAATACATCTCCCTGCTGGAGGAGTCAGATTCCTGGCAGAGTGTGTTGATGTTCCCTGTTAGAGCCAGGCTGTGGGAGGGGCAGGTGGAGCCAGTGGCACGTGTGTGGAGTGAGATGCAGGGCAGCGTCCCCAGCTGCAAAGCCAGTGGGATTGGAGATATGGCTGAGTGTGGGTGCTGGGGGATAGATAGAAGTGGAGGTCCTCTCTGAAGAGAAAAACCTGGACACCAAAGGGTTTAAGTCCTTATGGCTTCTGACTCCCTGACCTTGCCTGCCCTTAAGGGAGGTGCTGAGGGTCCCTTCCTGGGGAAGTCCTAGAGCTGATTCTCTTCCCTTAGTAAAATCTACTGAAAATCAGGATGCCCAAGACTGCGGGCTTGAAACCCTGCATATTCTTCACCACCTTGCTTGAGAGCTTTCTATTTTCCCTACCCACTGAAGATGGTCCAAGAAATGCAGTACCTTCTTGCTTCCTGCTTTACACCCCAAGAGGGGATTGGATTCCTTATGTGTGTGTCTGCCACCTTTGCTAGATTGTAAGCTCCCTGGAATTGTGCCATAGTCATCTGATTACTTCTAGTCTTTAGATATGTATGTGCCTGGCCTGGCATGTAGCTGATACTCAACACCCATTGGGATCCAATCTGTGGCTCAGGGTATGGGGAAGAGATGACCCAGAGTCCTCTAGATTCTCCCAGTCCCAAGCAGAACCATTCTGTTAGGGTGCCTTCCAGCAAGACAGCAGGAACCCTCACCACCCACTGGCTCCAGTGGTGGCCCCTGGGCTCCTCCCACTCTGGCACAGGGACTAAACAGAGCCAGCTCCACTGGAGGGAGTGCCCTCTCCTTTCTTTCCACCCTTTGACTCTGAACCATTGTGTCACTCTGTCCTGACCCCATTTCCTCCCTGGCCAGCCCTCAGCCATCTGTGGGCAGCTGTGAGACTGAGTTTGGTGCCTGGTGCAACTCAGACCCTGGCACCGACCTGCTTGGCCATAGGCATATCCTCTTGTTTCATCAGCTGACTGGTGCTTTTTGGGGTGCCTCTACCCAGGTCCTCTTGTCTTCGTGAGAGTTCTGAAATCCTCTTCTGTGGGGTCAAATGTGACTGCACATTCGAATCACTTTAGGGGCTTTTGAAGCATCCAGCATCCAGGCACTCACCCTACTGAGTCAGAACCTCCAGAGGAGAGGCCGGGAATGTATATATTTTTAAAGCTTCCCAGATGACAGACAATTGCGGTCACTCAAATGTGGAGTGTGCATTAGATGATATTATTGTTGTCAATGTTAAGTTTTGTGGGTGTGCTCATGGCATTGTGTTTACATAGGAGAATGCCCTTGCTCTCAGAGATTCAGACTGAAGTTTTTAGAGGCAAAGTGTTTCTTACGCACACTTTGCAAAGGGCATCTTAGTTTCAAATGGTAAAGTAGAACAAGAAAGAGCAAATGTGGGGAAATGTTAACAATTATTGCAGGCAGGTGGTGAAAGAAAACTTGCTGTAACAGACCTTCTGGACGATTTCCATCTGTTTTCTAGGAGGTAGACATTAGGAGAGAACGCAGCCTGAACCACCAAGGTGTATAACTCCAGGAGGCACCATTCACATGGTTTTATTTTTTGTGGTCAGGGGTTGTCATTCACATAGAATACAATGTGTGGGGTGCCCCCTGGAGTTGTGTGACATCGTGGCACTGGCCCCAGCCATCTCTCCCTGGATGGGCTGTAGAGTAGCAGAGATGCAGGCCCTGGTCTACCCTTCCTCTTTCAAGGGACCAACATGGCTATTTATTTTTATACAGAATCCCTAGTAGCCCTTGAAGACTAAGGGAATAGAGCAATCTTTATTTTTATTTTATTTTATTTATTTTATTTGAGACAGGGTCTCTGTCACTCAGACTGGAGTGCAATGGCATGATCATGGCTCACTGTAGCCTCAAACTCCCAGGCTCAAGCAATCCATCCACTTTACCCTTCCAAGTAGCTGGGACTACAGGTGCATGCCACCACACCCAGCTAATTTTATCCCCCCACAGGATGGTCTTGAACCCTGGGCTCAAGTAATCCTCCCACCTCGGCTTCCCAAAGTGCTAGGATTACAGACATGAGCCACCACGCCTGGCCCTAGAGCAATTTCTAATGTAGAACCTGACAGAGAGAGAACTGAATTGGGGAAGCGGGGAGGCAGGAAACATGAAACCCTGATTCCTAAAATACTTTCTGCGTATCCTCTAGTCCTGGAAAATGAAATCTAGGGCTTGAATTTTTAGAGGAAGCCAGCTCGCTGTGTTTCAAGGTCGTTGGGACTGGTTGCTCCTGCCTTTCCGTCTCTGGAGTTCCCTCATGTCTGGCTGCTGCTCTCTGAACCTTTACTTCACCTTGGGGGTGGCCCCCCTAGTCCTGTGGGGGATGCTGTTTGTCCTGTTTCCTCACTGCCACCTCTCAGCATCATAGTGAGCTGAGTGCTGAGCCTTTGGGAGGAGCATTGCCAGTGTGGCCCCGGGCGTGAGATCTGTCAGAGAGCTGGGCTTCCTTCCCTGTGTGGCTGAGACAGTCTAGTGGCGGCCTGTCCCAGAGCCAGGAGGATGGTGGTTAGAGACGGGTAGCTCGCCTTTCTTCCGTCTGAATTCCAGTCTGGGAAGAGCTTCAGGAACAGCGCCTGCTTGGATCACCCTGGGATCACCCTTTCCTTCTCTTTCCTGTAATTTTGGAGTCCTCTCAGAGATTTGACCTAAGGAATTGGTAGGTTGGAATCAAGGAATCTCAGAGCTGGAAGGCATTGTGTGTGGTTTTCTTGTCATCCTTGCACCTGTCTTACAGATGCCAATCCAACTTGGTTAGTTCCAAAACCCAGTCCTGTGTTTGAAGGATACTAAGGAGCACACCAGTTACATCCTGACCACCCATCTCCATGTCTGAAAATTCCCCACCTCCCAGAAGGTTCTGCCCTGACGTTCCAGTTCAAGCTCGGTGGAAATGATGGGAATTTGGAACTTGAGGAACATAGTAGGGGTGATAGATCCATAAACATGTAATTTTGAATAAAATATCTTAAACCTGTGTTTAAAATATACACTGGTTGCTATTGGGAGCCAATAGCAACTAGCAATTTGGAACAACTTGAACCAAATCACGGAGGTATCACATACATGGTCATGAATGGTTGGAGATGAGAGGGAGAGCAGGGCAGGAGAGAGTCTTATGAGAAATCAGAGAGCCTTTGAAGGATCTTAAGCAGGAAGCGAGGTGATCAGATTTACATTTTAGGAAGAGCCCTCAGGATGCTCTGTGAAAAAGCCTTGAAGAGGCCAAGGTTAGTAGGGGGAAGAACTATTAGGAGGCCATTGTATTAGCCCAAATGAGAGAAGACAAGGGCCTGAATTAGGGCAACCACAGTTAGGATAGAAGGAAAGATTAGCTTTGGGAAGTGTTAAGGAGGAAAAGGTGGCATGCCTTGGCAATTGGAGAGAGGAGTGAAAGGAAGGGGGACTCTAGGATGACTACAGGATTTTGGCTTGGGGGACTGGGTGGTGCCATTCACCACAATGGGGAACTAGGAGCAAGGAGCAGATTGTGGGGAGGAAAGAAGATGATAGTTGAGTTTTGGACATTTGGATTTTGAGATATGAGTGGGCATATAAACTTGAAGGAGAGATACATATTTGGAATCATTAACATGTGAGTAGTATGGATAGGAAACAAGAATAGATGAGATTGCCCGAGCAGTGGGGGTAGAGTTAACAGTAAGCTGAGAATAGAATCCTGAGCCAACACCAACATTTCAGGGGTGGACAAAGGAAGAGGAAGACAAAGAAGGAGGAGATGGAGAACAAGAGAAAAATATCTTCATGAAAGCCAGGGGGAGAGGGTTTAAGAAAGAAGGGAATGGTTTGTAGAGTCAAATACAGCAGCAGTGTCCAGGCAGGTGGAAATGGCTACCGAACTGGGCAGCCCAGGCATTGTTGCAGGAGCAGTTTTAGTGGGATGTAGGGGGCAGACACCAGATTACAGTGAGTTAAAGAGTAAATGGGAAGGGAGAATTTGGAAATATCAGGTGTAGTCCACTCTCTGGAAGCTTGGCTGAGAACGGAAGGATGAACAGAGAGGACAAAAAAGTTAAGGGGAGCTGGGTGCGGTGGCTGACTCCTGTAATCCCAGCACTTTGGAAGGCTGAGGCGGGTGGATCACCTGAGATTGGGAGTTCGTGACCAGCCTGACCAACATGGAGAAACCCTGTCTCTACTAAAAATACAAAATCAGCTGGGCGTGGTGGCGCATGCCTGTAATCCCAGCTACTCAGGAGGCTGAGGCAGGAGAATCACTTGAACTTGGGAGGCAGAGGTTGCAGTGAGCCCAGATCATGCCGTTGTACTCCAGCCTGGGCAACAAGAGCAAAACTCCATCTTATTATTTTTTTTTTTTTTGAGACGGAGTCTCGCTCTGTCGCCCAGGCTGGAGTGCAGTGGCCGGATCTCAGCTCACTGCAAGCTCCGCCTCCCGGGTTTACGCCATTCTCCTGCCTCAGCCTCCCAAGTAGCTGGGACTACAGGCGCCCACCACCTCGCCCGGCTAGTTTTTTGTATTTTTTTAGTAGAGACGGGGTTTCACTGTGTTAGCCAGGATGGTCTCGATCTCCTGACCTCGTGATCCGCCCGTCTCGGCCTCCCAAAGTGCTGGGATTACAGGCTTGAGCCACCGTGCCCGGCCAAAACTCCATCTTAAAAGAAAAAAAAAAAGTTAAGGGGAGGTGTTTTAGGGTGTGGGGTTTTTCCTTTCTTGTTAAGATTAGATGAGGCATGTTTATGTGCTGAAGAGATAAACCACGTTAAGGAGAAGAGATTGAAGATACAGGAGAGGGAAGGGAAATCCATGGAGCATTATCCTAGAGATGAAATGGATGGGGCAAGAGCAGAAGAGGGTTGTGCCTCAGCAGGAGGCAGGAATCTGCTTCCCCTGGGCCAAAAGGAAGAAAGTGAAGCTGAGTGCAAGTGTGCATAAGTGAGTGTTGGAAGAGAGGCTGGAAGTTGAAAAAGATTATTTCCAGTGGCCTGAATTTTCCTCCTCAGAGGAGTGCCTGCTAAGGCAAATCTTAATACTCTGCTTGTCCTAGCTCAGCACTGAAAATACACAATCATTCTCTGGATTAACATGCCTAAGCCCAATCCAACTTTGAGCATTTATCTGGTGTCTTCTATCTGTAAGGCACTAGGCCCTCCTTTTCCTGGGACCAGTCTCCCAGCTCCAGGCAGCTAGGTTCTGGATATCTCCATCTGCTTATGCTACTCTTTTGAATTTCAAATAGCAAGACTCCCTCATACCCACTGTGGATAAAAAGTGATCTGTAAGGAGCTGTGGAAAGGCAGAGAAATTAAGTTAACAGTGAACTGCTTTAGATACTCTGAGGCTGGGCTTGGGCCGGTCTCTCCTTGGTGAACTAATTCCTAAGCGCAATAGTTGTCAGATTCACTGAGCCAGAACCCTTCAGACCAGGGTCCTGTGCCTATACCTGACAGATGTACCAGGGTCCTGGGAGGGCACCCCAGGGAAAGGGATAACTTTGTCCTAACTTACTTTGAATCTAAGCAACTTGCCACCCAAGAATCTATCTGAGCCTTTTTCCTATTGATGTTTTCAACATTCTAATCATGAGGAGTAATTTCATGTTTGTTACCTGTTGGGTGAAGCAGTACAATAGAATGAACATTTTTTGATAATTTTTATGGAACTGTCAACCTTTTGGCTGCTGATGCTAAGAGTCAGAAGTGACTACTTCACACTGGTCTCCCCCAGCCTAATCACAAACACACATTCATAGATTCACAGTTCTCAGGTTGGGCTACACATTAGAATCTCCTGGGAAGTTTTTAAAAAATACCATTACCCTACCGCAGATCAATTAAATCGGAATCTCTTGAGAGTATTCGGGCTTGAGTACTTTTTTTTTTTTTTAGACGAAGTTTCGCTCTTGTTGCCCAAGCTGGAATGCAATGATGTAATCTCAGCTCACTGCAACAAGTGATTCTCCTGCCTCAGCCTCCTGAGTAGCTGGGATTACAGACGCATGCCACCACGCCTGGCTAATTTTTTGTATTTGGCATGTTAGCCAGGCTGGTCTCAAACTCCTGACCTCAGGTGATCTGTCTACCTCAGCCTCCCAAAGTGCTGGGATTATAGGCGTGAGCCACTGCACCCGGCCAGCCTTCAGTACTTTTTAAAAGTTCCCCCAGTGTTCCTAATGTTGCAGCTGGGGTTGAGAACCACTGGGCCAGACTGACCTTGTCATTACCACCATTTGTTGAGTGCTTCTCAACTCTGTTCACATGATGGCTTCTAGAGAAAAGGATACCAGCACTGAAGTAAGTGGAAGCACTGGCCTGGAGATCCTGTGTGGCCTTCTGAGGGCTGTGGCGGGGGGGTGGGGGCGGGGAAATCAATATTTTTGGCATACCCATATGAGATCAGGTAGCTGGGTCTCACCTGTTGGCAAGCTTTGTTTTCTTTTATATATTGGTGTATTTGGGGAGGATCCTAGTGCAAGCTGAGTAATTACAAGGTCCGTTTAACAGGGTTCTCTTGTACTTTTCATTTATAGTTTTATTGAGGTGTAATTGACATATAATAAAATATGCATATTGAAAGTGTATAGTTTGATAAGTTTTGACATGTGAGTATACCAAAGAAGCCACAAGCAAGATAATAAACATTCATCACCTCCAAAGGTTCTCTTGTGTCCCTTTGTAGTCCACCCCTTTTTCCACTCTGTCCCCCATATACCGCTGATCTGCTGTCATTATAGATCAGTTTGCATTTTCCAGAATTTTATATAAATGGATCTTACATAGTCATACTGTTTTTTCTGGCATCTTTTACTCAGCAAAGCTATTTTAAGATTATCCATGTTATTGCCTTTGCCAATAATTCATTCCTTTTTATTGCCAAGTAGTATTCAATTGTGTAGACATCACATTTTTAAAAATCCATTCACTGTTGATGGACATTTTGGGATATTACAAATAAAGCTGCTGTGGATATTCATAAGCAAGTCTTTGTGTGGACATATGCTTTTATTTTTCTTGGATAAGTAGGAGTGATAGTTGAATCCTATGTTAGGTGTATGTTTACCTTTTTAAGAAGCTGTTTCCCAGAGTGGTTGTACCATTTTACAGTCCCCACCAGTAGTGTATGAAAGCTGTCCTCTTCAAATTGATTGGAGAAGCTTTGCTTCCATCTCTTCTTCTTGGGTAATAGAAGGTGCCTTTTGGCTGGGAGTGGTGGTTCACGCCTGTAATCCCAGCACTTTGGGAGGCCGAGGCGGGTGGATCACCTGAGGTCAGGAGTTCGAAACAAGCCTAGCCAACATGACAAACCCCTGTCTGTACTAAAAATACAAAAATTAGCCAGACGCGGTGGTGGGCGCCTGTAATCCCAGCTACTTGGGAGGCTGAGGCAGGAGAATCACTTGAACCTGGGAGGCGGAGGTTGCAGTGAGCCGAGATCGCACCGTTGCACTCTAGCCTGGGCGACACAGTGAGACTCCGTCTCAAAAAAAAAAAAAAAAAAAAAGAGGTGCCTTTCTCTTTTTGGAGCACAAATGACAGAGGTGAGTATAGGGATTAGGGCGCAGAGATGAGGCACGTAGAGATGAATGGATGGGTAGTTGGATATAATAAATAGGTAAAGTTGTCTTGGTATCCCTTTTTTCCTCTGTCTTTCTATGCTTTCCATTAGTTGTACACACCAAAGAAACAGGCACTGGCCCAGATTATGTCACCTAAATTGGATTATTAGTAAATCTCTCTTTGTGACTGATTGATATTTTTACCCCTGCAGATGCCCAGACAGCATGTCACAACCCTCCAGAACTGACGTTGGCAGGAAGTAGAGACTTCTTTGTCACCTGTGTCCCCCGTCCTCGCCATGTCTTCGACTCAGGGCAATGGGGAACACTGGAAGTCCCTGGAGTCGGTGGGCATCAGCCGCAAAGAGCTGGCGATGGCCGAAGCCCTGCAGATGGAGTATGATGCCCTGTCCCGGCTCCGGCACGACAAGGAGGAGAATAGAGCCAAACAGAACGCAGACCCCTCTCTCATCAGCTGGGATGAGCCTGGGGTAGACTTCTACAGCAAGCCGGCAGGAAGGCGGACCGACCTCAAGCTGTTACGCGGTCTCTCTGGCTCTGATCCTACCCTCAACTACAACTCACTCTCCCCACAGGAAGGGCCGCCCAACCACTCTACCTCCCAAGGGCCCCTGCCTGGCCCAGATCCCTGGCCCAAGGGCTCCCTGTCTGGGGACTACCTTTACATTTTTGATGGTTCAGATGGGGGAGTTTCTTCATCCCCAGGACCAGGGGACATAGAGGGCTCTTGCAAGAAACTATCCCCACCTCCTCTGCCTCCCCGAGCTTCTATCTGGGATACCCCTCCCCTGCCTCCCAGAAAGGGGTCCCCCTCATCCTCCAAGATCTCCCAGCCCAATGACATCAACACTTTCTCATTGGTCGAACAATTGCCGGGCAAACTGCTAGAGCATCGGATCCTAGAAGAGGAAGAAGTGCCGGGAGGTGGGGGTCAGGGGCGCCTACTGGGGTCTGTGGACTATGATGGTATCAATGATGCAATTACTAGGCTCAACTTGAAATCGACCTATGATGCGGAGATGCTGCGGGATGCCACCAGGGGCTGGAAGGAGGGCCGAGGGCCCCTGGACTTCAGCAAAGACACCTCTGGAAAACCTGTGGCCAGGAGCAAGACTATGCCCCCTCAGGTGCCCCCCCGCACCTATGCCTCCCGCTATGGTAACCGAAAGAATGCGACGCCTGGCAAGAACCGTCGGATTTCTGCAGCCCCGGTGAGCACCTTCTTGTGTTTCTTCTGCCTTCCTTTCTCCATGTCCTTCAGAAACAGGGACTAGTCTCTCTGCTGTTCTACATCCAACTCTGCCAAGTCCTTACCCCTTTAGGCCTCTCCTACCCTCTTTTTCTGCCACTGGGACCCTGGCTCTTGTAGGGGAGGTCCAAGGGAGGCTTGATTTGGGGTGGATACCAGTAGAGGGAGGGCTCCTTCTCAGGGCCAGGTTTCATGTATCTTGGCCAAAATGGTCCTTCTGGGGCAGGCATTTGGAAATCCTGGTTCCTAGCGTGTGCCTGCTTCCTGATGTAAGGACTGAATTGGGAGTTAGGGGATTCATTATTGACTGGCTGAATGGCTCTCTGGACCAGAGCAAGTTGCTTCCGCTTGCTCTGAGGCCCTGCTCTGCCAAAAACGCTGTGTGGCGATGAAGATCATTCACAATAGTAACCACTTGTTTAGTGCCCACTGAATGCCAGACCCTGGTCCAGATCTCCACAACAACCCTTCCTCATAGTCCAAAGCCACACAGCAAGCAATAGCAGGGCCAGCATTCAGCCTGGCCTCTCTCATTCCTAAGCCCTCTCTCTCCTCTCTTCCCTTTCTCTCTCTCTTTCTCTCTCTCCCCCTGCTCTGTTCTTTATTGTGATAAAATATACGTAACGTAAAATTCGCCACCGTAACCGTGTGTAAGTGTGTAGTCAGTGGCACTGATGACATTCACATTGTTGTGCAACCCTTGCGTTATTCATCTCTACCCATTCTGTTTTCACAATGAAAATACTTAGAAAAAATATACGGTATGACAAATAATTTTATTTTTATCAGTACATAGTGTAAAATAGCGAACTATCTAGGTCAAAGCCCCTAGGCAGGTACCAGGGCAGCTCTGATCTTTTTTCTGGTTTAGGGGAGCTTCAGCAGCATCTCCTGGGTGGGACCAGAAAGCCTCTTTGTGTTTCATCCTTGGTCGCTGGAAACCCTGGCTGCAAGGAGTCAAGAGACAAGTGATACCCCCATGGCTGATGCCTTTCTTTTGAGATGGAGTCTCGCTCTGTCACCCAGGCTGGAGTGCAGTGGCATGATCTCGGCTCACTGTAGCCTCCGCCTCCCGGGTTCAAAAGATTCTCCTGCCTCAGCCTCCCAAGTAGCTGGGATTAGAGGCACCTGCCACCACGCCTACCTAATTTTTGTATTTTTAGTAGAGACGGGGTTTCACCACATTGGCCAGGCTGGTCTCGAACTCCTGACCTCAGGTGATCTGTCCACTTTGGCCTCCCAAAGTGCTGGGATTACAGGCGTGAGCCGATGCCCCTGGCTGCTGATGCCTTCTGTGACAGCTTAGCATTCCACTTCATTCCGTCCTGGTTTCCTCCTTAGCCATTGTTTAAGGGGCACTGGGGTTTTCCCACCTTGTGTCTAGCCTTTGGGAACCTTCCCAACTCTGAAGAGCTACACAGTTCTTCCTTCCTCTGCTTCTGCTAAGAGAGGCCCCCAAAAGCAGAATCAGCTCCTGGGATAAGCCACATCCCATCCCTAGAGCTCAGGGATTTTTAAAGGCCCTGCTCTGAGAGGTGGGGCTATTCCCGCTATTTATAGGGACTGGGAGATTCCTGTTCCCAGCTCTGAGTTCCTCACACCGGGCTGGGCCTGCTCACTGAATCAGGGCACCCTGGTAGGTGGTCACCTCTGTCAGTCCTTCTCTCTCCTGCCTCCCCCACTCCCTCACCCTTCTCCATCCCCTGCATGTCATCAGAGTTCTGAGATAGAGCTCAGCTCAGAATCTCCTTGAAGAAGCAGGCACAAAGCAAAAAGCTCTTGCCAGTTCTGAGTGGGGAAATGCGGCCTTGGTCCTCCCCGGCTCAGCTTGTTGCAGGGGCTCAGCCTGCTGGGAGGGGGGACCCCTTGGGCCCTCGGCCTATACCACCGCCCCGCTTTCGTCGGGCTTCCAGCCGGAGGGAGCCTCCTTATCCCAGGCCAGTGGAGCCAGCTTTGGAAATGGCTGGCTCCGAATGCCAGCCTGATACCCCCGCTGCCAGCCTCTGCCCGGCAGACTCCCCCAGCCAGCATCGGGCGATGCCACCAGGGCCTGCCAGCCGGGCAAACGTAAGTGGCTTTTGTTTTCTTATGGTGCCAGTGAGTGGTACAGAAAGGGCATGACAGTGGCCTTCAGTGGCCACTCTGTTCTCTCCCTCTCTCCCTGTCTTGCCTTCTCTTCCCTCCCCCCACTGTCTCTCTCTCTTTTTTTCTTCCTCTCTCTCTCCTTCTCTCTCTTGTGGGTTAATTGCTGACAGTGGTACTATTGTTTTGACTGGGACACAGGCACGAACTTGGCAGAGCCAGGGCCTCACATGCCAACTGTCCCCACTGCTGCCCTCCCCTCTGTGCTCCCCCGCCCCCTGCCGCCCATGCACGCTCAGGGGAGCAAGGCTTAACAAGAGAGGGTCAACCAGAGGAAACAGTCTGGATATTCAAATGAGGAGCTCAGTTGCTGTCATCTGCCCCAAGATGCAGGGAAGACTTGAGAGTAGCCAGTGGGTTGGATGAGAGATGTGAGGCGTTGCGATGTGCACAGGCCGGAGCTAGATTCCCCCCAGAAACAGCTGTTGGAACCACATGCCGGCCGAATCTCCATCTGAGCTGAAGCCTCGTTCCCCAGTATGGCCTCCCAGGCTGCCCTGAGCAGACCTCTCAGGCAGAAACCCGTCATGCACCAGCTCTCCCTCCCCCTCACTTCCTTCTCCCTAGGGCTGGGCTACAGGCCTTGCTAGGGGCTTCTTGAGGAAGCCTCCTGGGTGACTGAAAGCAGCTCTGGGATGGGAGACCGTTTAGGACCTTGTCTGAGAATCCCACCACCACACACATACTTTGAGAGAGGAAGTGGGGCCAAGGCAGGATCCCTGACATTCCAGTTGTTCAGAGCCGGCTGACTTGGAAGCCAGAGGAGCCAAGCTTCTACCAGGTCCTCCCCTGCCCAGACCACTGCTTTGACGCTTTCTTCCTCAAATGGCATTTGCCCAGAAGGCACATGTGTCTGAGTCATCTCCTCTATCTAAGGGTTCTGGGTCTCTCTCTGCTTTGGGTCCCTGGGACTCGTGGATATTGAGGTTTTTGACCAGGGCCAAGCTTCCCTGGGTACCATTTGGGCAGCCTACCTGCTCTAGCCTCAGTGGAGGGGCTGGGAAAAACAGCTGACTGCTCTGCTCCCCATCACGTCTCTGGGAGAATCCCCCAGAAAGCCCTTGTTGCAGGAGCGGCCCAACAGCACTGGATTGCCTTACCGGCTGCCTCACGCTCATCAGACTGTCCCCTCCTAAAGCAGCTTTGGCCACACTCTCGTCCGTGTCACCCAGGCTTCAGTAGTCAGCCAGAGCTTCACCTCCTTCTTCAACTTGGCTCCTGGTCTCCTAGGACAGCTGATACATGTATTCCCGGATGTCCCATATGTTCTTGTACCCCTTTCATTGAATGTTGAGTGACTAGAAAATCTTTTCATCTAGAGTTTGAGTTTAGGTCTGGGAGTACCTCATAGGGAGGGGACACCATGAGAGAAAAGGCACTGAGTCGTCTCCTCTTCTCTTAAAGGTGGGCTCCCGGCCCCACACCGTTGCCAATGGCCATGAGTTGTTTGAGGTCTCAGAAGAGAGAGATGAAGAGGTTGCTGCATTTTGCCACATGCTGGATATGTAAGAGCTAAAGAATGGGGCAGGGGATTTGGGAGGGCTATGGGGGATGGGGAGGAGGGCCATCCATTTCAGAATTTCCTTTAGGAGGGAAGAAGCACCATAATTAAATAAATCTCAATTCATAGCTATGAAATGCTTCCTACAACAAGTGTCTGCAGGGTTTTTAAAATCTTAGATGTTTCACATTTTTAACAAAATTCATGAAACCTCCATTGACTGGTCAAAGTATCCTGATCACTCTAGGGTCTGACCCTCAGTTGCCCTTAGGAGCAAATGTACCCCAGCTGGCGATAAGAGTGTTATCTGGAACTAAAAGAGAAAGGAAATGGATTCATTAAAAAATTTTCCATTAAACTTAGCATGGAAAGCTTTGTCATTTTAGAACTATTTGTACTGTTCAACGGTGGGAAACATTTTGCAGTTAGAAGTGTCAAGATGGGGGTTTCTCAGAGCTGCTACCCCACTGCCCCCATCCTGGCCTGCAAATTTGGAGGGCTGGGCTGACTGGGGACAGAGGGGCTCTTGAGCCTCCGAGCGTGAGGGTTCCAGCAGACCTCTTCTCGACTACTCTCTTCTAAAGGCACAGTGAGGGTATTTTTTCTTCCTGTACAGCCTTCGATCTGGCTCTGACATCCAAGACTACTCCCTTACCGGCTATGTCTGGAGTGCTGTCACCCCTAGCCCAGAGCACCTAGGGGATGAAGTCAACCTGAAGGTGACTGTGTTGTGTGACAGGCTTCAAGAGGCACTCACTTTCACCTGCAACTGTAAGTTAGTGATGGGGGAGAGGGTGTGAGCATCCCTTGAAGTGGGGTGGGGATGACTGTGTTTTGGACTCCGTTCCCACCTCATCTTGTGGCCGAGATGAAGGGCAGTGAGGATGCTCCTTTGGGGGCGGGGGGGCTGGCTTTGGGCCCAGCTTTCTAGTGCAGTCACTTTCCCCAACTCTGAACTACTTGCCTGCTTTGTCTGGTTGGTGATGGTGCTGGAGAATACTTAGCTGGGAAGGGGGATCAGGGTGAGAAAACTGAGACCCATCTGCCCTGACATCCCTCATCATTGTTTCCCCTGCCTTACCCTTCACAGGTTCCTCCACTGTAGACTTGCTTATCCACCAGACCCTGTGCTACACCCATGATGACCTGAGGAATGTGGACGTGGGTGACTTTGTGCTAAAGCCCTGTGGGCTGGAGGAGTTCCTGCAGAAGTGAGTGAATGGGTGGGAAGTAGCCCCTGCCTTCCTGGTAATAAGATTGTGAGGGGGCTTCCTGGGATTGGTGCTGGGACCGGCCTGGCAGCTCCGCCCCAATCCCACAGTCAAGGCTCCTGCTTTCTGGGCATACTCTCGGCCACGTCGCACTTTCCCCAGGAGCTCTGTCTTCCAGCGGGGTTGGCTGACTTCCTGAGCCAAGTCTGCTGTGGAAAGAGCTTGGAGCTGGGATTAGGCAAAGACTAGGTCATATCTGCTTGCAGATTCTGCTTATGGAAGGATGTGTGTATTTGTGTGGAGGAGTGGGCTTGGGGAGACTATATGGGTAGGGCTGTATCTCCTGCTCTAGATTATGTGTGGTGTTTTTACGGCTGGGGCAAAAGGAGGACTGGGCAGAAGTGCCCTCGTGGAGCCCAGGGGAGAAATTACAATTACTGTCTCTCCCCATTCTCCTGCCAACAAGCCTTTTCCCCAGCTGGCCCATGCAGCTAGTTATTCTCCTCCCAAAGGCATGCCTCCAACTCCTCTCTATCCTGTGCCCTCTGTGGAAAGCAGCCTCCCTGGAAAGTCTGATGTGGACCAGCTGAGGCAACCCCCTTTCCACTACCCTGGGCTTTGGAGGGCTGCAGTGGAAGGGAGGCAGGGGCAAGGTTGCCACTTCTCAGATGGTGCAGCTGTGTGACAGCAGACAGATAAGATCTGCTTTCCTCTCTTAGGCTTCAGGGCCGCTCCTCCCCCAATCTCTGTCCACTTGGAGGAAGCACGTCTTGGGAATGGAGAAAGGAGAGACCTGTGTCTCACTTCTTAGGAGTGCCGTATAAGTGCCACTGCTTGCTTTTTCTCTCTCTTATATCCAGGTCTAGATGCAAGGATGGTTGATCTATGGCTAGAGCATAAGATTTGGCAGTCAGGATGGAAGATTCATTTCTGGGCTTCTTTCTTTTTTTGAGACAGGGTCTCGCTCTGTTGCCCAGGCTGGAGTGCAGTGGCGCCATCTCACTCAGCTCACTGCAGCCTCCACCTCCCAGCCTCCTGAGTAGCTGAGATTACAGGCATAAGTGCCACCAAGCCCAGCTAATTTTTGTATTTTTTAATAGAGATGGGGTTTCACCGTGTTGGCTAGGCTGGTCTCGAACTCCTGACCTCAGGTGATCTGCCTGACTTGGCCTCCTAAAGTGCTGGGATTACAGGCATGAGCCACTGTGCCCAGCTATCTGGGCTTATTTCTTTAAATTTAGGGATATCGTGGGGTCCTTTCTGGCCTCTGCCTCCTCATCTGGAAGCCAAGGGAAAGGAAAGAGGCAGGGTCCTGTATGGTACAACTCCAGGGTACCCTTCAAGTGTGCCCCAACTTTAAACTCATTCAATGTACACACTTTCCCCAGAGGAACAGGAGGGGTCCTAGACTCAGGGTGGCCTGGCAGAGAGAGTGTCAGGTGGCCTGCCACTGTTAGAAGGGAACAAGGGTACATAGTGGGTAAGTTGGAGCTCCTGCTGACACCATTACACAGGTTTGAATTCTGACTTGCCACTTACTAGTTGTGAAGCCTGATGCTCAGGGCCCTCTGTAAGCTGCCGTGAGGGTGCAATGTGAGAATGACCTGTGAGCAAACAGTGAATACCATCAGGGAAGGAGCAGCCTACAGAGAGAAGTCCTAGGGCTCTGGGCTGCACAGATCCTGCCATTTCCCTTGCAGCACCCCAAATCCTGGAGCCCCTGGGTCCGGAGGTAGTGGGAGCTGTCAAGTTCTACCTTCTTGCCAAGACCCAGGTGAAATATTCTTAGTGAGGTGGGACAGGGTCAGTGGTCCTCAGATCACACCCCTCATACTCTGACTTGAATGCATAGAGAGGAAGGCCTTCCACAGAGAAGATCAAGCAAGTCCCCAGGAGACCTGTGTCCATGACTCCTGGCCCAGGAGCCCAGCTCCCACCCAACAGAAAAGCACAGTGTTGTTTCCTGGCCCAGCCCCCAGGCCCTCAGCACATGATGACTGCCCGGGGTGGGAGTGGAAAGGACCCTCTGGGGGTTCCAGAAATCTGCTAGTTCCCAAGGAAGCCCTCAAGATTTTCTACCCTGCCTGGCAGGAGGGGCTGATACTGAGGGGGTGAGTGGGTTCAGGATGCAGGCTGCTCTCAGATAAGAACCTTGAGGCAGTCCCGTGGGAGGGTTGGGTTTCCTGCCACCTCCCCCAGCCCCACCACACTCTTCCTTCCTCCCAGGCTCTCCCACCAGGCCCAGCCCCACAGCCCAGCCTCACCATCTCCAGGTTTTGGCTGCACTTCAGTTTTAGATCTGATAGGGCCTAGATCAGAGGCTTGGTCCTGTCGGGATGTGGAGAACCCCTCACTCAAGTCTTCGCTGGACCTAAACGACCCTAGGCCCTGCACCTCCACCAGCTTCTGCACGTAACGCCCCCCTTGTGCTCCTGTCCTCTCCTCTCCATTTCTGGCCTAGATTCCCAGCTCTGCTGAGGAAGGAAGTCCTTTTCCGGCTTCTGTTACCCAGCTGCTGAGGCCAGGCCCAGGCCTGCAGTGCTGGCCTGGAGGTAGTTCTTCCTCTGCCCCTCCTCTTGGGTTTCCTTACTGATGAAGGTGTGATTTGGGAGAGAGGAAGAGGTTGGATCACTGAGGGGCTCCTAGGCCTTCTCTCTGAAATGGGGAGTCTGAAACATGGGCGCTTGAGCAGGTGGGACTGGCATGCATTTGGGATTTTTCAAGAAGTCATAGAAATTTGTAAGGTTATTCACAAGCAGGCAGGGCCAACAGAGGGAAGATAGAAAAAGAACTTGGGTGGGGACACTGATCTGGAGGCTTGGTGGGTTTTCCCCAAGTTATTTTGGCCTCAGCACCCTAGTTGGTAGCATTGGAAGAGGGGTGACTCGCTGAGCTCCCACACTGGAGCCTGAGCACAGGCAGACTCCAGCATGTCTCTTCCTGGTTGTTCCCTGCACGGAGGCCCAGAGGATAGGGCTTCAACAGCTGCTCCCTGTGATGTCCCTCTGTTTCCCCACTCTCTCCAACAGTTCCCAGCCCTGGAGTGAACCAGTGATTACCACATGGGTAGTAAATACCTAAGAGAGTCAATATTTGTACCGACCAAGGATTAAGTATATGAGGTGGCTTTTATTTAGACAGACCTCTGTTCCTTCTCCTAAGCTCTACCCCATGACATTTTCTAGGAGCCAAAGTACGGTACAACACAGGTACTACCCCCTTACCTAAACCTTCTTTCTGTATCTCTCTCCCCAAGGCTAAGGTATGCATCTCCCTTCCCAGTGAGTCCCCAGGATGCTAATGGTCTTGTCCCTCTACCCTACCAGCAAGCATGCCTTGGGCAGTCATGAGTACATCCAATACTGCCGCAAGTTTGACATTGACATTCGGCTACAGCTGATGGAGCAGAAGATTGTGCGCAGTGAGCTGGCTCGGACGGTTCGTGTGAGGGTGGTGGAGGGTTGCCCAGGGCTGGGGACGTGGAATGGGAATACAATATGGAACACATCAGGTGGGAGGGGGGTAGGAGTGCTGGGCTGAGATAATGGCACTGTGCCTTTCTGAATAGGTCACTTCTTACACAGGTGAATGATGACCAGAGCCCCTCCACCTTGAACTACCTCGTCCATCTCCAAGAGAGGCCCGTAAAGCAGACCATCAGCAGGTGAGTGTGGGCGCCATCTTGGATGTGCTCCAAACAGGAACTGTGCAGGGATCTCATCAGATGTGCCTGCTTGCCTTTCTGCCAGGGCTAAGGGATTCTTGCAGGTGTTGGGTTGGAGCCCATACGTCTTATCAGGGAAGATCCCAACTCTAGGCATATTTCATCTCTTCCCTCTGGAACTTTGCCATCATTCTCTCCAGGCTAGAAGTGGCGGAATAGAAAGACTCTCTCTCCTTCAGTCTTCACAAGACATATAGAAAGAGTAGGAACTCCTTTAAATCAGAGTGCGAGCTGAGGAGAGGGAGGGAGAAAATGGGTTTCCCAGGGCACTGGGTCTTTCATGACCTCTCCTATGGTTTTTCCCTGCCCCCAACTCCCAGGCAGGCCCTGAGTCTTCTGTTCGACACTTACCACAATGAGGTGGATGCCTTCCTGCTGGCTGATGTGAGTACGAATCCAGGGGCTGGCCTTGCTGCCTGAAAGCTCCTCCTCTCCCCTTCCCCAGTCCTCCTGGGATCACCCAGCACTATGAGGGATCTGGGTGGAGCCTGAAAATCTGTTGGCAGAGCACTTCTTTTTAACCCCTCGCTCATGGGCAAACTAAGACTCCTAGATGTTGGGCAACGGCAAGCGCATAGCCAGGGATTCTGCTCCTCTATAGAAGAAGCAGGTCGGAAACTGCACACTGGTCCCATTCTCTGGAGTAGGATGTCTCCAGAGCTAAGGAACCGAGAGCTGTCACCCTCCAGCTGCTGCACTTGATGTGCATTGGAGCATGCATCCTATGAGCAATGTCAGAAATCTCTGGTTTGAGAGGTTCTGTTTTGCTGTTATCACAGGTAGGAAACCATCAGGAGGTAGAAGGTTTCACATGTAGGGAGGGCCAGAGCCCTACCCGCTTGGACTCACGCAGAGTCTCAAGTCTCAAAACCATGAGAATCAACATTTGTCTTAAATGTCACAATGCCAAAGAAAATCTGACAGTGATCTTCAAAAACAATCCCTTGCTGAGTGTGATGGCCCACGCCTGTAAACCTAACCCTTTGTGAAACTGAGGTGGGAGAATTGCTTGAACCTCAAAGTTCAAGGCCAGCCTGGGCAACACAGCAAGACCCCATCTCTACAAAAAATACAAAAGTTAGCCAGGCATGGTGGCACACACCTGTAGCCCCAGCTGCTCTGGAGGCTGAGGTGGGAGGATCGCTCGAGCCCAGGAGTTTGGGGCTGTAGTGAGCTCTAATCACACCATTGCACTCCAGCCTGGGTGACAGAGTGAGACCCTATCTCAAAAAAAAAAAACAAAAAACCAATCCCTGTCGTAGTGATCCAGTTAATAGTCGTAAACGCGTCCTTTTTGAGGGGTTCAGCATTATGTCTAGTCACTGCCAGAATCCCTTCTCTAGGAGTCTGTGCTTGAACATTTCCAGTGATGCTGGGGAAGCTCTGAACACCTGTGCTGTGCTGGTCTGGCCCTTTGCTAGTGGCTATGATGGGTAGAGAAGTGTAAGAATTTTCGTAGCCTTGGCCAGGTGCAATGGCTCACGCCTGTAATCCCAGCACTTTGGGAGGCTGAGGTGGGCGGATCACCTGAGGTCAGCAGTTCGAGACTAGCCTGGCCAACATGGTGAAGCCCTGTCTCTACTAAAAATACAAAAATTAGCTGGGCGATGGCGGGCACCTGTAATCCCAGCTACCTGGGAGGCTGAAGCAAGAAAATCACTTGAACCAGGGAGGCAGAGGTTGCAGTGAGCCAAGATCATTCCATTGCACTCTAGCCTGGGTGACAGAGCAAGACTCCGTCTCAAAAAAAAAAAAAAAAAATGTCGTAGCCTTTGGGGAGCTTGTGTTCTTGTTAGAAAAATTGAATAGTAACACAAAGCTATTAGTAGACAGAACAGGATGGTAATAAATTACTTAAGGGCTCCTGGAGGATGCTAGAGGAAGGGGATTGGCCAGGGAGGGTTTTATGAAGGAGGTAGAATTTTAGCTGCTCTGTGATTTAAATTTATATAGGTAATCAGAGCTGGACAGGTGAGGGAATTCCAAATGAGAAAATTCCAGAAGCTAAAGTGCAGAGGGGAAGGTATGGCTGTGGCAAATCAGTAGAAGTGAGATGAGATCTGTCTGGAAATTCTACAGGTCTCTGGGAGAGACCCTGTATATATGTGTATAGTATAAGTAGACTACAGAGAGAGGCTAGAAATAGGAGGAGCTTCAAGGGGAACGGCTGAAAGAATTGGGGCATGTGGGCATGGCCCATTGAATTCAGTGGGAGAGATTATTTGCTGATGCTGAATATTTGAAAACAAAATGTATTGCACATTTACCCCTCAGGATCATGAATCTCTCTACTCTTCCCAACCCTTTCCTTTAAAGACTGGGGTGGGGAGGGGTCAGAGACCAAGAGCACGAGAGCAGAGCCTGCCAGCCTCACTGTGTCACCTCCCACAGGGGGACTTCCCACTGAAGGCTGACAGGGTGGTCCAGTCCGTCAAGGCCATCTGCAACGCCCTGGCCGCCGTGGAAACCCCTGAGATCACCAATGCTCTCAACCAGCTGCCCCCCTGCCCCTCCCGCATGCAGCCTAAAATTCAGAAGGTAAAGGGGCCCAGGGTGCTGGCAGGGGGAAGGAGGAGAGGGATACTGCCAGGTAACTCAGTTGCCTGTTGCTAGGGTGTGTAGGTATTCACTCATTAAAAAGGGGCTTCTCTCCACCTCCACCTTTTATGTTTAAGGAATTCAACCACAAGAGCTCTTCAAAAATGGATGCCAAGTGTGTCCCCTCTTCCTGAGCTTGAGGGAGAGCTACCTGGGACTGCTTGCTGAGAGCCCGGGCCAGTAAAGGCTTTATTCACAGTCACCAAGGCATTGCCTGACAGTCCGCATATCCATCAGGGCGCAAAAACAAACCAAGAGGAAAATCTCTCTAGAGCCAGGGGCTCCGGGACTCCAGCAGGGACTGTGTGCTCTGCAGGCAGGGCCAGCACCATAGACACTGTGATCTGTAGCCGAGTAGCCTGAGGGTTGGGATCTCTCAGAAGGGTGGACACGATGATTGCTATCCTCCGTCAGCTCACTCTGTCCATCACACAGATCTAGTACAAACCATGACTCTATCCTCTCCGGGGATTCTCAGCTCCTCACATTTCAGCCCATTCTGGTCCAGATGAGTGCAGCTGTGAAAAGCCCTTCTTCCAGCTGTGACGAAAAAGGCTATGGCCCTGAAGCTCCCCTCCCTCTTCTTTTTCCCCCGAACAGGATCCCAGCGTCTTGGCTGTGAGGGAAAACCGAGGTAAGGGAACTGCTCTCCATCTTCATCCAGCCGGGCTGCTGAAAACTGCAGTCTCTGCCCAGATTCCTTTTTCTGCCTGGCCCCCTTGATTTATGTGTCGGAGTTCGGCTAGGGTGTGTGTGTGTGTGTGTGTTCCTATATGAGGTGTGGACACAGCTGGAGAGCACATTTCTTTCCACAAAGTGTTTTCTCATTATTTTTCCTCGTCATTCCTCCTGGTGTCCCTGGGAGATGGTGATGAGGGCGTCGAAGTGTGGGAGTGGGGTGGCGGGGCAGCGCTAGCCCTGTGATCCAGATGGGAAGCCTCCCACTTTGGTAGATTGTGATTATTCTCTCATCGGTTCACACTTGCTACCTTTCCAATTTAGAATGGGCCTTGGGAAAGGATGAGAAAGAATTTTCCCTACAATTTTTCTAGGATTCCCCTGTCGTGCCCTTGAAGCTGAACTTTGCCCTAAGACCGACCTATATCCCTGGGATTCCTTTGTTTTGTTTTTGTTTTTTGTTTGGGCATCCCTGGGATTCTTATGGTGATTCCCAGTCTTTTGGATTTCATAGACCAGTAAAATGTCCCCCAAAGTATTTGGGGAACCAAGAGAGAATTGGCAGCCTTTTACTTGGCCAAACTTTTGACTTTTGCTTTTTTGAAGCAACTGACAATAATTATTAACATTGTTTCCTAAAAGAAAGGATATTTTAATGCTAAATAGCAATAAGTAAAAATAAGGATTATGTTTAACATTGTATAACTGTGGTTTTATGAAAAGCTCATGACATGCTTCTGCTTTTTTCTCATTTCACCACAGATGAGTGAACTTTGTCACAGCTATTAGAGACTGACTAGCATTTGGGGACCACTGTCTTAGGCCATCCCATTCTAGCCAGTGCCCTGGCAATAAGGTAGGGCTTGAGGAGGCCTCATGACTTTCCTTTCTGACCCCTTCCCTTCCCAGAGAAGGTCGTGGAAGCCCTGACCGCTGCCATCTTGGACCTGGTGGAGCTGTACTGCAACACATTCAATGCAGACTTCCAGACGGCAGTGCCTGGGAGCCGCAAGCATGACTTGGTCCAGGAGGCCTGCCATTTCTCCAGGGCCCTGGCCTTCACTGTCTATGCCACCCACCGCATCCCCATCATCTGGGCTACCAGGTGAGCCCAGGGCTGAGCAGCCGCTAGGGAGCAAGCTGAGTTTGACCTCCACCAGGGCTTTTTCCTATCTGCATGTAATACCACTGTCCTGAGTCTTAGGATGTGTGGCATTGTGTGACATTGTGGTGCAGTGGGGCTGCAGGGGTGAGCCAAGTGCCTGAGAAAGACCTGGGCTGGGGACATCCCAGAGGAGAGAGGAGGTCCCTTAGGAGATGAAGAAGATCCTGTTATTCCCTCTTGGTGCTGGCTGCCTCTGCATCCCTGCCCCCTCCAGATCCAGGACCAGTGGAAGGAGACGTGGCAACAGATGGAGGATTCCCAGATAGAGTGCACACTCCCTGGCCAGTGGGAGGGGGCAGGGAGGTGGGATTGACCCTTTGTCTGGGGTTCTCTAGGCCTGCAGGGGTGGGTGGAGGAGGATGTTCTTTTGGTAAAATCCTCAGCTCCTCTGTTGGGTCCCCAGCATCCAAGGCCTGAGGGAATAGGCACTGGGCCCTACCCCGCCCCTGCTGGTCCCCTTTCCCCAACCCCCTTCCCCTTCTCTCTTTGTTCCTCACTTAATGTATTCCTCTGGGCGATTGGCAGAGAACAAAGGAGGCAGCCTGGGAAACCGGGGCCTTCTCTGACCTCTTCTGTCAGGCACCTGTCATGAGCCACAGGGACCCCCATGTGTTGGCATTCACGTCGGCATATGTCGTCTTCCTCCCCCACCCTTCTCACTTGCGCATGCACGTGCACACACACACACACACGCACACACAGACACTCGATGGGCTGGAGCTTTCTATAAGGAGGCTGGGTGGCCGGTTCCCATTAAAGAAAGAAAAACCACAAGGCTCAGCATGGAGCCTAAAACTGAGCAGAGGAACTCAGATTAAGTTGCTTTGGCCTGAGCACATTTCCTTACATCCAGTTTGGCTGTCCTATCCAGAGATCCCATGTTATGGCCCTCAGAGACTGGGAATTTTACCAGGGGAAATGGATTTTGGCCTTAGAGGGATGCATAGGCTTGGGTGATTGGTTTTGGGAGCTGGGTGTCCTGACCTGCTCCCTTTCTTTTGTAGCTATGAAGATTTCTACCTCTCCTGTTCCCTTAGCCATGGCGGCAAGGAGCTGTGCAGCCCCCTGCAGACCCGAAGAGCTCACTTCTCCAAGTACCTCTTCCACCTCATCATCTGGGACCAGCAGTAAGCCCTTCCCCTAGGCTCCGGTGCCCAGGTCACTGCAGACCTACTCAGCCTGTGAAATATCCCTGGGGCCAGATAACTACTCCAGGACTAACGATAAAACCAGGCTTCCTTGTTAACCCTAATTGGACAAGTCATTCAACCTCTTGAGTCTCCACTGCCCTGACTTTTTTTTTTTTTTTTGAGACAGAATCTTGCTCTGTCGCCCAGGCTGGACTGCAGTGGCACGATCTCGGCTCACTGCAAGCTCTGCCTCCCAGGTTCACGCCATTCTCCTGCCTCAGCCTCCCAAGTAGCTGGAACTACAGGCGCCCGCCACCACGTCCTGCTAATTTTTTGTATTTTTAGCAGAGATAGGGTTTCACCGTGTTAGCCAGGATGGTCTCGATCTCCTGACTTTGTGATCTGCCTGCCTCGGCCTCCCAAAGTGCTGGGATTACAGGTGTGAGCCACTGTGCCCGGCCTCCACTTCCCTGACTCTGAAATGGGGCCAAGTATAATTACCACCTCTCAAGTTGTCATGAGGATCCAATGAGAAGTATCTATAAAGGCTCTTTGTAAACCATAAAAAACTTATAAATGTTAGTTGTTAATTTTTTTTTTTTTTTTTTTGAGGACGGAGTCGCTCTGTCGCCCCGGCTGGAAGGCAATGACCGATCTCTCAGCTCACTGGCAACCCGCCTCCCGGGTTTATGCGCTATCTCCGTTATAGGCGTCCATTACCATGCCCAGCTAATTTTTGTATTTTTAGTAGAGATGGGGTTTCACCATGTTGACCGGGCTGGCCTCGAACTCTTGACCTCAAGTGATCCACCCACCTCGGCCTCCCAAAGTGCTGGGATTACAGGCTTGAGCCACCGCGCCTGGCCGTTAGTTGTTAATTTTAATAGTACTTTATTTTTTGATCTTGTCTCCCTTAAAGAGTTTAACTAGTTGGAGGGCTTCTCATCCTCTCCCTCTTCCCTCGGTTGCTGTAGACTATGGAGAGGAGACTGTGCTTTTCCCTTTATATAGAGAGAAGGGAGGGTTGTCTAGAGAAAGACTATTGAGCTTGGATTCCCAGGAGTGAGCCTCTATTTCTAGCTCTGTCTTGAGTACTACTTTCTATTCTTTCTGTGCCTCATTTTCTCAAACTGAGAAATGGGGACATTTGTTTCACTCAGAAGCAGTTATAGCATGGAGATAGATAGGTGGGTTATAAATATAAATATGAAACCAAAAGCACACGGTAGTACTAATCACCACGTGTAAACAATAATTTGGTGTCAGGAAGGTAGGCGTCAGCCAAGCAAAGCAGGAAGGAAACGGAGGAGAGGGTGCCTTGCTTGAATGGGGGCACCGTAGGGGTTTTCCTGCCCTGTGGGTCGTCTGTGCTGTGCTCTACCTTCCTTCCAGTCAGTCAGAAAATCCCCTGCTTGCTGCCCCCAGCTTTGCTTCCCCACACGAGTCCTCATTTGCAGAGCAGCATGGCAACCTAAGTATTTGGAGCACAGATTAAAGAGACTGAGGAGGGGTCCTGGGGAGGCCGAGGATGCAAAATAGGTAGATGAAAAATCTGGAGATGCTGGAAGGGGTGGGTCATTTTACAGATGAACAACTGGGAAAATGGACCCTTTCTCATGCCTTTCACACTTAGGTAATTCTTAGAGCAATAAAGGTGTATATGGCCAGGCATCATGGCTCACACCTGTAGTCACTGTACTTTGGGAGGCCAAGGCAGGACGATCGCTTGAGCCCAGGAATTTGAGACCAGCCTGGGCAACACAAAGAAGCCTTATCTCTACTAAAAAATTATTTTAAAGGAGCCGAGTGTGGTGGCATGCATCTGTAGTCCTAGCTACTTAGGAGGCTGAGGTGGGAGAGTCACTTGAGCCTGGGAGGTCGAGGCTGCAGTGAGCCATGATCACACCACTGCACTCGCTCTAGGCTGGGCAACAGAGTGAGACCCTATCTTTAAAAAAAAAAAAAAAAAAAAAAAAAAAAAAAAGGCAGGGGACATGCATAAAAGGTCCTTAAGCAAACAACTGCCAGGACAGGAGAAACTCCTTGCAGGCAGAGGATAGCTGCATTAACTGGCCCTTGAGTTCCACCATTCCTTTGGGATTTTTTGGTCACAATTACTGCTGCTATCAAGAGAAGGGGTGCCAGCCTGGGCAACAAGGGAGATCCAATCTCTACAAAAAATACAAACAATTAGCTGAGTGTGGTGGCATATACCCGTGGTCCCAGCTACTTAGGAGGCTGAGGTGGGAGAATCACTTGAGCCTGGGAGGTCAAGGCTGCAGTGAGCATCCAGCCTGGGCAACAGAGCAAGACTCTGTCTCAAAAAATAAATAAATAAAAATGGATGGGGTGCTGTAGTCTTCTGGCCCGGGAGGACTTTAAAAAATCGGCCTTAAATCCTTTTCTCATACAGTATCAGAGGTATAGAGGCAGCCCAGGCTGCACCATGAGTTTCATTTTGTTCCCTGAGATCCCTACTTTGAATTTTAATGGGCCAGTCCCCTGCCTAGAGCCTTGTGAAGGACATTATCTTGCACTGCCCATCCAGATGCCCCGAATGAGACTTCTTGGCCCTTCATGGTCAAGACCAAGACATCTGGGGAAGGCGTGCCAGCGTTCAGAGGACAGGCTTTGGGCCATTCTCTCCTTTCTACTGTAGTTGTAGCCTCAGGCAGGTCTTTCAACCTAGAATGGTGGTGATAACAGGGCCTACCCTACAGGATTGTTTGAGGAGCAGTTAGGACACTGTAAATAAAGTACTTGGCACAGGCTTCTTAGCTGGGGAGCCCTCTTGGTTTTGGTTTCTCTGTTCCAGGTGACTGACAAACTGGCTGATGCATGGGGATACGTGCGCATGAAAATACTCTCTGTATAACTCAGTGCCAGTGCAGTAACCACATTGTCACATAGCAAAAAGTACACAGTGTGCACACACATCCTGCAAGTGAAGCTATGTTCCCCTTCTCCCTGATGAGAAACTGAGGCACAGAGATGGGAGTTAAGTTGCCCAGGATTGTGAGTGGCAGAACCAGGACTGGAGACAACCAGCACATTCCAGGAATCCTTCCTGGAGGAGGCAGCCTGTGTGATATGATGTGGTTGAATGGGCTGCAGGAAGGAGAGGGGTTTCTAAGGGAGGAAGGTAAGGGCCGCAGCCAACATAATGGTTATTCTGACCAGACCTGGGTGAAGGTCTGTGGGAGAGCTTTTGGAATACCAGATATACCCAAGGATTGAAGGGAGAGAGGGCCTTGGCTGGCTCTGGTTTCACTCATAAAATCTCACTCCCCTTTTCCTTAAGACATGAAGCTGGAAGCTTCTTCCTTGGGCAAAAAGAGAGGGCTCAGGACCAGCTCCCTCTCCCCTTTGCTATGGGGTCAGGTGATTCTCTGCCCCACTGTAGCAGTCCAGGGATCAGCTAACTCTCAAAATAGGCTCAGCAGCCGTGCTTTGTCACCTCCAGCCAAGCCCTGGCCTGGCATGTCTGCTGGCCGCTGGAGGGGCCCTAATTATAGCTGTGGGCCCCCAGGGTAGAGGCAGCTGGGATAGAGCAGGGCTCTGCCAGTCTGTGGTGGGCTGGAGGGAGTGCCTCACTGAGGTGGAGAATCCCCTGGAGGACAGTGGCGAGGCAGGCTGCTTTATCATGAAACTGCTAACCTTGGGGGTGGCTGCCTGGCCTCTGTGCCCTCTGGCATAGAAGTTGCTGGGCCCTGGGCTGGCCAGGAGGGTGTGACAGTATGGACTTTGGCCCAGGGACAGCTTCCCGGAAAGGTAACGTGGGTCCTCCCTGCTTTTCCACAGCTCCCCTCCCCTGTGTACTTCACCCCACCTAGCAGTTTCTTGTCCTGAGCATAGAGGGAGCGGCTAGGTGTGGTTCAGACTGAGGACCTGGAGAGAACTTATGGGCTTGAGCAGTGCTGGGCTTATGTGTCTCCGTTCTTTTGGTCCTGCCATTGGCTTTCTCACCTGGGGGACTTGGAGAAGCCCCTCCTCTTTGTCCCTTTGGCTTTGAATCTGTTTGGGGTGGGGATGAGAAAAACCCATCGTGTGTCCCTGGGGCTAGGTGAAGGGGACTTGTATGAGGACAAGTGACAGGGCTGTGGGGGAGGGTGAACCGAGGGCAGAGAACATGGTGCTTCTTCTTGGTGGCTCTCAGCAGCGAGAAGTGGGGGAGGGATGGGGACTGTCAAATGGAAAAGGAGGACAAAAGGAGTAGCTTTGTGGACCCTCTGAAGAAATTCTAAAACGAGGAAAGGAGCAAGGCTGACAACATGGGACGTGTCATCACCTGAACTGCGAGGTGGCTCTGCTAAGCAAGTTCTGTCTAGGCACCATGGGTAGCCTCGACATCAGGGGATGTTTGCCTCACTCTACTGCAAAGCTCCAAGGACACCATATTGTGCTTCTGGGAACATCCAGTGGGGGTTTTGCCTAGTTTGGGGCCTCTCCTGGTTCTGTAGGAGGAGGGCTTCCTCAGGGAGTATGTCTGAACCTGAGAGGGAGGCTGTATCCTCAGCCTCAGCCTGACTTCCTGGACCGCCTGTTGCTTGAAGCCACAGGAGTGGCCCCTCCTAATTTGATTTCCTGTCCTCCATAGGATCTGCTTCCCAGTGCAGGTGAACCGGCTGCCTCGGGAGACCCTGCTGTGTGCCACTCTCTATGCTCTGCCCATCCCCCCACCGGGGAGCTCCTCAGAGGCCAACAAGCAGCGGCGGGTGCCTGAAGCCCTGGGCTGGGTCACTACCCCACTCTTCAACTTCAGGCAGTATGTGAGCCCCAGGGTACAGCTTCTTGGCCTTGGGAGGGGAGGAGGGGGACAGAGAAAGGGGCCTGGCTGCTGCATTGGCCAGTGTGCCTTGGGAGAGTTGGCCATGTGGGGCTCACTAGTGAAGTCCAGATGATCCCCAAGCACAGAACTGGTGACCAGGACTATTGATGTAACCAAGAGCCACTGAGTGGTTCTGGTGGCACAGGACCATTTTGAGGATACATGGAAAAGCAATGCTTGGGTAATAGATCATCTGGTCTTGTCACTGGAAGAACCTTAGAGGTCATCTAGCCCAGCCTCCCCACCTCACCAAGGCATCCCTGCCACCAAGTCATCCAGACCAGGGTATGGTTAGCTCACAAGTCCTCTTGGAGGGTGTGAGCTTTTATAGGACTCGGGAGAATGGTCTATGGGGAGACTGAGACAGGGGAGTTGGATAGTGGCTTCAAACAGAAAAGGCAGATTTTTGGATTGGGGGAGCAGGAGAAATACTCTCTGCTTAGCCATTTTAGCAGCCCTTCCCACTCTCCTTCCTTCTTAGGGTCCTGACCTGTGGCCGGAAGCTTCTGGGTTTATGGCCAGCAACACAGGAAAATCCCAGTGCCCGTTGGAGTGCACCTAATTTCCACCAGCCAGACAGTGTCATCCTGCAGGTGAGGCTTTAGCCCTTCCTTCCCACTCACCAGCAAGACCATCCCAGTCAACTCTACATTTTTCCCCTTGAGATTTGGGCTGGGACAGCAGGAGAGAGTGTAGAACTTCAAGCATGGGAGGATGATGTGACTGAAGCAACTGAGGGAATATGGTTAGATGTGGAGTGTGAGGTGAGCTCTGGGGTATCCATCCCCCATCTCCTAGAGGTTAAATTGATTTCGTGGAGCCTGAAGATGGGGTCTGAGACCCTCTGCATTCAGGGCTCAGCTTCTGAGTCCCTTGTATTGAATCCTCATACTTCTAAGTCTGATCAAACCTGACCTGTGCCCTCTTGGGGCCTGAGGGGACACCTTTCCCCCTTCCGGTGACTCAGTGCTTTGGCAGGATGGACCTATTCTCCAGGGAGAAGAGGAGGAGCTGGTCATGCCCAAGGTCTAGTTCCTAGTTCCCAGCTTCCTTTTCTTGTGGTTATGAGATACCTTGTGTGAATGTTGACATAGAATGAAAGCTCCCTGAGGCAGGTTTTTTTTTTTTGAGACAGAATCTCTGTCACCCAGGCTGGAATGCAAAGGCATAATCTTGGCTCACTGCAACCTCTGCCTCCCAGGCACAAACCATCCCCCCACCTCAGCCTCCCAAGTAGATGGGACTACAGTTGCATACCACCACGCCCGGCTAATTTTTGTCTGTCTTATTTACTACTCTATGCCCAGAGCCTAGAAAATGCCTGGCACATGTTAGGATTCAATAGATATTTGTTGAACGAGGCTGGGTGCGGTGGCTCATACCTGTAATCCCAGCACTTTGGGAGGCTGAGGCGGGGGGATCACCTGAGGTCAGGAGTTCGGACCAGACTGGCCAACATGGTGATACCCTGTCTCTACTAGAAATACAAAAATTAGCTGGGCATGGTGGTGCGTGCCTGTAATCCCAGGTACTCAGGAAGCCGAGGCATGAGAATCGCTTGAACCTGGGAGGCAGATGTTGCAGTGAGCTGAGATCACACCCTTGCACTTCAGCCTGGGTGACAGAGCAAGACTCTGTCTCAAACAAAAACAAACAAAAAAGATATTTGTTGAATGAAAGAAAGTAGAGCTCTTTTGGAGACTTGGCTCACTCAGCTCTGATACTTTAGTAGGATGAACATCTGGTGGCATAGAGTAGGGACCAAGTGTCCCAGGGCCTTCTCCCAGTGTGTGGTTCCGCCTTCCCTCTGGCAGCAGTGCCCTCTGGCATCCCATGGAAGGCTCCCTGGACTCAGCATGGATGCACCCCATGGTTCAGCTGGGTGACATTTCTGTTCAGAGTTCTGGCTGGGGCTTGTCCCCACACCCCTCACCAAGGTGCATCTCCACCGAACCTCTTCCTCACGTGTCCATTCTTTTTCTCTTTTTGTTTCCCTTTCATTTTTTCTGAGAGTTATAGCTGGAAAGGACTTCAGAGATCACCGAGTCTAATTGGGTTATTTTACAAAGAACCTGAGGGAAAGTGAGGGAGGGACAAGGCCGGAATGCTGGGGTGAGAGAAAAGCTGGGAGTTCACACACTGCCTGTTCTCTCTCCTCACGTCCTTGATCCCATCCCCCAGATTGACTTCCCCACCTCTGCCTTTGACATCAAGTTCACCAGCCCCCCTGGAGACAAGTTCAGCCCCCGCTATGAGTTTGGCAGCCTCCGGGAAGAAGACCAGCGCAAGCTTAAAGACATCATGCAGAAGCAGTCCCTCTACTGGTGAGGATCGGGCCCCCACTGAATCTGTCATGTTTCATCTGACCTCCCAGCATTGAGTCTCTGTCCTGCTTTGGGAGTGGAGGTGGGAAGGGGAGGCAGCCCCCAGGCCTTTCTCCATCAGCTGACACTGGGAAAGTAGAGAGGTCAAGGTCAGGAAATTAGATCTGAGAGTACCCAAGTCCCCACCCCAGGGACTTGGTCCATACTCAGCTACCCAGGAGGACCAGAGGTCTGCCCCACGTCCCAGATGTGCTGCCTACTACCTTCTGTCCACTGGGGCAGCTGGCCCCACCACCCTGCCCCCACCTCCTGCCTTCACGTCCTGCCCTCACCTCCTGCTCCTTCCACACCAACAGCCTTTGAATTTTCTGGCCCTGTCACTTTCCAAAAGGATCAGGTGTCAAGGCAAGCTGGCAGCTCTTAAGGGTAAGCGAGTCCAGGCTGATCTCATCCTTGGGGCTGCTGCTTTCACAGGATTGGAGAAGGAGGGGTGAGAACAGAACTGGAGGAGCTGGAGGGACCCAGTTCCCCTGCCTGCTCTCTGTTTACTTCTCTGGCTCCTGCACAGCCCTGTGCGTGTGTTGTGTGTGTGGGGACATGAGAGAGACAGGGCTCATCTCTGTCCCTTATGTCCACCCTGAGTAGCTGAGTGACCGCAGACCTCCCTTCCCCCATTCTGCCCACTACACTTCATTAGCCCCTCAGCTCCCTTCTCCCATTAGACACCTGATCTCAGGCAAGGCCTAATTAGCTGCAGGTCCTTGAAAGCCGACAGCTGGTCCCTGGAGGCCCCAGGAGGCCTCTCAGCAGCCCAGACCCTGGTGTTGGGGGACCACTGCCCTCTGGTGGTTCTACTTGAGAGTAGTACCCTCAGGGTATCCGCAGGAGGGGTAGCAGATTCAGGTGCCCTTGGCCCATGCATTCTGCCTCCAACCAAGATGTCGGTGAGTTGGGATCAAAGATAGGATTTGGGCTCTGGTTCCCGAACTTTGCTTCATATTGGAATCACCTGGTGATCTTTGGCATATACCAGTGGCTGGCTTCCCCAACCATTCGGACTTAACTGGTATCAGGTGTGACTCAGGCATAGTGAGGGGGTTCACCAAGCCCCTCAAGTGGCTATCATATGCAGCAAAGCTTGGGAACCACTGAATTGCAGTGTGTGCAGCACTCCCTTGAGGGTAAGTACTGCACCCCCTGGCTGATGCTCTTCTCTCCCACTGCCCCCTACCCTCCCACCACCTTCTTCTTTCCCCATACCCACCAGGCTCACTGATGCTGACAAGAAGCGCCTGTGGGAGAAGCGATATTACTGCCACTCGGAGGTGAGCTCGCTCCCCCTGGTGCTCGCCAGCGCCCCCAGCTGGGAGTGGGCTTGCCTGCCTGACATCTATGCTCTCCTGAAGCAGTGGACCCACATGAACCACCAGGATGCCCTGGGGCTCCTGCATGCCACGTGAGTTGTAACATCCACCTTTTCTGACCATGTGTCCTTGTAGAAGCCAGAGCACGGCACTGCCCATCACTGATCTGAGCCAGCCCTGGGGAAAATGGTAAAGTGGGTGTGGATGGATATTCAGGGATTTTCCATTTCTCCTTTTTGCTTTTCCTTTCTCATTTTCCCCCCCAATGTTATATTATGGTCATTTTTCAAACATACAACAAAATTGAAAATTGTACAGTGAATACCCGTGTGCCCACCACCTAGATTCTGTCGTTAGCATTGCTCTGTGGGCTGGATTGCATACATTTCATTTATCCATCCCTGTTTCTATCCATCTATCCATCTTATTTTTTATGCTTTTTTTTTTTTTTTTTTTTTTTGAGACAGGGTCTTGCTCTGTCACCCAGGCTAGAGTGCAGTGGCATGAATATGGCTCACTGCAGCCTCGACCTCCTGGGCTCAAGCACTCCTCGTGCCCCAGCCTCCAAGTAGCTGGGACAACAAGTGCACACCACCACACCTGACTAATTTTTAAAATTTTTTTGTAGAGATAAAGTCTTACTATGTTGCCTGGGCTGGTTTCAAACTCTTGGATTCAAGTAACGCTCCCTCCTTGGCCTTCCAAAATGCTGGGATTACAGGTGTGAGCTACCATGTCCAGCCTTTCTATACATTTTGAAGTAAATTACAGTAAATTACACCATTAAACTCCCTGCTGTGGCATGCACACCATTACCTAGAGCTCAGTGTTTGTTCTGTGTTGTTTTTCTTTTGAGGCAACATTTACACATAAGGAGGTACCCAAAGTTTACCTGTATACTGGCTGAGTTTTGACAAATGCATACACCTGTGTAACTGAAATCCTTATTACCTAGTTTTATTTTAACCATCATCTCTTCCCTCTTTCTCTTGAAGGGTTCTCTGGGGACCCAAGGCTTCCAGTCTCAGATCCGTCAGGGCTGCCTTTTCTAGATGGTACCCAGGATTTCCTGCTTATTTCTCACCACTCTCAGTAATCAGTGTACCTATTCACGTGACTTGCCTTAAGGCGTTTCTGAGCCAATGGTTTTGTTAATCTCTGCTAAACTAATTCTGTCAATGTTTCTTGGCTTATATAAAATTCTGTGATTTTCTGTTATTTGCCTGGTACATTTTGCTTTAAAGGATGTTACCAAGACAAAATAATGCTTTTACCCACATCAGGGCCCTCCAGTGGTGAGAATTTCTGACACAGTGGGAGTCAAGGGAGAACTCTTTGGGAGTAGGGTTGAGGACTTTGTCCCGTTTTCTTTAAATCATCCAAGGAGTGAGAGTGGCTACCCAATTGCTCCCCCATGGTTCAAGGTAAACTGACCATGAAGAAGGCTCATTCCCAAGGGTTACTATCCAGGGTAGGTGCTAAGGATTCTTCTAGTGACTTTGGCAGAACTAGGGCCATTGCATTTTCTTTCTCCATGCCTCGGAAGCCCAGGTGTGAGGGTGCTTGGCTCACAGCTGTTCCTCAACCTGCAGCTAGGTTGTCAGGGCACTGGGCTCTGTTTTGCAGCTTCCCGGACCAGGAGGTGCGTCGTATGGCCGTGCAGTGGATTGGCTCACTCTCGGACGCCGAGCTGCTGGACTACCTGCCCCAGCTGGTACAGGTGGGTGGATTGGTTCTCCCTCCAGTTTTGCTGGTCTCATCCCCAATATCCCAAATGAGTCTGCCCCTTAGAAACCAGGGATCCCAGTGCAATAATAATAGGTGTAGGTTACAGGCAGTTTATGAAGCTTCATATTTTCTTTCTCCCTTTCTCCGAAACAGGCCCTGAAGTATGAGTGCTACCTGGACAGCCCGTTGGTGCGCTTCCTTCTGAAACGAGCTGTGTCTGACTTGAGAGTGACTCACTACTTCTTCTGGTAAAACTGCATGTAGAAAAGTGGGAGGTAGACACGTGTCTTTCACATAGGAGTATTTCACTCTTAGGCACGCAAGGGCAAGGAGCTGAGTTGTCCGAGCTTCAGTATGTTGCTGACTTACCCTGTGGCCTTGGACCAGGATCTTTTCCTCAGGGGTCTCAGCTCACCCCCATGTAACATAGTGAGGATTATGTTATCCTGTCTCTCCTCTATCCACACATGGCAGAAATAGGAAGGGGAAACAAGATGCAGAGGGGCTGTGAACTCTACTTAAAGACAGAGTGAGGGCACAGCCTGGGGTATGGGCACAGGTGAACATCTCCATATAAGCCGTACATACAGAGTGTATTTTCCCTCCCAAGTTCAGGGGGGTTTTGCAGTGAGTTGGAGCTGGACTTGACTTGTCTCCCCCTGCACCCTTGTCTTTAACCCCTGGAGTGCTCTGACTCCCGACTCCCTCTGCCTTGCAGGTTGCTGAAGGATGGCCTCAAGGACTCTCAGTTCAGCATCCGCTACCAGTATCTGCTGGCAGCCTTACTGTGCTGCTGTGGCAAGGGGCTGAGAGAGGAGTTTAACCGCCAGTGCTGGCTTGTCAATGCCCTGGCCAAACTGGCCCAGCAGGTCCGGGAGGCAGCCCCATCTGCAAGGCAGGTTAGTGGGTGAGGCTGCCTCTACCCATTTCTCATCCAGGGCTTTGGCAGCCAGTTTCTTCTTAGGAATCCTGAACAACAAGATTCCACGTGATGATTTTTGATTTCGGAGCTGGGAGCAGATGACTCTGGAACCTGTAGGCCATAAACAGGCAGTCCACAAGCTGGATACAGCCCGTGGATGTGTTTTGTTTGTCCTGTGAAATATTGAAATTTATTTAGCTGTTTGTTTTAAAGGCTAAGCACAGCTGTGTAAGTTGTTCACTGCACAAGAGCACTCAGCCAGAAGTGGCAAGTGAGGGCTGAAATCCAGCCATATTTTGTTCACCATGCTGTGACCCATGGCTTAGGCCCGATGCCACCCACAGAGGACACCTTTATCTGTTTGTATGAAGGCATTATAACCAGCGAGTGGTGTTCCTGGTTAACGACATTTAAAAATTGAGAGATTTTGTATCAACGTCCAGATTGTTAGCTTTTCTTGGCAAAAGCCTAAGCAGCTCTTCCCCCTTGAGAGACAGCCTGCCCTCTCTGTGCACTGTGGCCTGCTTCATGCTGTTCTGCCATCTGCTCCCCTCTAGAGCTATCTAGTGTTGCTGTTAGCGCACTGTCCCAGGCTGGGGTGTAGGGGATCCTCCTCCTTAAGGATCTTCTGGAGGGTGTCCACACTTCTCAGAGGGTGGTTTTCATACCAACTACTACTGACAATCCACCCCCGGGAGAGGTCCGGTTCTCGGTATGTACCCTTCATTTCACTTCTGCCGTACTCCTCCCCTTCTTTCCAGGGAATACTCCGTACGGGCCTGGAGGAGGTGAAGCAGTTCTTTACCCTCAATGGCTCGTGCCGCCTGCCACTCAGCCCCAGTCTGCTGGTTAAGGGAATCGTGCCCAGGGTGAGTGACTGGTAGGTTTGGGGCTCTCAGAGTGGGAGGGCTCAGTGGAAGTGAGGTCCTCACTAACCAGGCACGCAAGGGCGAGGAGCTGAGTTGTCTGGGCTTCAGTATGTTGCTGACTTACCATGTGGTCTTGGCCCAGCATCTTTTCCTCAGGGGTCTCAGCTCACCCCCATGTAACATGATGAGGATTATATTATTCTGTCTCTCCTCTACCCACACATGGCAGAAATAGAAAGGAGAAACAAGATGCAGAGGGGCTGTGAAGTCTGTTTAAAGACAGAGTGAGGGCACAGACTGGGGTATGGGCACAGGTGAGCATCTCCATCTAAACTGTAAAATAAGAGAGAGATTAGGAAGAAAGGCATCTTTGTGGCCTCTTCCCATTCCTCATGTGTGTGGACTTTTAGAAGCCTGACAGCTCGCAGGGTAGAGGAATTGGGTTGGAGGCTGGGCAGCTGGGCAGGTGTCTTTCTCTGATGATGATGGGGATGAAGTCAGGGGTGGTGGTGGTGATAGCTGTCATCTGTCATTTATTGAGCACTCTCTGTGCCCGGCCCTGTTCTGAGTGCTTAACGTTGGTTATGGCATTTCATCCTCACAACTCTTAGGACATTGGTACTATTGGGAGTTCCCTTTTACAGAGGAGTAAACTGAGGTATAGGTGGGACATGTGACTTACCAGAGGTCACACAACTAGTAAGCTGTGTGCAGAATGAACTAACAGGATGAGAGGTCAAGTGCTGGAACTGAGGTCATAACAAACTGAATTGGGATGATGACTATAACGAGAGAAGGAAGGAAGTTGGGTTCCTGAGAAATCCGGAAGAAACAATGAGCAGGTCTTGGGTGGACCGGCAACAGGAGGGAGGCGGCATCTTGGTCTGAAGTGGAGAGGTCGTTATCCTTTCCTGGCACAGGCCACTCTGACCCTCATCACTATCCTTTTCACCATGGCAGGACTGTTCCTACTTCAACTCCAATGCTGTCCCCCTCAAACTCTCCTTCCAAAATGTGGATCCCCTGGGTGAGAACATCCGTGTCATCTTCAAGGTGAGAATACTTTACTCAAGCCTGGTGGACCAGGGTGGGAGAGAGAAGGAGGCAGCCTAGAGTGGCATTAGATAGCTCCTGGGTGGTTCTCTTCCCATTGTTCCATGCTATCTTAATGTAGGAAAGACGATCAGGTGAAAAATGATTTAGACGAATTCTGCATGGTCCCAGAGGGCTAAGAACAGAGTGTTAGGTGTAGGGAGGCAACTGACAGCTCAATATCCCGAGTGCTTTCTAGGAGGCAGAGCTCCCTCAACAATGGGTGTGTAAGATGGTGATCCGCTTGTCCCTCGGGTATTCAGGCAGAGGCTGAATGTCACATGGCAGGGCTGATGAAGAGGAAATTAATATATCGGGTGCAGGTCCAACTAGATGAACCCTGAGGTCCCTTCTAACTCTGATGTATCCACAATTCTGAGAAGTAAATGATAGTCTTAGAGCATATAATCTAATGGGGGAGACAAAATACATGCACATGACTTAGTAACTTGTACATTTGCTGTGTGCAAGTTCCAAATCCAAAGTGTAAATATTCAAGTTTAAAAAAAGGCCTGATGGCCTGGGCGTGGCACCTCATGCCTATAATCCCAGCACTTGGGGAGGCTGAGGCATGCAGATCACTTGAGGTGAGGAGTTTGAGACCAGCCTGGCCAAGATGGTGAGACCCCATCTCTACTAAAAATACAAAACAAAATTAGCTGGACATGGTGGCAGACACCTGTAATTCCAGCCACTTGGGAGGCTGAGGTGGGAGAATCACTTGAATCCGGGAGGCAGAGGTTGCACTGACCCAAGATTGTGCCACTGCACTCCAGCCTGGGTGACAGAGTGAGACATTGTCTCAAAAAAAAAAAAGCCTGATGGTCAGAGGGGCTACATGCAGAAGTGGACCGTGAATTTAATTCAGATGGGGCCATGGGATTGAGGGACAAGCTGGAACAACACATGGGCAAACTGGGAAGGTTCCTGGGCCATCTTTGACCTGGTCTGAGCTGAGTGAGCAGGTCAGGGGTATGAGGCCGGGGAACTCCCTGTCACTGTTAGTTTAGGGTCAAGGTTGAGCACTTGGGAGACCTGAGAGCTGGGGAGGCAGTGGAGACGGGATCTGGTCACTTTCTCCCTCCATCCAGTGTGGGGACGACCTTCGCCAGGACATGCTGACGCTGCAGATGATTCGCATCATGAGCAAGATCTGGGTCCAGGAGGGGCTGGACATGCGCATGGTCATCTTCCGCTGCTTCTCCACTGGCCGGGGCAGAGGTCAGTTGGGAGTGGGAGTGAGGGTGGTAGACGGGACCCCTTTGCTTATTGTCCTTCCGCCCATTGCCAACACAAACTGTTCTCCTCCAGGAAAGTGAAAAGGGCAAGATTATTTCATGTGAAGCTGTGGGATAGCCTTAAAAGGGAGGCATGGGAGAGAGACTGTTATAAAGTGAAACAGACTTGGCGCCGTAACAGCCAAGCGTGTTGTGTAGACTTTGGATCCTGATTCAAACAAACCAATTGTAAGGAAATAGTTTTTGGGGCAGGCATGGTAGCTCATGCCTGTAATCCCAGCACTTTGGGAAGCTGAGACGGGAGAATTGCTTGAGCTCAGGAATGTTTGAGACTAACCTAGACACAGAGCGAAACCTCATCTCTAATAAAAATTATAAAAAAATTAGCCGGGTCCAGTGGCATGTGTCTGCAGTCCCAACTCTTCGGGAGGCTGAGGCAGATGGATCGCTTGAGTCTAGGAGTTCGAAGCTGTAGTAAGCCATGATGGTGCCACTGTACTTCAGACCAGGTGACAGAGTGAGACCCTGTGAGAAAAAAAAAAAAAAGTGTGTGTATATATATACATATATATATATATAGAGAGAGAGAGACAATGGAGGAAATTTGAATATAGATTGAGTTAGATTAAAGAGTGACTGTTAATTTTTTGGATGTGACAATGGCATGGTGTCTTTGTTAATGACATTTGAAATATTTATGAGTGAAATAAAGTATCTGGGATTTGCTTTAAAATACTCCAACCAAGGTGGCAGGGAGTGGAGAAATAGGGTTGTGTGATTAGCAAACAAGATTAGCAAAATGTTGACAATTTTTGAAGCTGGGTGATCGTTACATGTGAATTCATGGCACCATTCTTTTTATTCTTATATGTACTTTTAAATTCCTATAGTAAAAGCTAAAAACAAAGGGAGCAGCAGCTATGAACTGGAGAGACCAAAAAGTCACAGTATGGAATAGGAAATGTGGGAATGACCTTTCTTTCTATGGTTATTCTTTTCCTGTTATTATCAGACTTAGTCCAAATGCCTTACAGCTTAATTTATAGAGGAGCATGAGCACCGTCCTTGTAGTCCTCTCCCTGCAGTCACCTTCATTCTGGTCTGTAATGTGACCCCCATTTCTCCCCTCACAGGGATGGTGGAGATGATCCCTAATGCCGAGACCCTGCGCAAGATCCAGGTGGAGCATGGGGTGACCGGCTCATTCAAGGACCGGCCCCTGGCAGACTGGCTGCAGAAACACAACCCTGGGGAGGACGAGTATGAGAAGGTAGGGTTGGGGGTGGGGAGTGCGTCTGGGGTACGTGTGCCTGATCCAGCACACAACTCTTTAACCACAAGACCCGCACTTGCTCAGAGAAGACAGCTCAGCTTTGTTGGCAGAAGGACCTACCATTTCTTGGTTGCCTGGTGCCTCCAAATAGCTAGGGGTGACTCACTCAGATGCCTCTTGTAAGCTGGCTGAGAAAATTCTCTGATACTGGACTGCCCCTGATACTGGACTGAGAAACTTTCATTGAGTTCCTCTGGCAGATTAAGCCTTGGAGGAAGTGCCAGCTTTTGAGAACCTACCTGTATCCCTCCCAGTTGTGGATCCTGTTCAAGTTCCCTTGTGTTCTTAGAGGGTTCAGTGGTACTTTCTAGAATAAGAGTTGGTTGGAAGAGACTTTAGAGATCATTGTATTCCAGCCCCTTCTTTTCATAGCTGTGAATTAAGACTCACTCATTCACTCCTAGTTATGGAGCTGATGTGTGGCAAGGCTGTAACTCAAAGCTAGGATTGAGGTTAGATATGAGACAGACGAGTGAAAAGAGGGCTGGCTGGTTCCTGATGAACAAAGATTAGATTAGAAGTGGAGCTTTCCTGGGTGGTAGGGCCTTGGTAGCCTGCTAGGGTCCATGGGCTGTTCCCAGCCTCACAACTCTAGTCTCTCGGTTAATTAGGTTGAGGGAAGTAGGGACACTGGGAAGGAACAAATCACAATAACCAAACTCACAAGAGACTGGCTATATGCCAGAATGCTAATCATATAATTTTAACTTCAAGGTACCCAAATACTAATTTATATTGATCAATGTACTTTATCCTGGAGGGAAAACCAGCATGGGCAGCCAAGGTATAATCAGAACATTGTTCAGTGAATGTGTAATTAGATGATCTTAAATGGCTTTCAGTGTTTGTGTTCTCCAGGGCTTAATTCCTGGTCTGCTGGGCCCTCTTTGCACTCTTCTTGCGCCAGCTCATCGTCTTATGACTTCAACTACCACCTAAATGTTGATGACCTCTGAAGCCATTCCTCTAGCCCTCTTCCCTTCCTCCAGGTGGCTCTGTAGCCACCTTCTTGCTGGACTTTTCCACTTATGTTTCACCCACGTCTCAAACTCAGTGTAGGCAAAACAGCCCGCTGTCTCTCCTTTGCCTCTTGAAACCTGCTTTTTGTGTTTGCTGTTAGTCAATTGTGTGACACTCTCTGTGCGTTTACCCAAGCAAAGCCACGGTCTTCCTGATGCTTCCCTCTATCTCACTTCTGTACCAAGCTCTGTTTATTCTTCTTCCCATCTATCTCTCAAACCTATCCTCTTCTTTCCATTCTGTTACCATTGATTTTGTTCAGCTCTTTGCTGTCAGTCCCCTGAACCACTGGAATGCCTCTCCTCCATCTAGAGCCAGCCTCTGCTTGATTTCAGAGTTTTTTTTTTTTTTTTTTTTTTTAATGCAGATAAGTTCTTCAAAGCCTTCCTGTGTCCTAACAGCTAAGTCCAACATCCATAGCATTGCGTACAGAGCCTTTTATAATGCAGCCCTGCTGACTCCTGTAATCCCATCCACTGCAACCTACCATCTTATGCTAACCTATGCTCCAACTAGGTTACTAGCTGGATCATAGGCGAGGGCTACTACTTTCATTTCCTCAGTACTGTAGGCAATACTATTTCCTTTACCTGGAAAGTCATTTCTTCCCTTCTCATTCCTCAAAACTCTGCTGCTCTATGCTATACATTTCAAGACGCTCTACCTTTGGAGAGGAGTAATGATTTTTTTCCTTTCTGCTACCAACCCCCACATATACTTACTCTTTAGACTAACATGCATTTTTCAGATACTAAACACCCATATGCAGAGGCACTGTACTAGGTGCTGGAGTTATGATTACTCCCTGCCAATGTAATAGTCATATATGTGTAAATGTATGGAAATAATAATAAATGTACAAATGTACAAAAATATAATATAAAAATAAATGCACAGAAGAATGTGTGAGAATACACACACACAGAAACTAACTCTGCACGTTCATGTTTAATCTCAGTCTTTCAAAGATAGCTTCTCTGCCCTTCTAACCTTTCTGCAAGAATAATGCTGGTAGTTTCTTTCTTTTTGAGGCAGGGTCTCACTCTCTTACCCAGGCTGGAATACAGTGGTATAATCACTGCAGCCTCCACCTCCTGGGTTCATGCGATCCTCCTGACTCAGCCTCCTGAGTAGCTGGGACTACAGGCGTGTGCCACCATGCGCGGTTAATTTTTCTATTTTTTATGGAGATGGGGTTTTGCCATGTTGCCCAGGCTGGTCTTGAACCCCTCGGTTCAAGAGATTCATCCACCTCAGCCTCCCAAAGTGCTGGAATTACAGGCATGAGCCACCACCCCCAGCAATGCTGGTAGTTTCATCTGATGACTTCCAGAAGAAATAAACGAGGTATTTTTCTCTTGGCCACCTACTCAGCAAGAGAGTATCCCACACCCTACACATGAAACCCTTAAATGAGGAGGCAGAATGCCCCTTTATAGAGTGAGACTTCTTGCCAGTAAGCGGCTAACACCCTGTATAACTTAGGGAGGTGAAAAGAGTTTAGTCATTTACCCACAGGCACACAACTATTTTCTCAGCCAAAATAGGATTCATTTAAGGTAGAAAGAGCATCTGTGACAGGGAGAGGATTTGATAGAGATCCAGGTCAAGACTGGGAGTTATGCATTATGCTCCTTTTTAAGTGCTTTTATCCATTTATTTTACTTTCTTAGAAATAGTCTTTTTCTTCCAGCAGGTGAATGCTGTGATTTCTTTACAACCTTTCCATTCTTAGTTTCCAGTGGCTCCATCATCAGGTTGTAGTTCGACAAGTAGCTGGGGTGGGTGCCTTCTGTGTGGAGCTAGTTTTGCAATAGGCCGTGTGAAATAGGCAAGAAGCTGTTAGGAGAACAGATCTCTAAACCCCATGGGACTGAAAGGACCAAGTAAATACTGTATGAACGGAGGTGACAGTGCATCTGTAGGGGTTCAGAGAAGGAGTCAGTGTGAGCTGGGAAGGTCTGGAAAGATATGAGACTTGAGGTCATTGAAGGATGATGGGTGGAAATTTATGGAAGGAGGCAAGGAGGGCGGGCATTCCGTATCTAGTAAGCTTTCCCTCATTCCTAATTTCATGCATTCCTACCTGGCTATGACGGTCATTGCCCTCTGCTGATGTCTTTCCTGAGTTCTTAGGAATTCTACAAACCTCACGAAGAGGATTTCGAAGGCAGGAGTGGTCTGCTTCCTCATTCCATGTATTTTTTCTTCCTGGAAAGACAGATAAGGGGATGGATGTTGACCAGACAAAATAAGATGGAGTCAACCCCTCACCACTCCTCTCCTGCTTTAAACTCAGAAATATCTCTAACATATTTTGCCAACTAGAGATGTCTGATTTTCAAGTGTAAAACACTCTCTAGATGTGTTAAGCTGCCTCAGCTCTTCTTTGGAGTGCAGTGACTTTAATTAGATTAGCATTTAGCTGTTACCAAGAACTCTGGAAATGGGAATTTTATTTGGGGCAGAAAGAAGGATGACAGAATTCTGAGCAGGGTCAGGAAAAGATTCTTAAGTTGGCTGCCTCAGTGGCTGTACTTAAGATCATCATGGCCATTTGGGGAAGTTGTAAATGTCAGTCTTCCCATCTCTTAAGGTCCCCTCAGTCTGGGCTGATCAAGTCTGGGTTCTTGGATCAGTCCACTGTCTTTCCAACCAATCTCCCTAGAAGAAAGAAAAGAGAAGATGGTATTCAGATGAAGTGGTGAAGATATATATATATATAGACCTCCATCTTCTCCATAACACATGGGAGATGTTTCTGTGTGTGTAAGTTAGTACATGATGAAGGATGAACAGACAGATGTGAGACACTGTTGGAGTTCACAAAAGAGAGAGAGGCCAGGGCTGGCTGAGTTCTGTCTGGCTGTGGCCCCTGGAGTCCTTCCAAGCCAGCTTTATATGCTCTCCTCCCATCTGCCTTGACCCCTCTCAGGCTGTGGAGAACTTTATCTACTCCTGTGCTGGCTGCTGCGTGGCCACGTACGTCTTGGGCATCTGTGACCGACATAACGACAACATTATGCTGAAGACCACTGGTCACATGTTCCACATTGATTTTGGCCGCTTCCTGGGCCATGCCCAGATGTTTGGCAACATCAAGCGGTAAGTGATCTCCTGAAGCCAGGGTGTGAGTGGAGGGCAAGGAGGTGAGCAACAGTGGTTCAGAGCTGGAACACAAGCCCATGACGGAAGCAGCTGGGCCTCAGTTCATGGTCCCAGGGCTGAGCAGCATTGGAGGAGAGAAGACTGATAAAGAGGTCAAGTCTTTGCAGGGCCTTGCAGAAGAATGTAGGGACCAGCTGTTCTTCCCTACCAAGGACTGAACAAAGGGAAATGAACCCAAACTGTAGCAAAAAGGAATGCAATCAGATCTCCAGAAAAAAACATTGCCAGCTCACAGATAAGGAACCAATGAAGGATATAGAGATCTTTTAAGATTAAGGTAGGAAAGGAACAAAGAAAAAGTTAGAGCCCCATCTATCCAGTGTGTCTATGTGATCAGGGATGAGGAAAACTGACCCCTGATGCAGCCCATATGGTGGGCTTCCTCCTCCATGTTGACCTTCTCCTTCTACCTGTATGTTCCCTTTGGCTCAGGGACCGTGCCCCCTTTGTCTTCACCTCGGACATGGCGTATGTCATCAATGGGGGTGACAAGCCTTCCAGCCGCTTCCATGATTTTGTTGACCTTTGCTGCCAAGCCTACAACCTCATTCGCAAGCACACCCACCTCTTCCTCAATCTTCTGGGCCTGGTGAGGAGCTCCATCCCTTTCCGAACACCTTCTTATTACCTGGCACCATCTTTAAGACTTCCCTGTCTTGCTGCAGAGGATTTCTAGAGATTTACCTCTCTGAGCCCCAACTGAATACCTGCCTGCTCTAGATAAAGGCAGGGACCCAGACTACCTGAGGACAGTGATGTCTGTGTAGGTGTCTGACTCCCTGTTCCAGCCCCTCAGTTCCTGTGGCCCTCCGGCCACTGCCCACAGCATCTGTCTACCACCCTCTAGAAGGGTTAGGGAGCCTAGCTGTAGAAAACCTTGCCTAAGGGTGGTGAAGCAGCAAGAACTCTCTGTTGTTACAGGCACCCTCTCTTCTTCTTTCTGCTCCTTCTAGATGTTGTCCTGTGGGATCCCTGAGCTCTCAGACCTGGAGGACCTCAAGTATGTGTACGACGCCCTGAGGCCTCAGGACACAGAGGCCAATGCCACTACCTACTTCACTAGGTAACATGATTCCCTAAGCGAATCAGCACTGCCCACCCTGAGTAATTCCCAGCCCGCCGGATTGGCAGGAGGAGGATTGGGGAAAGGTGAAAGGCTTAGCTCAGATGCTAGAGCCTAGAACTGACCACGTGGATATAATGTCCCAACTTTGCCCGTGATTTAGGTAAATCATTTTGCTTCTCTCAGCCTTGGTTTCCCATCTGTGTTTTGATGCTACCCTTTGCACACAAGGGTATTTGCCATCACTCTTATCTACACTCTCACCAGGTCCCAGTCAAATACTTTGCCTATGGGGCAAGGTATAATGTGGCTTTTTAAATAATTTTTAACTTTCTTGGTCAGACCCTTCCCCCTTGCCAAAATGTAGAGTTCCATGATTCTGTTTCCTCATATTTGACAATGTTTTTAGGCATGCTGTGTGTGAGGGCAAGGATGTGTTTATCTATGAATGCCTACAAAATGTTGTCCACGCAGATAATGTTCTCCACTCTTTTTGGAACTCAGAGAATTAAACTTTCTCTGTTAGGTCTCCTAACACAGGACCTCTCCCTCTGATTTGAAATCTCTAGATTCAACAGTGCTTGGTGAGGTTCTATTGTACTGAACCTTGAAATTTTTTGACCATGATATTTAGACATTTACACAGGGTTCCTAGTTCCTTTCTACCTTGGTTTGATGGTCTTTGGCTCAGGTGGGCAGCCAGGGGAGGAGATAAGACCCTAGGGTTCACATGAGCAAATTGCATGAGATAATTGTGTGCCAATCATTTGCTTTATGGGGATATGACACAGAAAAATGGTTTGTCTGAGCTGAGCTGATTGTTAGTCTCAGTAGTCAGTAATATTCCTTGGAACACCCCTGTCGAGGCAGCAGGAATTTGGGTTCATAGTTATATCCTCTTTTCTCATCCTCCTGCCAGGTTGATTGAGTCCAGCCTGGGCAGTGTAGCCACAAAGCTCAATTTTTTCATCCATAATCTGGCTCAGATGAAGTTCACGGGCTCAGATGACCGGCTGACCCTCTCCTTTGCCTCCCGAACACACACTCTCAAGAGCTCTGGCCGAATCAGTGATGTTTTCCTCTGCCGCCATGAGAAAATCTTCCACCCCAACAAAGGCTATGTAAGTGTTTTCTCCAATCTGACCCCCTTTCTTGCTCTCTGCTGACCCTGGTTTATTGGGGTCCTGACTTTTTTCACACTTGCACAGTGGGCACAGGAGTTGACCAAGCATCCTGTGCTGGGAGCAGTCCTGGACCACTTCCCTCTCCTTTGCTCACGTGACCTGCCTAGAATTGGGGAACTGAATTGGATGGTTATTCCCTCTGAGTCAAGGATCCTGGCGACATATGTGGGAAGTCTGCTTTTAGATTCCTGTGTATGTGCTATCATCTGTCTCCACTGGAGAGACTCTTGCCCTCTTCCTTCTGGAACGTGCCCCTCCCCTCAGCACATACATACACTTCCAGACCTTTCCTACCCCCTTCACTGGGTGCAGAGTGCTCGGCAGGTACACCCTAAGATCTGGACCTTTGCAGATATATGTGGTAAAGGTGATGCGAGAGAACACTCACGAGGCCACGTATATCCAGCGGACCTTTGAGGAGTTCCAGGAATTACACAATAAGCTGCGGCTGCTCTTCCCTTCTTCACACTTGCCCAGGTAGCTGCCCCCTTTACCATCTGCACAGAGGGATGCCGGGGAGGGGGAAAGGATACGGGATGGGAGTTGGGCAGGACTGCAGGGGCAGAAAATACCCTTTTGGACTAAACATCTGCCTGCTTTGCTTGGCCTGGTATGGAGTTTGATGACAAGTGCTCCCCCTGCTGGCCAAGCTCTCCTTGCACGCAAGAGCTCTCACTCTGAGCCCACTGACCAGAAGGGAAGGCATGGTGAATTTGATGTTTCAACATTTCTAATTTTTTAAAGAGTTACACCATTTTTCAAATGGATAAGCAAAATGTCATATGTATATACAGTGGGATATTATTCAGCATTTAAAATGGAGGGAAATTTCGACATGGGTAACAACGTGGATGAACCTTGTGGACATTCTGCTAAGTGAAATAAGCCAGTCGCAAAAAGACGAAAACAGCGTGATTCCACTTATCTGAGTTACCTGGAGTAGTCAGATTCCTAGAGACAGAAAGTAGAAAGCTAGTTGCCCAGGTCTGATGGGGGAGAGGTGTGGTTGTTTAATGGATACAGAGCTTCAGTTTTGCAAGATGAAAAGAGCTATGAAGTGGGATAGTGGCGATGGTTGCACAACAATGTGAATATGGTTAATTCCACAGAACTGTACACTTAAAAATGGTTAAGATGGCAAATTTTATGTTATATGTATTTTACTGCAATTTTTTAAAAAACTACTTTTCAGGCTAGGTGCAGTGGCTCATGCCTGTAATCCCAGCACTTTGGGAGGCCGAGGTGGGCAGATTGCCTGAGGTCAGGAGTTCGAGAGCAGCCTGGCCAACATGGTGAAACCCCATCTCTACTAAAAATACAAAAATTAGCGTGGTGGCATGCTTTTATAATCCCAGCTACTGAGGAGGCTGAGGCAGGAGAATTGCTTGAACCCAGGAGGCACAGGTTGCAGTGAGCTGAGATCACGTGAATGCACTCCACCCTGGGCGACAAAGTGAGACTCAGTCTCAAAACAAACATACAACTTTTTAAATGAATTTTTTGGCTGGGTGCAGTGGGTCACACCCATAATTCCAGCACTTTGGCAGGCAGAGGTGGGCAGATCATGAGCTAAGGAGTTCGAGACCAGCCTGGCCAACATGGTGAAACCCCCCTCTACTGAAAATACAAAAATTAGCTGGGCTCAATGGTGCGTGTAATCCCAGCTACTGGGGAGGCTGAGGCAGGAGAATCGCTTGAACCTGGGTGGTGGAGGTTGCAGTGAGCCGAGATTGCACCACTGTACTCCAGCCTGGGCAACAGAGCAAGACTCCATCTCAAAAAAAAAAAAAAAAAAAAAAAGGATTTTTACTTTGATGGGAGAAACTGAGGGCTCCCAAGGCATTTCTGGGGAGCCATAGGACTCTGGCCAGCTGTTTGGTTTTCTTGTCTGGGGCCCTTGGAAATGTAGGTGTAAGATGCTGAGCAAGTGTCAGACCTGGGCACAGATGTGCAGCACAGGAGGAATTGTGAGGGTCCCTAGAAATGAAGGCTGCTGGGAAATGGGTGCCAGGGGACTGGAAATGCAAATGAAATGTGTGAAAAAAGTCCATTGTGTCCATTTTCTTTCCCCATCTTCACCTCCTGCATCCCTGCTGCCTATGCTGCCACACCAGCTTCCCTAGTCGCTTCGTGATCGGCCGCTCCCGGGGAGAGGCGGTGGCCGAGCGGCGGAGGGAGGAGCTAAACGGTTACATCTGGCACTTGATCCATGCAGCCCCTGAGGTGGCCGAGGTGGGTAGGCTTGCCTCTCCTCCTGGCTGTCCAGGCTGGTGGGGGTGGTTGGGGAGGCAGGGGTGGAAGCATCCAGAGCCACTAGGAGTCAGGAACAGGACTTGGACTTCGGGGTCTGTGGGCTGAATGACCAATGCTCCAGTCTGCAGAAGACAGGAGGCGGGTGGGTCTAGCCTCACAGGGTTATGCACAGAAATGCAATTAAACAGAAACGTGAATGCATCCAGGCACATGGTCTGAGAGTGATGAGAATGAGCAGAGCCTCAGAAAGGAAGGCTCCTCCTTGAGGAAAAAATTTTTTGAGCAGGTTGAGTATGTATCATCAACCTAGATTTTGTTTTAAAACAAGTAGTATTATAATGGCCCTAACAAAGTCATGAGGAATCCTATTATTAAATACTTTAACAAATCATCTGACCCTATTGTCCATGTTTCCTTCCTATTTGTCCATATGCAAGCATGATTTTTACAGTTTTATAGTGGTCATACCTTAAGTATAACTCTAGATTCTGAGCTTTTTTTCCCTTAGCGTTTATAGTAGGCATATGCTATAACTTTAAATATCTGCTCCCCCAAACACCAACTTGCAGTATCATATTCTTAACCATTTTATTTTTGGAAGATATTTAGAGTATGTCTTTTTTTTTTTTTTTTTTTTTTTTTTTTTTTTTTTTTTTTTTTTTTACCAGTATTAATGTTCAAGTGAGTATTTTCACACAGTTTGTTTGTTTGTTTTCTGAGACAGGATCTTGCCCTGTCATTCAGTGCAGTGGCACAATCACAGCAGCCTCAACCTCCCAGGCTCAAGTGATCCTCCCACCTTAGCCTCCTGAGTAGCTGGGACTATAGGCATGGGCCACCACACCCCGCTAGTTTTTGTATTTTTTTGTAAAGATAGGGTTTCACTGTGTTACCAGGCTGGTCGCAGACCCCTGAGCTCAAGCAATCCTCTGGCCTCAGCCTCCCAAAATGCTGGAATTACAGGCATGAACCACTGCACTCAGCCCGTTTTTTCTTTTTAAACTTTTTAGTATTAAAACTTTAAAACATGCAGAAAAGTAGAGAAACAATATAATTAGCACCTCTATATCTATCACCTAAACAGTTAACATTTTGCTATATTTGCTTCATCTATTTTTTAGGAAATATTTAAAAATAAATTACAGGCTGGGTGCAGTGGCTCATGCCTGTAATCTTAGCACTTTGGGAGGCCGAGGCAGGTGGATCACCTGCGGTTAGGAATTTGAGACCAGCCTGGCCAACATGTCTCTACTAAAAATACAAACATTAGCTGGGCGTGGTGGCGCATGCCTGTAGTCTCATCTACTTGGGAGGCTGAGGTTGCAGTGAGCTAAGATTGCCCCACTGCACTGCAGCCTGGGCGTCAGAGCAAGACTCCACCTCAAACAAACAAACAAAAAAGTAAATTACAGACATCATAATACGGTACCCCCTAAATAGTATGCATCTCTAAACAATAAAGGCTTATTTTTAACGTAACTACAGTATTATTATATTATCCAGTACATAGTCCATATTCAGAATTTCTCTGTCATCCCCCAAATTCCTTTCACTGTTGGCTTGTTAGAACTATAATCCACATAAGAACTGCATGTTGTTGGTTGTTATATTTCCTAAGTCTTTTTACATCTGGAACAGTCCCCTTCCTTTTTGTATTGGGCCATCGTCTTATTGAAGAGTGGCCCTGTTTCTGATTCTGTTCCAGTGTGATTTGGTGTACACCTTCTTCCACCCACTGCCTCGGGATGAGAAGGCTATGGGCACCAGCCCAGCTCCTAAGTCCTCAGGTACAGTATCTTCTCTGAGACCTTTCTGCCAACTCCTCTGAACTACCCCAAGGGTAACTGCTTCTGCCCCAACCTCTTCTCAGTTCTCTCTCCTTGACTTGCCTCCTGTTCCTTTTCTTACTCTCCGGGGAATCTAGTTTCCCACTCAGGCTGTGGGGTCCATAGCTCCTTACCTGGGTTCCCCACAGGGTGGATAATCAGTTGATTATACCCTCAGACCCATCCCAACCCAGTTAACTCTAATCACATTCAGACTACACTTATGTAGATGCCTCATGAGTATCAGGAACCTGACGTGGAGAGGCTGGGGCAAGGGGGTTCAGAAAGAAAACAGAAACCCCTGCCTGGCCTCTTGACCCTTCTTGGTTTCGTTTGTCCCTACAGATGGCACATGGGCCCGGCCCGTCGGAAAGGTGGGAGGGGAGGTGAAGCTGTCCATCTCCTACAAAAACAATAAACTCTTCATTATGGTGATGCATATTCGGGGCTTGGTAAGTGCCTGCACAGCCCTGATTTTTTTTTTTCTTTTTTAATCTTTCTTGAGCTACTTTTTTGTCTGGGCAGACCTTCTTTGCCCCATGTCATATGGGTAACCACCACAGTCTACTGAGCATCCACCATGGACCTATAACCATAGCAAGCCTATGGTTTGACCAGGCAATACATGATACAGCTTTTTGTAGCTGTGGTCTTTGACAAGTAACCTAATCATTCTGAGCCTCATTAGAATGAGGAAAATGTTAGCACCTACCTCATAGAGTCATTATGGGGATTAAATGAGATAATGCTTGTGGAATACTTAACACCATGCCTGGTTTTATTAGAATAATGATTATTATCATAATTATCATAAGGGAGAGGCCCAAGGGGCTCATTACCTGGCTATAATGATTCAGCAGCCATGTGACATCCTTTGACCATGATCAAGGCAGTATATAATTACTAAATTTTTGGTATGAGTTCTAAGAACATTGTGACTAGAAGAGGAAGGGAACTTTTTTTTTTGAGATGGAGTTTTGCTCTGTCACCCAGGCTGTAGTGCAGTGGCGCGATCTTGGCTTACTGCAACCTCCTGGGTTCAAGCGATTTTCCTGCCTCAGCCTGAGCAACTGGGACTATAGGCACATGCCACTACACCTGGCTAATTTTTGTATTTTTTTAAATTAGAGATTGGGTTTCATCATGTTAGCTAGACTGGTCTCAAATGCCTGACTTCAGGTGATCTGCCCGCCTCAGCTTCCCAAAGTGCTGGGATTACAGGTGTGAGCCACCACACCCAGCCAGGAAGGGAACTTGAATACTTGCATTGTGCTGTATCCTATGTTAGGCATTTTGTGTAGGTTGGGGCAGTGGGATATGGCAGGAGGAGCATGAACATTCATCTATTTATTCTTCATTCATGAGCATGAACATTCATCCATTTATTCTTCATTCATTCAATAAATGTTTGAGTGACTGCTGTATACTGATACATTAGCTCTGGGTATGGGGAAAAACAAAACAAAATCCCTGCCCTCAGGCGGCTTACATTCTAGTTGGAAAGGGCAGACAGGCAGATAAGTAAAATATATGGCATAGAAGATGGTAGTAAGAGCTATGGCAAGAAATAAAGCAGAGAAGGAATGCTAGGATGGAATGAAGGGAGTGGAATTTGCAGAGTGGTCAGGGAAGGCCTCATTGCTGAGGAGGTGTCTTAGCAAGTTGGAGAAGGTGAGGGAGGGAGCCATGTTTATGCATCTGAGGGTAGACTGTCCCAGGCAAAGGGAGCAGTTAGATCGGATAGCTCAAAGCTGGGAGCCTGCCAGGGGTGCGTCAGAAACGGCAAGGGGCCAGTGGCTGAAGCTGATGGAGCAAAGTCGAGAGGAGTGGATGATGAGGTTGGAGAGGGTATGATGGACCAGCACCTTACCCTGATAGTAAGAACCCTGGCCTTTTCCCTGAATGAGATGGGTTTTGAGCAGAGGCATGACATGATCTGACTTAGGTTTTAAAAGGATCAGGCTGGGTGTATCACTAGTTGGCTGCCCTTGAGCAAGCAACTCAATCTCTCTGACTCATTCTCTACCTCTTAGGGGTTAAGTGGACCAAATGACAAAATAGACAAGGATAGTAGATATGGCAGGAAGATGGGAACATGATGGTTCACTCAAAACAGAGCACATTATGGGATGTCCCGAGGATTTGGATAAAAAGTATAGACTTGATATCATAGACAAATCAATTGATGTTTTAATAGGACACAGTGTTACCATGGTAGATATTTTTATCAGAATGGAGTGAGCTTGAAAGCAGACAAATAAACTAGTCGTGCATTGCAAGACGCCAGATGGCAGATGACAGTCTGGATCAGAGTGTGATCACAGGAATGGTGATGAAGAGACAGATGTTAAAAATCTTAACATTTTTTGGTTCTCATTCTATTGTAGCAACTGCTCCAGGATGGAAATGACCCTGACCCCTATGTGAAAATTTACCTCCTTCCTGACCCTCAGAAAACCACTAAGAGGAAAACCAAAGTGGCCCGGAAAACCTGCAATCCTACCTACAATGAGATGGTGGGTGGGGAAAATGGTGGGGTAGGGCAGGGGTTGGCAACCTGTGCCTGTTCTCCTAGCTAAAGTCGTATTGAAGACCGTATTAAGACGTCATATTAAGAACACGGCTGTACTTTCTGATGTAGGTGTTGCCTGTGGCTGCTTTCATGCTGCAATGGCAGGATTGAGTAGTTGTAACATAGACCATATGGCTTATCAAGCCTAAAAATATTTACTGTCTGTCCCCTTACATAAAAAGTTTGCCAGCCCTTTTGGGCTGGGATTTCATGGCTGGGGTCTGGCCCTATCCTGTGGGAAGGAGAAGCCTGCCGGTCCTGTGCTGAAAATGAGCAGTGGCCCCAATACAAAGCCCTCACCTGCTTGAACTCTGAGCAAAGAACAGAGTTCATTAGTGCTTCCCTTGGAGTCTGTGTACCTTGTGTACCTTCTGTATGACCTGGGACTCTGCAGGGTCAGTGCTAGCCTCAGCTGGATCAACCCCCAACAGACTTTACCATCTCTCTCTCTCAGGTTCCCTCTGGATTCTTCTTGTTCCTTCTCTCACCACTTCCCTCACCCATCTCTGTTTGCAGTTGGTATATGATGGGATCCCCATGGGAGACCTGCAGCAGCGGGAGCTCCAGCTGAGTGTGCTGAGTGAGCAGGGATTCTGGGAGAACGTCCTCCTCGGTGAGGTGAACATCCGCCTGCGAGAGCTGGACCTGGCTCAGGAGAAGACTGGCTGGTTCGCACTGGGATCTCGAAGCCATGGCACCTTGTGAGCCCAGCAGAGCCACCACCCAGGATCCCAGGCTGGTGGTGGGAGCTGGGGGAGAGGACTCTCCCCTGCGAGACTCTTCCTTGTGAAGGGCCAGGGCCCTGGGCGGGCCTCCTGCTCGGTCCAGGTGATTCTGGCTTCTGTAGTAGGAGACAGGGAGAGTAAGACATGCTCTGCTGTCTCTTCCTCTGGAGACTGAACTGGGTTGGTTGTGATGAGCAGCCCCTTGGAGGCTGTGAGGTTGCAGCAAAGTTTTAAGTTTACCTTGTGTCAAGGGAGCAATGCTTGGTTTGGGGAGTGTGTGGGGTGGGCTGTATGAAGTAGCATTTTGGGGGTGGGTGGGTGGATATCTTTATTTTATTTTAAAAAATGAAATAGTGATGTTGTCCTAACTGGGACAGGAAGCCTTGCGAGAAGGGACATACCTATGCCCCAGAAGGCAAGAGAGGAAGACTATTTGGACTTTTTGTATGATTAAGGTTCTTATTGGACTTTTCCCTAGGTTTTTTGTTGTTGTTGTTGTTGTTTTGTTTTCTAGCTATAGGAACTATTAGGGGAGGGGCCCAGCGGGTCCTCGGCCAGAGCCCTCTCTAAGGACGGGTTGGGGAGGGCTGCCTGTGCTGGACTGAGGCTTGCGCCACTGGGCCTTTCTGATTTTGCCTCCAAAGGAGAGCGCTGTGATACCTACATGTGTAAGGAAGGGCCTTCCGTATTGGGGTTCTGCCAAGGACCCGTATTCAGGGACCCATGCTCTTTTTGGGGGACTTTTCCTTTTGTCTTCCCTACTTTATTAGGACTTGCCCTGAATACCATTTTCTACTCCTTACCCCTTCATTCTCCCGGGCCTTCTGGGGATCAGCTGGTCTCTATGAATATGCTGGGGGTGCTTCCCCATAGGTCTTTCCCTTCATTTCTCTCTGGTGGGACAAAATGCTGACTTAGTCCTTAGATGTAGTTTCACCCAAGAGCATCTTGGCCCTGGGAAGAGGTCCCTGGGCTGCAGATGCCACTGTGACTGCTTGCTAGGTAGCCTCTGGAAAGCATTCACCATCCATCACTCCCCACTTCTTTCTGCTGTGCTGCTTCCCTCCCAAACTCCATTTCTGTCACCCTTTTTATAAGACTTTTCCTCATTCTGTGGGGCCATAAACCTATTTAGTCTGGAGCCAAAGGGATGCCCTATCTGAAGGAAAGGGGCATGGGGTGGGGGATTCCATCAAAACTGTTGTTTTTTGCCCCATGATTTTTCTTTGGTCAGTAGGAGGCTGGATTGGAGTGGTGATTATTCCCCTGGAGCTAAGCTCAGGAGCCCAAAGGGAGAGACTGAGACCGAGTCTCTTATCTCTTCATATTCTTTATTCCCTACCAGATGGGTTTTAAAAATTTTTTAATTTTTTTTGGAGACGGAGTCTCACTTTGTCACCAGGCTGGAATGCAGTGGCATGATCTCGGCTCATTGCAACCTCTGCCTCCTGGGTTCAAGCGATTCTCCTACCCCAGCCTCCCAAGTAGCTTGGAATACAGGCATGCACCACCACGCCCAGCTAATTTTTTGTATTTTTAGTACAGATGGGGTTTCACCATGTTGGCCAGGCTGGTCTCAATCTCTTGACCTCGTGATCTGCCTGCCTCAGCCTCCCAAAGTGCTGGGATTAAAGGCGTGAGCTGCCACGCCCGGCCCCAGATGGATTTTACATTTGCTCTTTTGTGTTTCACTCCAAAGGGTTGTCTTCCTTGCCAAAAAGAGGGAGGGACTTGGAATTTGATATTAACTTTTAAAACCAGAATTGGCTAGATATTTCCCCTGATTGGGAGAAGAGTGAAATGAGGACATTCTGTAAATTGTCCCTCCCTAATTCCAAGGATCAGAAACTCCCCGTTTTGTTGACTCATTCCATAACTGGAGAAAGAAGCTCCATTGACCGAAGCCACAGGGCAGCACGGAAGTTTAAATTTTCTCTAAAATTAAAATGCCAAGGATAAAGCTGGCTGCTTCCGGCGGGGGAAGGGGAGTGGGCGGTGAAACTTTTCCAGATGAACGGACCATAAATGTGTTACTGGCTCTGTGCCTGTAGCTCATTTTATTATGACCCTGTATGCTCCTGATTTAAAGAGATCTGTGTACTGTTTACTTCCCACTTCCCAGAATCCCTTGTATCTCCTTTCTTGGGAATTGTATTTTCTAATAAATGACATTTGAGGAAAAAATGAAATGATAATTTTATTTATTTTTTTGACACAGGGTGTCTCTCAGTCGCCCAGGCTTGGAGTGCAGTGGTGAGATCTAGGCTCACTGCAACCTCCACCTCCTGGACTCCATCCATCCTCCCATCTTAGCCTTCCTAGTAGCTGGGACCACAGGTGCACATCATCATGCCTGGCTAATTTTTTTTATTCTTTGTAGAGATAGGGTTTTGCCATGTTTCCCAGGCTGGTCTTGAACTCCTGGGCTCAAGTGATCCACCTGCCTCAGCCTCCCATAATTTTCTTTTCTTTTTTTTTTTTTTTTTGAGACGGAGTCTCGCTCTGTCGCCCAGGCCGGAGTGCAGTGGTGCAATCTTGGCTTACTGCAAGCTCCGCCTCCCAAGTTCAAGCGATTCTCCTGCCTCAGCCTCCTGAGTAGCTGGGACTACAGGCACCCACCACCACACCCAGCTAATTTTTTGTATTTTTAGTAGGAGGGGGTTTCACCGTGTTAGCCAGGATGGTCTCGATCTCCTGACCTCGTGATCCGCCCATCTTGGCCTCCCAAAGTGCTGGGATTACCATCGTGAGCCACCGCACTTGGCCAGCCTCCCATAATTTTAAAAAGTAATTTTTAGAAGAGACAAGGTTTTGCTACGTTGCGCAGGCTGGTCTTGAACTTCTGAGTCCAAGTAACCCTCTCACCTTGTCCTCCCAAAGTGTTGAGATTACAGGTGTGAGCCACTGCACCCAGCTGAAACTATCATTTTATTTATTTATTTATTTATTTATTTATTTATTTATTTATTTATTTATTTTGAGACGGAGTTTTGCTCTGTCGCCCAGGCTGGAGTGCG
>NW_016807278.1:3205206-3220189 GCF_001698545.2 Rhinopithecus bieti
CACAGTGGCTGACGCCTGTAATCCCAGCACTTTGGGAGGCTGAGGTGGGGGATCACCTGAGGTCAGGAGTTCGAGACCAGCCTGACCAACATAGTGAAACCCTGTCTCTACTAAAAATACAAAAATTAGCCAGGCATGGTGGCACACGCCTGTAATCTCAGCTACTCAGGAGGCTGAGGCAGGAGAATCGCTTGAATCTGGGAGCTGGAGGTTGCAGTGAGCTGAGATCGTGCCATTGCACTCCAGCCTGGGCAGCAAGAGTCAAACTCCATCTCAAAAAAAAAAATTGATTGATGTTCAGATGTTTACATTGAAACATCTGATGGATGAGATGAAAATAATAGTAGTGGTTTTTTATACCACCAAATGGTAACTTTTATATGTACCACTGCACTGCACTGACCATTTTTACATGTCAGCTAAATCTATCCGCACAACAACTTGATCAGGTGCGTATCATTACCCATTTTACAGATGAAGAAACTGAAGCTCAGAGGGATGAAGTAACTTGCCTAAGGGCACACAGCCAGTAAGTCTTGGAGTTTGAACCCAGGTTTGTTGCACTCCAAACCTTGTGTAACACCTCCTAGGCAGTGTTTAATACAATCCCTTAAATACATCTAATTGATATTTTGGGTGCTTTTTATACATGATATCATTTTCCATTACGACTGCCCTGGACAGTAAGTATGGCTCATTCAAGAATTCTGTCAACAAACATTCACAGTTCTTACCAGTGCTACCTAGTGGCATGCCTCCATTCATTAAAAAAATACCTTTGTGTTGAATGCATCCTGGCCCTGTACTAGGTACCAGATTGGGGCTTACCAAGGTAAATTAAGACAGTTCTCTGCATTTAAGAGGTTTACTACCAGAGCTGGATGCGGTAGCTCATGCCTGTAATCCCAGCACTTTGGGAGGCCGAGGCGGGCAGATCACGAGGTCAGGAGATGGAGACCGTCCTGGCTAACACAGTGAAACCCCATCTCTACTAAAAATACAAAAAATTAGCCGGGTGTGGTGGCAGGCGCCTATAATCCCAGCTGAGGCAGGAGATTCGCTTGAACCCGGGAGGCAGAGGTTGCAGTGAGCCGAGATCGCGCCATTGCACTCCAGCCTGGGCAAAAAGTGAAACTCTGTCTGAAAAAAAAAGTTTACTATCTAGTAATATTTAACCAACTCCATTTTATAGGAGAAAAAACTGAAACTTGAGATGCCTCACAACTATCAAGCCATTACCGCATAACCATAGCCCAGAAGTGAACCCCCCAAGTGCAGGAGGGAAGTGAAATGACCCTTGTTCAAGCATTGTACCCAGAAGTCTTCAGAACTCTCCAGTGGGGAGTTATGTTTCATACTGGGGAATTGTGTGGGGGCTTCCAGGGGATTTTCCAGTAGTAAACAGTAGGAAGTGTTACCTGCTTTATTTCTAAGTGATCTTGAGGTATCACTGCAGTTCTGGGCAAGTCCCTTTGGACTTTTTTAAAGGTTAGTACTTGAGTCTGCCAAGAGTCTTAGTGAAGGAAATTTTTTGGCCAAATGGGGCAGAAATCTGAACCCTCCTGAGGGAGTGGGAATGAGAGAGAGGGGTTGCCCAAGGAGAAAAGAAACAAAAGCAGCCCAGGGGGCCCAGATTTCTGAGTTCAAAGAGAGGTGGCAAAAATGAAGCAGCCCAGCTTGCCGAGATTTGGGGAGCAAAGATTAGACTGGATTTGAAAGGTGAAAAAATGAGGCAGCATTTTAAATTAGGAGAGAATTTTCTGGTGGCTGGGACTTGTCTAAAGTGTCTGATCAATTCATCTAACAACACTAATGGCTTACACTGGGTGAGGCGAGGTGTCAGGTACTGTGGTTACTCAGACAACAAAGGTGTGGATCCTGTCTTCAAGGAACTCAGTCTTTCAAGGGAAGATCTTGGCAATAAATACAGTGCAGTGTGATACGGATAAGGTGGTATGCGATGGGGCGGGGCGGGCAGAGTGGGCTTCAGAGAAGATATCTGAGTGTTAAAATCAATCAGAGCTTCAGGCTTTATTCTTAGGGTGATGGGGTTTTGAGAAAGGGAACTGCAGGGGCCAGGCACGGTGGCTCATGGCTATAATCCCAGCACTTTGGGAGGCCAAGGCAGGCGGATCATCTGAGGTCAGGAGTTCGAGACCAGCCTGGCCAACCTGGTGAAACCCCATCTCTACTAAAAATACAAAAATTAGCCAGGTGTGGTGGTGAACGCCTGTAATCCCAGCTACTTAGGAAGCTGAGGCAGAAGAATCGCTTGAACCCAGGAAGTGGAGGTTGCAGTAAGCTGAGATAGCACCACTGCATTCTAGCCTGGGCAACAGAGAGAGACTCCATCTCAAAAAACAAACAAACAAACAAAAAATGGTAATGTCTAATTTATGTTAAGAGATCATTCTTCTGGCTGCTGTTTGAAGCAAAAATAGAAGCAGAAGAGGAGGCTATTGTAGTCCAGGAGGGAAATGATGGTAGCTTGGAGATGATGCAAAGTGTTCAAATTCTGGATATAATTTGAAGGTAGAGCTGACAGGACTTGCTGATGGACTGCGTATAGAATTGAGGGAAAGGGGAGTTGAGGATGATTCCTCAGTGTGGAACCTCAGAATGTAGGCAGAGTCCTCTGGAGGAATTACTGGGAGTGGGGAAGTAGGTTCAGTAGAGCTGAATCAAGACTTCTGATTGTGTTAAGTTTGAGATATGTGATAGAAATCTAAGTGGAGAAGTAACAGAATGGAATCTGAAGCCCAAGGGAAGTCAGTCTGGAAGTTTAGATATGGAAGTCATCAGCATTGAGGTGGTGTTTAATTCCATGGAATGAGATGAGATCAGCCAGGTTAGAGAGGCATGTGGGTGGATTGAGGCCAACATTTAGAGAAGGAGGAGCAGGTCATGGTGTCCTGGCAACCTAAGGAAGTATGATCAGTTTCCTGGGGCTCCTGTAACAAAGTATCACAAACTGAGAGGCTTAAACAGCAATGTATTTCTGGAGGTTGGAAGTCCAAAATCAAGGTGTCAGCAAGGTTGATTCGTTGTGAGGGCTGTGAGAGAGTCTGTTCCATGTTTCTCTCCTGGCTTTTGGAGGTTTGCTGGCAATCTGGCATTCCTTGGCTTATATATGCATCAACCCAATCTCTGCCTTCACATTGCTGTGGCATTCTCTCTGTGTGCATGCACGTGTCTGTGTCCAAATCTCTTTTTATAAGGACGCTGTCATCTTGGATTAGAGCCCACCATAATGACCTCATCTTAACTTGATCATCTGCAAAGAACCTATTTCCAAATAAGATCACATTCACAGGTACTAAGGGGGTTAGGATTTTATCGTTTGGGGGACACACTTCAACCCCTAACAGTCAAGAGGAGTGAATACAGCAAAATGTTCTTGGTGACCTTGATAAGAGCTGCCTGAATGAGTGGTGGGGGTGAAAGTCACATTGGTGTAGGCTGGGGAGAGTATAGGTAAAGAGAAAGTGGAGACCATAAGCACCAACAACTCAGGTTTCACTCTGGTGGTGCAGAAGCTTGGAGGGGTGTATATCTAGGGAAGGGTTTTTTATTTTTATTTTTATTTACTTTTTTTGAGACAGAGTCTCGCTCTGTCACCCAGGCTGCAGGGTGGTGGTGTGTTCTTGGCTCACTGAAGCCTCAACCTCATTGGCTCAAGCAGTCCTCCCGCCTCAACCTCCCGAGTAGCTGGGACTACAGGCATGAGCCACCAAGCCCAGTGAATTTTTTAAATTGTTGTAGAGACAAGGTCTTGCTATGTTGTCCAGTCTGGTCTTGAACTCTTTGGCTCAAGCCCCCCACCTTGGCCCCGCAAAGTGTAGGGATTACAGGCATAAGCCACCATGCTGGGTGGTCTTTTTATTTTTAATATAGGTGATATTAAATTATGTTAATGTGAATGATCTATTAGTGAGAGAAACATGTATGTTACTAGGGAGAAGGGATAAGAGAGGTCAGAATTATTCCATGAGTAAAAATGGAGGGATGGCATCCATGAGGCTTCTTGGGTTGTAGCGGGATTGAAGGCAGATTATGTGGGTCCAAATGCCAGTGGATTTGGTCAGGGAAAGATGAGGTGATTTATGTCCAGTTGTATCTGTTTTTTCTTGAAGTATGAGTGTGATCATAAACTGAGAATGTGTGTTTATGGGAAATGCTGGAAATTTGAAGAAAGAAGTATTGTGAGACAGTCTCAGAGTGTAGGAGAAGCAAAGCTTCTAGGGAACTGTGGTGGGAGTGTCTGGCATCGAGGAGATTTGTGATCACAAGTATGAACTGAGTCACTCAGCATGCCTGAGCGATCTTCTCAAGCAATGATTAGCTGCAAGGGTGCAGGTGGAGAATGAGTGAGTAGCTGGATTTAACTAGGCTTGGAGTTTTGCCAGGGAGTAGAAGGACAAGGGGGTAGTTTTAATACTGGATCATGGAAATTCACGCTGAGTAAGGAGGGAAATGAAGAGTGTGATGGATCACAAAAAGTGGTAAGAGCAATGGTTTGTGGTCTCTGAGGGGCTGACCGGCAGCTGAATAGGGATATCAGGGCAGTGCGGATTGGTAGGAGGTGGCAGCCAGAGTGGGAGATACTGGGATATCAGATTTTGGAGCTGGTGGTGACTCTGAAAAAATCAAGAGCCATATACCCTTTACCTCAGCCTGGCAAAGTCTTTTAAAATAAACAGAATTAACTGAGGTTTTAATTTTTTCCGGCCAAAGTGCCAGTCAGCTTGCCAACAGAAGGACTTTTTGTCTTCACCAGCCTGCACACAGGCTTGGCAACATGTTATCTCTGTGTACAGATCTGGCCTCCCTCTGCCCTCTCACAGGCTTGGGAAGGCTGAGTCACACTTTTCCAGCTGAGACGAACAAGGCAAAGTCACATATTCTCAGAGGTAGCTCTCAAATATTTTAATTTTTTAAACTTTTTTTTCATAAACTTGTAGGCTGTTGCTCAAGTTCTTTCCTTTCCCTCCCTTCTTGCCTTCTCCCCTCCCCTGTGCACTCCCTTCCCCCTCCCTTNCTTCCCTTCCCTTTCCTTCCTTCCTTCCTTTCTTTCCTTCCTTCCTTCCTTCCTTTCTTCCTTCCTTTCCTTCCTTCCCTTCCTTCCTTCCTTCCTTCCTTCCTTACTTACTTCCCTTCCTTCTCTCCTTCCTTCCCTTCCTTCTTTCCCTTCCTTCCCTCCTTCCTTCCCTTCCCTTCCTTCCCTCCTTCCTTCCCTCCCCTCCTATAGTTCTTCCTTTCTTCCTTCCCTTCCTTCCTTCTCCCTCCCTCCCTTCCTTCCTTCTCTTCCTTCCTTCTTTCCTTCTTCTTTCTTTCTTTCTCTCTCTCTTTCTTTTCTTTCTTTCCCTCCCTCCCTCCCTCCTTCCCTTCCTTCCTTTCCCCCCTCCCTTCCTTCCATTCTTCCTTTCCTTTCCTTTTTTCTCTTTCTCTTTCTTTCCTGCCTTCCCTCCCTCCCTCCCTCCCTCTTTCTTCTTTCTTTTCTTTCTTCCATCCCTTTTTCTTTCAAGACAAGGTCTCTGTCACCCAGACTGGAGTGTGGTGGCATGTTCTCAGCTCATGCAGCCTCAACCTCCTGGGCTTAAGTGATCCTCCCACCTCAATCTCCCGAGTGCCTGGGAACACAGGTGCACACCACCACACCTGGTGAATTTTTTGTAGAGGCAGGGTTTTGCCATATGTTGCTCAGGCTGGTCTTGAACTCTTGGGCTCAAGCAGTTGGCCCACCTCCCAAGTGCTAGGATTACAGGTGTGAGCCACCATGCCTAGCCCAAATACTTTATGATTACATTTTCCCTCTCTAGATCAACTTCTAACATAAAGAAGAATAAAAATTATATATCCAATGACTACATAGGGAAGGGGAGTTCCATTCAAGAAAGTTTTAAGAAATTGTTTTCAGGGGTATGTGGTGTCAGTTGGTGACAAAGTTGACAATGGAATGCAAGGGGCTTGGTCTTAAGGAAGATGACATTATTTTAAAGTATTATTACTCTTCCATTCATTCAACAAACATTTATTGGGTGCCTATTATGTGCCAGTCAACATACTACCTCAGTGGTTCTTAAACTTTTTGGTCTAAGAGGAAAGTTTATACTCTTAAAAATTATTGAGGGCCCCAGCCAGGTGTGCTGGCTCATGCCTGTAATCCCTGCACTTTGGGAGGCCGAGGCAGGCAAATTGCTTGAGCTCAGGAGTTTGAGACCAGCCTGGGCAACATAGCGAAACCTCATCTCTACTAACAAGAAAAGAAATCCTAACTTGGCCAACCTGGTGAAACTGTCTCTACTAAAAAATACAAAAATTAGCCAGGCGTGGTGGTGGGTGCCTGTAATCCCAGCTACTTGGGAGGCTGAGGCAGGAGAATCGCTTGAACCTAGGAGGTGGAGTTTGCAGTGAGCTGGGATTGCACCACTGCACTCCAGCATGGGCAACAGAGCGAGACTCCATCTCAAAAGTATAATAATAAAATGAAAAAAAGAAAACAACAGATGTGGTGGTACACACCTGCCATGCCAACAACTTGGGAGGCTGAGTGGGAGGATTGCTTGAGCCTGGGAGATCAAGGGTACAGTGAGCTGTGATTGCACCACACTCCAGCCTGGGCAATACAGCAAGATCCTGTCTCAAAAAAAAAAACTACTAAGGACCCCAAATAACTTTATGCCTTTATGTGGTTTATATCTATCAATATTTCCTATTTATGAATTCAAAACTGAGGAACTGAAAAATACTCATTTAGGTTGGGTGTGGTGGTGTGCACCTGTAGTTCCAGCTACTTGGGAGGCTGAAGCAGGAGAACTGCTTGACCCCAGGAATTCAAGGCCATAGTGTGCTGTGATTGCTCCTGTGAATACCCACCACACTCCAGTCTGGGCAACATATGAAACCCTGTCTTTAACAAAAAATACAATAAAATTTTAAAATTCATTTAAAAATAATAAACCAATTACATGTTAATTTTTTTTTTTTTTTTTTGAGGCAGGATCTCACTCTGTTGCCTAGGCTGCAGTGCAGTGGTACAATCTTGGCTCACTGCAACCTCTGCCTCCCAGACTCGAGCGATCCTCCCACCTCAGCCTCCTGAGTAGCTGGGACCATAGGCGTGCACCATCATGCCTGGCTAATTTTTATATGTTTTGTAGAGACAGGGTTTCGTCATGTTGCCCAGGCTGGTAATGTTCAATTATTTTTCAAAACATAAAAAAGCTTAGCAAGAAAAGTGGCATTGTCTTACATTTCTTCCAAATGTCTTTAGTATCTGGCTTAATATAAAATGGCTAGAATCTCATATCTATCTGTTTTTGCATTCATTCTGTTGCCAGATCACACAGCATGTATCTTCTAGAAAACTTCACTGTACATGCATGAGAAAATGAGAGTTAAAAAAGCTTAGAATTATTATGAAAATATTTTTGGCCTTAAGGACTCTCTGAAAGGGTTTCAAAGCAGGATCTCCAGGGGTGCCCACACCATACTTTGGGAACCACTTTGCTAGATAGTTGGATACAGCCCTCAAGGAGTTCAGGGACCAGCAAGAGAGAACATTTACAGGTATATGTAATGCAATGTGTTAAGTGCTCTAATAGAGCAGAATAATATAAACGCTGTGAGGGATCCATTAATTCTGGCTGAAAAGGTCAACGAAGGCTTCAAGGAGAAGCTGACATTTGAATTGAATCTTGAAGGATGAGTAGGTATATAACAGGAAAGGTGAAGCTTTTCTTGGCTGAGAAACAGCATGAGTAAAGGCAGGAAACAAGGAGTATAGGTAAGTCCAGTGTTCCTAGGAAGATAAGTGACAGAGGAGGATGGAAGAGTACAGTGGGAGGACAGGCTGAATAGAGCCTTTATTCTGCAGGCAATGAGGAAACAACTGAAGACTGTGAAGCAGAACCATACAAGAATATTAGCTAATCATTGTGCTCCTACTCTGTCTAGGCTAGGCATTGAGAAAACCTAGTTTTCTTACCAACGCATTGAAAGAGGAATTACTAGCCTCACTTTACAAGAAACAGGCTTCCGGTAACAAATTTACCTACTTGGATCTCTATTATGAAACTGACCTCTATTATTAATACATTTTTCTGAAGTTCTTAGGATTGAGATTTTCCAGAGGTATGGATAATAATACAGGGTAAACAACAGAAACTGAGGTCCTCTTGGCTTCCTAGAAAGAAGTGGTTGTGCCGGGCATGGTGGCTCACACCTGTAATCCCAGCACTTTGGGAGGCTGAGGCAGGCGGATCACGAGGTCAGGAGATCGAGACCGTTCTGGCTAACAGGGTGAAACCCCGTCTCTACTGAAAATACAAAAGTTAGACAGGCGTGGTGGCAGGCGCCTATAGTCCTAGCTACTAGGGAGGCCAGGGCAGGAGAATAGTTTGATCCCAGGAAGGCAGAGGTTGCAGTGAGCAGAGATCACACCACTGCACTACAGCCTGGGCAACAGAGCGAGACTCGGTCTCAAACAAACAAACAAACAAACAAAAAAAGAAAGAAAAAGAAGTGATTGTTCTTGAATAGGCCCAGTAAGGCAGGAAGAGCTGCTGGTCTCCTTCTGGCTCCTTACAAGATTTTTCTGCTGTCTCTAGTGCTCATAACTGTCACCCTCCCTCTGTAATTGATACTTGACTTCAGGAGTATCTATTTACAAAGTTTTGGCAGAAATAAAGAAATGAGCTAAGACCAAACTCACAAGAGAGAATCAAATACAGCAATTAAAATTACCAATTGTTTTTTTTTCAAAGGATAGTGGTCCACATTTCCTTTTTGGGTGTTGTATTCGGTGGTTCTGGTTGCTAAGGAAGTATTCATAAATATGATTTGAATATGTTGCCTGCTTGGAAGCATAAAAGAGAGTAAATAGTTCTGGGAACTGAGCTGCTTCTCTGTGAATTTAGTTTGCCCCATACCAGACATGTATTTACGCAGCACTGCCCACCTTTTACGTAAGATCTCAGGTTGATCGTCTACATAGTACTCAACAATAGGAGAACCCTGAAATATCTGTCAGGCTGGGCGCGGTGGCTCACGCCTGTAACCCCAGCACTTTAGGAGGCCCAGGCGGACAGATAACTTGAGCCGAGTTTGAAACCAACCTGGGCAACACGACGAAACCCTGTCTCCACAAAAATATGCAAAAATTGGCTGAGCGCAGTGGCTCACGCCTGTAATCTCAGCACTTTCGGAGGCTGAGGTGGGCAGATCATAAGGTGAGGAGATGGAGACCATCCTAGCCAACATGGTGAAACCCTGTCTCTGCCAAAAATACAAAAAACTAACTGGGCGTGGTGGCACGTGCCTGTAGTACCAGCTACTTGGGAGGCTGAGGCAGAAGAATCGCTTGAACCCGGGAGGCAGAGGTTGCAGTGAGCCGAGATAGCGCCACTGCACTCCAGCCTGGCGACAGAGTGGGACTCCGTCTCAAAAAAAAAAAAAAAAAAAAAAAAAAATTGGGTGTGGTGGTGCGAGCCTGTAATCTCAGCTCCTCAGGAGGCTGAGGTGGGAGGCTCACTGGAGCACAAGAGGTTGAGGCTGCAGTGAGCCGAGATCGCACCACTGCACTCCAGCCTGGGCGACAGAGCCAGACCCTGTCTCAAATAAATAAATAATAAAAATTTAAGACTACGATAACCCTACAATTGGCCCACGGGGCATTCCACCTTCCATGGATTGAAAATATTCGGGAAAAATAATGACAATAAAACATAATGCAAATAAATACAGTATAACAACTAGTTCCATAGCACTTGCATTGTATTAGGTAATTTACTTAATCTAGGGGATGATTTAAAGTATCTGGGAAGGTGTATGTAGGTTATATGCAAACACTACAACATTTTACCTAAGGGACTTGACCAGAATCTGCGGATTCTAGTGTCTACGGCGTCCTGGAACTAATCCCCATTTCATACGAGGCGATGACTGTACACACGTCACTGTGTATTAGGCCATCAAAACGCCTCCGGGAAATTCTCGGGTTATCTTGAAAACCCCTTTCCTACCCAAGCCCCTTAGCCTAAAGGGCTGTTGGGGCGGTCGCCTAAGAGACCACACAGAAACAACTGCGCATGCGTGCATCCCGCCAGCTGATGCAACCTCGCGCTACCGTGCGGCTCTACCTCCAGTAAGGAAGCCGACAGGGAAATCCGGCGCGACCAATCGGCGGCCACACGGAAGTGGGCGGAAAGCCCCGCCCCCCGGGGCCTTGCGAGAGACTTTGGGCGGCGCGGCGCTAGTGGCGTAGACGCCCAGCAGTCCTGCGTCTCTTCCGGCGGTTGGGGGGTGTCCTGCCGGCGCGCGGGCCCTCGGCCATTTTGGGCTTCGCTTCCACCGCACCAGCTAACCTACCTAGCCCTTCCGGTGTCGCGTTGCTCAGGGGTTCTTCGACCCTCTGTCACTCAGAAAACCACCGCCGAGGCCGTGGGCAGGCTCTTACCGATGGTGTTGAAGCGTCGAGCCGACTAGGGAACGTCCTTTCCCGCCAGGATGGAAGTCGCATCAGCCGCCGCGTACTGCGCGGGGTGTTTCTCCCTGTGTTCTGCCGCCCGCTGCCGCATCCGCTGCCCTCTGTGGCTTTTCTGCTGGCTCGGAGATCGGCCTGGAGCACCGACGCCACCGCTGGGCAAGGCCGAGACTCTGTAGGTTTCCTCCGAATCCCGTCCGACCTCCAGCCGCTGAGCGCCGCGGCCCTACCCGAGAAACTGCCAAGGAAAAGGAGATGGAGCCTGAGACAGGCGGATCGCGGAAACGGCCTGGCCCTCGGGCGGGCTTCCGGTTCTGGCCACCCTTTTTCCTTCGGCGATCGCAAGCAGGCTCTTCTAAGTTCCCGACGCCTCTTGCCCCGGAAAACTTCGGGGACCCCACACTGCTTTCCTCTGCCCAGCCCGAGACTCGGGTCAGCTACTGGACGAAGCTGCTCTCCCAGCTCCTTGGGCCGCTCCCCGGATTGCTTCAGAAGGTGCTAATTTGGAGCCAATTTTTCGGTGGAATGTTTCCGACCAGATGGCTAGATTTTGCTGGAGTCTACAGATCCCTGAAGGGACGGGAGAAACCAGCCGCCTCCACAGCGCAGCAATCTTTGAGTTCGCTGAAGCTCGACTCCTCAGACTCCTCTGCCACCAGTCCCCTTGATTGGCTAGAGGAGGGGATCCACTGGCAATGTTCGCCCCCAGACTTAGAATTGGAGCTTAAGGCCAAGGGAAGTGCTTTGGACCCTGCAGCACACGCTTTTCTCTTAGAGCAGCAGCTAGGGGGAGTGGAGCTGTTGCCCAGTAGCCTTCAATCCCGTCTGTACTCTGACCGGGAACTTGGCTCTTCGCTCTCTGGGCCTCTAAACATTCAACGCATAGACACTTTTAATGTGGTATCCTATTTGCTGAGTCCCTCCTACCTGGACTGCTTTCCTAGGCTAGAAGTCAGCTATCAGAACAGTGATGGAAATGGCGAGCTAGTCGGCTTCCAGACACTAACCCCAGAGAGCAGCTGCCTGAGAGAGGACCATTGTCATCCCCAGCCGCTGAGTGCAGAACTCACTCCGGCCTCGTGGCAGGGATGTCCACCTCTTTCTACGGAAGGCCTACCAGAAATTCACCATCTTCGCATGAAACGACTGGAATTCCTTCAGCAGGCTAGCAAGGGGCAAGAGTTACCCACCCCTGACCAGGATAATGGCTACCACAGCCTGGAGGAGGAACACAACCTTCTCCGGATGGATTCGAAACACTGCAGAGATAACGCAACACAGTTTGTTCCTGCTGCTGAAGACATTCCTGGAACCACCCAGGAATCCACTGAAGAAAAAATAGAATTATTAACTATAGAGGTTCCACTTGCTTTGGAAGAACAGAGCCCTTCTGAGAGCTGTCCATCTTGTGAGATACCTATGGAAAAGGAGCCTGGAGAGGGCCGAATAAGTGTAGTTGATTACTCATACCTAAAAGATGACCTTCCCATTTCTGCCAGACCAGCTTGTAGTAACAAACTGATAGATTATATTTTGGGAGGTGCATCGAGTGACCTGGAAACAAGTTCTGATCCAGAAGGTGAGGATTGGGATGAGGAAGCTGAGGATGATGGTTTTGATAGTGATAGCTCACTGTCAGACTCAGACCTTGAGCAAGACCCTGAAGGGCTTCACCTTTGGAACTCTTTCTACAGTGTAGATCCTTATAATCCCCAGAACTTTACAGCAACAATTCAGACTGCTGCCAGAATTGTTCCTGAAGAGCCTTCTGATTCAGAGAAGGATTTGTCTGGCAAGTCTGATCTAGAGAATTCCTCCCAGTCTGGAAGCCTTCCTGAGACCCCCGAGCATAGTTCTGGGGAGGAAGATGACTGGGAATCTAGTGCAGATGAAGCAGAGAGTCTCAAACTGTGGAACTCTTTCTGTAATTCTGATGACCCTTACAACCCTTTAAATTTTAAGGCTCCTTTTCAAACATCAGGGGAAAATGGGAAAGGCTGTCGTGACTCAAAGACCCCATCTGAGTCCATTGTGGCCATTTCTGAGTGTCACACCTTACTTTCTTGTAAGGTGCAGCTGTTGGGGAGCCAAGAAAGTGAATGTCCAGACTCGGTACAGCGTGACGTTCTTTCTGGAGGAAGACACACACATGTCAAAAGAAAAAAGGTTTGTTTCTTGTCTTTTAACATGCCTGATATGTTCTGACTGTTTTGATATGGTTAAATATAGCAACATGACTTTGGAGGCTTAGGAGTGCATGTGTTCTTGAGGAAGACCTCTAAATTCATATACTTGGATTGAGAAATATGTAAATGACCCTTCTCCTCTCCCTCACTCCCCACCCCCATGCACATTGTTGCTGTCCACAACGAACATACCAGCGTGTAGATGTTAGCAGGAAAGTGCCAATTTTCTTTGGGTTGGAAGTTCTGGACTGTTTCCTTACAAGCTTCAACTTCTCACACTTTTTAATGGACTATTAAACTTTGTGTATACACGATTTAATTTTTCTAGAGATTGAAAAGGTCCTGTTACAGCCATAGAGTTTTAAAATGATTTTAAATGTATGTTGTTTGCAAATACTTAATATTTTGTTTGCATATAACGAGAGTGTCTTCATTCCTGCCCATTACAACCCAAAGGGATGATGATATCAAGTAGCAAGTCAGATTTATCTGGTCCAATTTGCCATGAAAGAAAATAGTAATTTCAGTGGTTTTGACGTTACATGACTTTAATGGAAAGTCAAAGCCAATACAGGAAATGGTATTGCCTTTTCTTAGGAACGCAGTGCTAGTTATCAGTGGTCAGCTATAGTTAATATTAATAAAAGCAGTAATGGCCACTTACTTGGTTTATCTTGACTAGTTGCTTCCTATTCCCAGGCTAATTTCAGGTTAACCTTATTTTGGGAGTCTTTTGAGTTGGTTTGTTTTTCTTTATAGTTGATTTAACTAAAGTTATTAATTGAACTCTCCGCAAACTGAAAGGTGTCTATTGTAGAGGGAAAGTTTTTTTAGTTTCCTATGCCGTTACTTGGAAAGAGAAGATAGTGGGTGAGTTATTATTGACCTCAGCTTCCGCCGCACTGGGGAGTTTCAGATGGACAGTGCCATAATCTCTTGGCTCCAAATGGCCAGCTTAATACTTCGAAATTATTCCTGGGTAGAAAATATCTCCAAATGGTGATAATCTTACGTCTTACCTTTAGGGCAGAATAAGTCATGTTAAAAATTAAATTTCAGTTCACACTGTGTAAATGCCATCTCTCTGTCCTTTTAAGGGGCCCTTGACAAAATGACCTATTTAGAGTGAATAGGTAAGAAACAAAGTGGGGTAATGGAATGAGCACTTGGCAGCTGGAGCCCCGTGTTCTCTACTCCTCAGTGGTTAAGGTGGAGAGATTTGGAAGGCAGCCAGACCTGGCAAGTTACTTGACTCTCATGGCCTCAATTCACTCTTACTTGATGGGAAAAATAATAATATCTATTGTACAAGTTATTGCAAGATTTAAATGAGACAAGTAAATAAAATTCAGAATTTATTGCCTTGCCTTTAAATGCTAGCTCTTATTGAGAGACCTCAGGCCAGTCTCATGTCTAATTTTAGCTTGCTCATTGAGTAAAATGAAATGAGTGGAGTAGATGATACTGTTGACTGTGAACTAGAAGCAGAATTTATAAATGATTATGTCTGAATATGATAGAATTATTTGACAGCCTTTGACTACCTGTCATTGGTATATATGGAGTATGGTGTATGGAATATATGGAGTATATAGGATGATGGGTAGTGAGTCTAAAAAACCCTTCTACCTCTGTTTTCTTATCTGTATAATGATCCGTACCTCATAGGGTTAATGTGAGGATTAAATGGGATAAAAATGTGAAGCTCTTTGAAAAGAGCTGGTATATGATAAACACTGTACGTTTTTATTATTTATCTTAATGACACAATGAATGAGTAGTATTCAAGACTAGAATGCAATAACTAGTAAGGTGTTACATACCTGCTAATTGTCCTCAGGGGCATCCCTTGGCCTGATGTAAAGGGAACGAAAGTAGTAGGCCACAGTGGGGTTAGCTGATGTAACTATTAAACATACTTTAAAGCGAGTATTTGCTTTTGGAGTTCGACAGCTTAGAAAGAAACTTCATTAGAAATTAAGTAGTGATTAAGTAGTAATGAGTAGGGATTGTCATTCATTACATGTCATTATGTATATTAGAATCAGAATTTCATATATAGGATAGCATATTGAATACAAAGGTTTTTGAAATCTTAACTACAAAGTTTCTTAGAGTAACAGCATTAAAAATACTAATTTTGTTGTACTTTGTTTACTAAGTAACTTTTGTCTTGTGTATTGTTATTGCCAAAGTAATGATACAAAAATAGTACTACATGTTGATTTAAAAGTTGGAAAGTGAAAACATTTTCTAAAAGGAAAAAGAATAGAAGTAAGCAAAAATATTGTGTGTTTTTTTTTTTTTTGAGACG